>NC_064816.1:147651416-147828843 GCF_023721935.1 Panthera uncia
GATGCTAAGTGAAATAAGCCATACAGAGAAAGACAGATACCATATGTTTTCACTCTTATGTGGATCCTGAGAAACTTAACAGAAACCCATGGGGGAGGGGAAGAAAAAAAAAAAAAGAGGTTAGAGTGGGAGAGAGCCAAAGCATAAGAGACTGTTAAAAACTGAGAACAAACTGAGGGTTGATGGGGGGTGGGAGGGAGGGCAGGGTGGGTGATGGGTATTGAGGAGGGCACCTTTTGGGATGAGCACTGGGTGTTGTATGGAAACCAATTTGACAATAAATTTCATATATTAAAAAAAAAAGGAAAAAAAAAGAATGAAAATTAGGGATAGAGCAGAAATAAAACTGAGAATGACAATGTTTCATTAAAAGATTTAAAAATTGAATGATAAAAAAGTACTTTTTAAAGGTTCATATTTGCATGCTCTTATTTCCTCAGGTACAAAATTGGCTTCCTATGTTTACTGATAGTTATTGAAAAGGAAGATTTTCTTGCTATAGAAAATCCCAGATCCCTGATGTAGGTGGTTTGGACAATATAAGTCAGTAAAGAAATGTATTTAGGGCGGGGAAAGGGGGTGGGAGAAATGGGTGTTGGTAGTCAAAGGGTATAAATTTCCAGTTATAGATGAAGAAGTTCTGGAAATCTAACATACAGTGTGGTAACTATAGTTATGAATACTGGTGTTTTTTTTTTTTTTTTTTAACAATACTGTTTTGTATGCTTGAAAGTTGCTAAGAGAACAGACCTTTAAAGTTCTCGGGGTGCCTGGGTGGCTCAGTCGGTTAAACGGCTGACTTTGGCTCAGGTCATGACCTCGCGGTCTGTGAGTTCGAGCCCTGCGTCGGGCTCTGTGCTGACAGCTCAGAACCTGGAGCCTGTTTCAGATTCTGTGTCTCCCTCTCTCTGACCCTCCCCTGTTCATGCTCTGTCTCTCCCTGTCTCAAAAATAAATAAAACGTTAAAAAGAAAGAAAGAAAGAAAGAAAGATCTCAACACACAAAATGATAACTATGTGAGGTGATGGATGTGTTAACAAAAATAAATAAAATGTTAAAAAGAAAGAAAGAAAGAAAGAAAGAAAGTTCTCAACACACACACAAAATGATAACTATGTGAGGTGATGGATGTGTTAACCTTACTATGGTAATCATTGCGCAATATATACATATATCAAATCATTATGTTGTACACCTTAAACTTATACAAGGTCATATGCAATTTTATCTCAATAAAGCTAGAAAAAAGGAAAGAAACATATGTAACAGATCCAAATATGAACATGATACAAAGCTTCATTCCTCCGCAGTTCTGAATCACCTAATTCAACCCTTTCCATGGCTTTTTTTCATTCTACTCTAACTCTCTGTACTAGTCCCCTAGGTGCTATAACTAAGTATAGCAAACCGGGTAGCTTAAAACAATAGACATGTATTGTCTCACAGACAAGGAGGCTATTAACTAAATCAAGGTGTCAGCCAGGCTCTAAAGAAGGATCTTTCCTTGCCTCTTACTAGTTTCTGGTACTTGCCCACACTCCTTGGCTTGTAATGCCAATCTCTGTCTTCATCAGTACATGGCATTCTCTCCATGTGTATCTATGTCTAAATTTCCCTCTCATTATAAGGACCCCAGTCACTGAACTGGGCCCACCCTAATTCAGTATGACCTCATTTTAGAGTGTTTACACCTGCAGGCTCTATTTCCAAATAAGATGACATTCAAAGGTACCAGGTTTAGGAGTTGAACATATCTTTTAGGGGGATACCATTCTGTCCACAATACCTTCCCAGCTAATCATGCTGTTTATTCTAAAGTTTCTTTCTCTTTTCTTGCAGACTTCCCCACAGAAGTCCCTGCTTCTCTGAAGCCAAACTAAGCTTTTCTTAGTAACATAACTGTTTCAGGAAATACCTCTTCTGGATATGCCTGAACCCATCTGTCCCAGAAATTGTCCACTCCATTGGGCTAACTTAGTTCCTCCAAGTGAGAACCCCACTTAGTACTTAGTAATTGCCTATTGGGTTTGATGTGCAAATGACACAAAGATCCCAGCATAAACATAGAAGAAATAATAGTGTAACTGAAAGAGTACTGGGTGTGAAATCAGAAAACCCGACTTCCAATTCAGATACAGATACTTAAAAAACAGGACCAACCCAGGGCTTCTAAATTTTAGAATAATGTTCTTCCCATCATTTCATGGCTAGATAGTCTTAGATTGCACTAAATGCAGCAACGCGATTGAACTGGAAACGTCTGAGGGAAAGGAAGAGGAGGAAGAAGAAGGAAAAGGAAGAGGTGAAAGAGAAAGAGGAAACAGCAAAATACAGTGTCCAAAATACCTGCTTTAATGATTGTTAAACAAATACACAGAGAAAAATCCCAAAGGCAGACTGTTTCTGAGAGCTTCCCTGAAGATGAATGGAAAGACCTTGGCTGGAACCAGCACGCGCATCATGCTATTTTGGTTAGTGGGTGAGTCATACATGCTGGAGAGTGAATTTCTCAGCCTTTCAAAATTTAAATGGGAGTAAATAGTACAAGGCATTCATTTGAGCATGGAGTGTTTGTGCCTAGTGTTCACAAAAGGAATCCATTGTGTGATGACTAGGTCATGCTTCATCCACCTTAGAAATGTCTTCAGAGCGACAGAATATTTATTTCTCAGAGACACCACCAAGGTTCATGAGGGTCTGGTCAGCATAGTTACAAAACCCAAAAAGGCTAAGGCAAATCCACCCCCCACCCCCGCCTTTTTAGGTCTCCTGTTACTGTTACTTCGTCCGCACTTGGGTAATGATGCCCACCTTTCCATTCTAAACATAGAATGGAAGGGTAATTAATAGAGACTAATTGTACCAAAAGAAAACCTTGCTTTTTAAAAATCTTGCTTCAGAATAATTTAATTGTGCTTCATATGTGTTTTGAACAAAAATTTTAGACCAGACTTTAAGGATAAATTGCCATTTTTTTCTCAACCTTTTTTTCTCATATTTTTTTCTCATAATTACATAAATAAACACATAAATTTCAACTTCAAAACTACATCTAAGATGATTCATGAAAATGGATTGTACTTCTGGACCGAACCACTGCATGTGGGAATACCACACATCTTTGATGCCAAAATTTTCAGGGATTTAGCTCCTAAAAATTGGCAAATCCAGGTCAAAATCAGAAAATCAGCAAATCAGATGCACTGAATTTGACCCAGTAGCTATGCAGTCACAGATTGGATTTGTAACTAACACACAAAAGTTATTTATTTCTTCTTAGATTTGTTGCTTTGAAGGGGCCTCAGGTGAAAGATTTTGGATGCGACAGGGCGGCAATCAGGCATCTGTTAGGGATTAACTGAATAAGATGAATTGGGTATTCTTTCCATTCAAATATCAAACCACAAAAATTGACATCTTTCTTGAAACAGCTAACAAAACAACCTTAAGGAAAATTTAGGTTTAATACCATCAATTCACATTTTAATTGTTTTTATACAAGAATTTTTTTAGACAGGATGTTTAATTAACACCACATTGACCTAAAGAGAAATGTACGCAGGGTCCCTTTCTTTTACAGTAATCTTTCCCTCCTTTAAATGTTTATTTATTTATCTATTTTTGAGAGAGAGAGAGAGAGAGAATATGAGTAGGGGAGGGACAGAGACACACAGACAGACAGACAGAGAATCTGAAGCAGGCTCTAAGCTGTCTGCACAGAGCCTGACACGGGGGTCCATCTCATGAACCGTGAGTGGAAGTCGGACACTTAATCAACGGAGCCATCCAGGCGCCCCAATCTTTCCCTCCTTTAAAGGCAGATTCCTTGGCATATAGCCGCTAAATACCAAAAGAAATTAATAACATTGTCCTTGGTTTTATAGTGATCAATAAAAAATATTTAAATTTTCCAATCAAACTGGGTTGTCAAGGATTGTTGCTAGCATTGTTTTGATAAACAGTGATTACATAATAACTCATTGGAATACAAAGGGGAATGTTAAGTGAGATACCGCTAATGGACAAAGCAGGGCATTGGGGGTATTTTGGTTTTAGTGTCAGGTGTTTTCCTACACATCTCCATATCGTAAAAGCATACCATTGGGCATTTAGTTAAAACGAAAAGGGAAAAGGGGGGAGGACACACTATGCCTGTGTCCACACACCAGTTTCTCTCTGTACATTAAACGAATGGGGAGTAGGATGTTGCAAGACTAAAGAAAATGAGTCGGGAGTAGTCAGGATGCCATAGGCAGATATGCATGTAATCTGAGGAAGCCCAGTCTGGAGTTACAAGGCACTCTCTCCAGCACACCTCTTGTGGGACAAAGCTTCTTAATAGGCAGTGTTTTCAACGGGACAAGTGAGTCCTTTATATGGGTTGTTCCCATCAATCTGTCTCGGTGACAACCTGTGTCATTCTCAATACCTGTTAACTAGTTAATGCTTCTGCTCGCAATTCCTGTGTGTGTGTGTGTGTGTGTGTGCGCGCGTGTGTGTTTTGAGGAGAGGTGAGGGGAGGTTTCTATGCCACCTAGCAATTATCTAGCACCAACTAGGTGTCCTATAATTCAACTCGATTCCGACACTACATACCTGGAGTTGGCTTCAGACCCCACAGGTTAAGGACTCTGCCCTATGAGCCCCCGCCCTCCACTTCAGATGCCAATTGCAAGTCCAGGCTGTCACCTGTGCTTCTGACAGACAGGATATCGATCAGAGGTTCGTTCCAATGACCTGCTCTTTTGGGGTCGATTAATGTGCCAGAGTGGCTCCAGGAACTCAGGAAAGCAGTTTACTTACTAGATTATCGGTTTATTATAAAAGGATATAAATCAGGAACAGCCAGATGAAAGAGATGCATAGCACACGATATGCAGAAAGGGGACAGAGCTTCCACGCCCTCAGAGTGCACCAATCTCCCCTAATTCCGTGTGTTCACCAAACCGGAAGTTCTCTGAACCCCATGCTTTCGGGTTTTTGTGGAGGCTTCCTTACATAAGCTTGATTAAGTTACCGTCCATTGGTAACCAAACGTAATCTCTAGCCCCTCTCCCCTCCCCAGAAGTCAGGTGATTGGGTTGAAAGAGCCAACCCTCTGATCACGTGGTTGGTTCCCCTGGCAACCAGCCCCCAGCCCTGGGTGACCTGGGAGCTTTCCCAGAGATGCCTCATTAACATAACAAAGACACCTTTATAGAGCTCATCTAGAAAATCCTAGGGTTTGGGGCGTTTTCTGGCAGAAATGGGGACAAAGATCAAATATATATTTCTTATTCTAAATCCCAGTATCACACTAGCTTACTTCATGTTACATGCCTCTTAATTTTGGATGATACCTCACAACTGCCCTGTCCTCTATTGGTCCACAAACTGGCCCTGCACACAGAGCACAGTGAGAGACCTAAGAGGCAGAACACCCCAAGGGAACCCACTTGTGAGGCTTGTCTTGGGCACCGCAAGAGTAGAGCTCCATACCCACCTTAACGGGGCCTTAACGGGGCTCAGTCACAGGGTCAGACCAGGCCTCAGGAATATCTTGCTCTCTTACCGCAACTTAAGTCCTTGAAAATGGCTTCCACACTCCAAGGACAGGGGACAGGGAAGAGCCTCTGATTCCCTGGGTCCAGCTCACAGGTCACCCGGTGGTCATGTCCTCTCAATGACCTCCTGCGACCGCTTGTCACTTTCAAATTAATATGACCACTACTCTTCTCCTTTGTGGGGCTTTTCCTGGTTGAGCGCCCCTCAACCACTTCACAAAAGGGGAACGAGGACCACACCCGAGGAACACACAAGCTGCACCCATGGTAAGCATTTTAAAATTCTAACAAAAACAGTGAATTGTTAAAATATGTTTAGAATAAAGTTTAAGGGGACAAAAATTGCTATTAATTACCTTGCTTTCAACCATAGGATGTTTAGGTTGGAAAGGAGCTTGCTGATGAGGAAACAGGTGCAGAGAGATGTGGTGACAAGTCCCAGGTCACCCTGAGTGGGCTATAGAACTAAGTAGGCACCCAGGTTTCTCATCTGCTTTCCCATTGGTCCCCAACACTCTGCCCTCCCCATCAACTGCCCTGGATCTTAATCCTCCTCCTGTGCCTTCATGGCTTTAAAGAAAGAAAATTTAACCTTTCTTCTACTTACTTCTTTTTAAGTGTATTTATTTTTGAGACAGAGAATGTGCATGCAAGTGGGGGAGGGGAAGAGAGAGGGGGAGAGAGAGAATCCTAAGCAGGCTCCATGCTGTCAACTCAGAGCCCGATGTGGGGCTTGAACCCACGAGCCATGAGATCATGACTTGAGCCAAAGTCGAACACTAAAGTGACTGAGCCACCCAGGCACCCCTCTTCTACTTATTTAAATCAGTGTTAAAAGCCCACCGAAATCATGCCTAGGGCTTTACATTTAACTAGTAGAGTAAAAAGATAAGAGAAAAAAAAATGGATGACCCAAGTCCATGCCTGAACATATATTCCCTGAGAAAATTGTGCTCACCTGTACCAGGATACCTAAGGAACTTTTTGCATCTTTTGTCAGGAGTCACACATAACCAATGCATCGATGGTCCCTGCTTCCGAGAGGAGACCAAAGGGCATGCCCAGTCCCAAATCCAGGCTGCAGTCCCACAGGTGGATCCAACAGCCTATAGTGGCTACCAGCCTGGTGCGGGACACATCAGCCAGCTAGTTCCAGCTCTTGGTTTAATAGCAGCCCTTATTATGTTCGCAATTTTTGACTTGGGCAAGATCCCATACAGTAAGTAGAGGGGAGCTCCAAAGGGCTACAGAAAGGGCTACAGAAAGGTTTTAAAGACAGAACAAGGAAGCCATAAACAAATGAACAAACAAAAAGCATTATTTTGCACCAGGTCTTTGCTGCGGGGACAGAAGGGTCTTACCCAGTGGATTGCCTCATCTTGCTTTGGGGGATAGAGAGAGCCTGAGTTACAGATTACTTTATTGGTGCTGACCAGAAAATTCCTGACTGACCAGTTAAAACTACATTTCTGAGGGAGGTTGAAACTGTAATTGGGTTAGGTATTAAGCCCTAGTTTGGTGACATGGCCTAGCATAAGGGACTTCATTTTGGGTCTGTGGTTTTCCTCCTGACAAGGGAGACATGTTAATCTGGTAGCATATCTGTGGGGGCTGGCCATGTTGCAGGAATGCCCCAGAAACCATTTCTGACCTCTCAGTTCGGAATCTGGAAAATGTGGTAAGTCATGCTCTACTGGCCAGTAATTATAAATGGTCTGTTTGTATTAACTTTCTGAAAAGAGGTCTTTTGTTTTTCCAATCTTTAAAGTGGCCTTGAGATAGAAAATGCCAATATGAGTGAAATCCTTTGCAGGTATTTGTCTAACCGTTCATTCCACAGTCCCGGTGATTCTCATGAAAATTATTGTATTATTGACCCCATTTGACAGAGAGAGAAACAAAGCCTTGGGGAGATTAAGTGATCTACCAATTGCCACTTGTCCCTTAAGTGGAACATCCAGAAAGAGAACCAAAGTCTTTTACTTATAGTCCTGGGTGTCTTTGCTTTTTCCCTTCAGTTGTTGCTTAATCTATGTTTCAGTGTGGCCAGGGCGCAGGGGTGCCTGAGCACGTGGCTCCGAGGGTCCCAAACAGACCAGGTTTGGCCCCTCAGTGCCAACAAAATCCAAAGGCAGAGAGACAAGCAGTTTTGAAACAAGAAAGGATTTTATTTCCTAGAGGCCAACACAGGGAAGCCAGCAGACTAGTGTCTCAAAGACTGTCTCCAAAGTGCTGAAAATACTTCTAGGTTTGTGTAAGGAGAATGTGGAGCAAAGGTTAGCGGGTATGTGCAGGTGGGCAGTACAGGTCAGGTCAGTCATTATCTTGGGGTCAGTCACGCAGGGTCTTGAGGCTCTGGGCTATCCTTATCACGAGAGGGTGGATTCGGTTCCCATCACGGATGCTTTGCCCAAAGGGTCTTTTGTGAGTTGAGACATGAGCTAGAAAGAACTTAATTAGTTAGAAAGTACAGACTGAGGTCAAAATAAAGGTAGTTAAGGTGACAACTGTGTCTTCTTTCAGTATCTTGGACTTCAGAGTGTGTAACATGGAATTTTATTAGACATATGGATGATAATTTTTTATTAAAATTTTTTTTAATGTTTATTTTTGAGAGAGAGAGAGAGAGAGCACGAGTGAGAGCGGGGCAGAGAGAGAGAGGGAGACACTGAATCCCAAGCAGGCTCCAGGCTCTGAGCGGTCAGCACAGGGCCTGACGTGGAGCTCGAACCCATGAACTGCGAGATCATGACCTGAGCTGAAGTCAGAAGCCTAACAGACTGAGCCACCCAGGCATCCCCTGGATTACAATCCTTTAAAAAGAGTCTTCTCAATGCTATTTACTGAATAATCTTGTGATGCTGTCTTAATCTTAAATTTGCCTCTGTCTGAAGTTCATTCATTTTCATTAATATATGGTCCTTCAACGTATACAAATATACCTCAGTTTCTATATTCTATTTAGGATGGATATTTATGTTGTTTTCAGTTTGGAATGATTCCCTTTGTAGTTCTGATGTTAGGGTACACTTTCCTCATGACTCCCTCATGCTCAATCTGAAATATCTGAGTGTGGATATTTCACATTAGTTTTTGCCAGGAATAGCGTCCGCCCCTTAGAAACAGAACTTATTGAATGGCCTGGTTTCCCAGCCCAGGCTCCCACTTTCAGCAGCTGCCCGAGAACATAGGCCATGCTGGGAGGAAGTGTGTCACTTGTGAAAAGTTGTAACCCAGGGGACCTTGAATCCAGAGTGTAATTCCCGAGTGTGAGGAAGAGAAAGCCCATTTGAGACATTTTTGCACTAGGAGATGGGAGGCCTCTGGCTGTTGTCAGTGGAAATCCCTGCCATAAACCACTCCAAGCTGCTCTGAAGAGAGGTTACAGGTTTTCCAGTCGCATTAATCTTTAACCTCTGTCCCCAACACTTCCCAATAAGCTTTCGTGTCATAGCCATGCATCCTCAAAGACCACACCTCAACCTCCCAGCCTAGTCTATCCCTAAACCCAGTTGCCTCACCAAAGAGCTCTCTGGAAAATCTACTGTCCCAGGGCTACTGGAAAATTAATTTAAAGGACCAGTTTGCCCTTGAGGAAAACTACATGGACTTGGTGATTGAAAAATTGCATTAGACCCACTGGTTGAAAAACAATACCTTGAAAGTGATGGCTTAAATTTGCCATGGCAGAAATAGAATATTCAGGTGAAATGATTATAATTGATTATCAAAGGACATTTCTTTGATCTTTGATTATTTGCTGTTTGTAATGCAGGCCTGAAAAAAAAATTTTAAGGCTAAAATTGTTTGAATTGATTGTTACAGTTTTAATATACTTTACCAACCAATATATTGATTGGGAAATATCATCAAATTCAAAACTCAAATCCATACTTGTGCTAGGGCATTGACTAAAGTTGACAATTCATATTGTAGTTCATAACATCAGCTATTTGCTTTTTATACTAGAAAGGCATTGTTGAGTTTCTAATTTAGATCTTGTTTCAAAAAAGAAAAGACAAGATGTTAACATTAGGGAAAGGCCCCAAATAGAGTCACTTGTGCCAAGGCCCACATCACCTAACCTAACTGTAGTTTCAGCCTCTCCCAGGAATGTAATCTTAACCAGTCAGTCTGGAATTTCCTGGTCAGCACTATTGAGGTAACCCATATGATAGATCCCTACTGTCCCCTAAAGGAAGGTGACCTTGCCTGAAACAATCCATTCTTTGCTGGTAACTTTCTTGTCCTGCCTTCTCTTGTCTATAAGTCTTCCATTTTCTACAGCTCCTGGGAACTTCTTTCTATCTGCTAAATGGAATGCTGCTCAATTTGTAAATCATTGAATAAAACCAATAAGATTTTTAAATTTACTCAGTTGAATTTTGTTTTCTCAACAGTGTCTAAGTTCTTTCATTATGATATAAATCATTGTATAATAACCAATACTCATTTGCCACTAAAAATTCACAAAACAGTATTTCATACACATAAATTAGAAGTCTCTAAATCATTATCCAGTGTATATTTTATAGAAAGTGTCTGTTACAGAAATTCATCAGTATAAAAATAACTGCTATTAAAATTTAGAGTGTATAATAAGGATATTATTTAAAATTTATTTTTATTTTTAAATAAATGGCATTTATACTATTTAAGTGGTATAAAACTTTTCTATATACACTTCACCACTTTTCCCTAATATTAACATCTTACATAACCATCATAAATGATCAAAAACATAAAACTAACATTGATATAGTACTATTAACTAATCAAAGACCTTATTCAAATGTTACCAATCATCTTACTAATGTGTTTTCCTGATCCAGAAAAAAAAAGATCAAAACCAGGGTCCCACATTGCATTTGGTTGTCATGACTCCTGAGTCTCTTTCAATACAGAATAGTTTTGTTTTGCTTTGTTTTGTTGTGTTCCCCCCCCCCCCCATGACTTTGACAATTTTGAAGATCACGAGCCATTTACTTGGTGGAATGTCCTATAATTTGGGGTTGTGTTGTAATAAAAAAATACATTTGGCCTTTGTCCCTAGTTCCTGCCACTGAGCTCCTAAAACCCTTGGATTTCCTGAGTAGTAGCAATGTCTTTGTTATGTTAATGTGGTTACTCAACCCGGAATGGGTCTTGTTATCAAAGGAAAGAACAAAAACAAAAATAAAACCAAAATCTAAAACTAACCATGTGATTAGAGGGTTAGAACTTTCAGCCCCTGTGGAGAGGACAGGGTCTGGGGATTGAGTTTTATCACCAATAGCCAATGATTTAATTACTCATGCCTACATAATGAAGCCTTGGCAAAAATCTTTTGAATAACAAGGTTCTGGGAGCTTCTGGGTTGGTGAACCCATCAATGTGCCAGGACACTGGCACTAGAGAGGGCATGGAAGCTCCGCATTCCTCCTACCCCATCCACCCAATACGTGCCCCATACATGTCTCCCACTTGGTTCTTCTGAGTTGTATCCTTTATATAAAACTGTAATTGTTAAGTACAGCACTTTCCTGAGCTCCATGAGCCATTCTAGAGAATGATCAAATTTGCGGGAAGGTTGTGGGAAACTCCAAATCTCTGGTTGACCAGACAAGTTCGTTTGGGGACACCCATGAATTGCAGCTGGTATATGAAGTGGGGACAGTCTCATGGGACTGAGCCCCTTCACCCTATGGGATCTATGCTAACTGCAGGCAGTTAGTGTCATGATTGAATTGAATTGTAAGACACACAGCTGATGTCACAAAATTGGTCTTCGGAAATGACATGCAAGGTTACCTGATATCTCCTCATGATAAATTTAGGTTATGATTTTTTGTAAGATTACCAGAGAAGTGATGTGGAGCCCTTCTCAGTATATCATGTCAAGAGGCACATGATGCTGATGTCTCATTACTGGGATGTTAACATCCATCACTCAGTTGAGGTAGTCTTCCAGGTTTCTCTACTATAAGGTCATATTTTCCCCAAATGTATTATTCTTTAATATTTCACATTCTAAGATAAAATATTAAACTACTCATAACTTCTTCCCAGATGTCAAAAATATTTTCTTAATCACCAAGAATAAGAAAATAGAAATACATTAGAGAAAATGAAAGAAATTTATTTGTGCAATTGAACAAATTTTTGGAGAAAATAGATGAGATGCAGGAGGAAAGAAGGAAAAGACCCAGAGTTAATAGTGACAGAAGAATGTAGGATTGAAATGTCACTGATTGGGCAGGATATGAATTTACCTTCTATCTCTGTGACAATCATAAGAAATGAATTTCCACTTAAACTAGAAGAGGAAAAAACCCAAAGGCCCCATTAAACTTAATGTATTTTGTATGAATGCAAGTACACATCCATATAACTTCAATATTCAGAGGACTAGTTGATAATTATCCACCTCACGTTGTAGATAACAAGTTTTGAGGAACATTACACACAAATCCTTCCAAATGACAAAAAAAAAAGTGCTAAAACTTTTTACTTCAAAAGACTTTGTATTTTGTCTTTGGGAGAAGAAAAGAATCAACTGGAGATTGACAATAGTACAAAGATTGGCAGCACTTATCACATGCTTTTAGTAAACATGAAGAAAATTAAATGCATAACAATAGTGTTAAGCATTTAAAATTGACCTCTGATTCTAACATATAGCTATATTATTAATAGTACAAAACAAACTATTGGAAAGTAAGATCAAATATCATGTGCCATTGTTAAACACAATAGAGTTGATTCTTTTTTTTTTATGGTGAAAACTTATATTTTGATTTAGCCAACTGGATTCAGTTTGAATCCAGTTTGAATTCAGTTTGAATTTCAGATGCTCAATTTTGTTGGCAAAACCCAGAGCATCGTTGTCAGGAGCCAGTCGAACATATACCTTCTTCTCTCCATTGGGCCTGATCAGGGTGTTGACCTTGGCCACATCAATGTCATAGATTGTCTTCACAATGTATTTGATCTGGTGCTTGTTGGTCTTGATGTCCACAATAGACACAAGTGTATTGTTGTTCTCTATTTTTTTTTAAATTTTTTTAATGTTTATTTTATTTTTGACAGAGAGAGAGCATGAGCAGGGGAGGGGCAGAGAGAGAGGGGGACACAGAATCTGAAGCAGGCTCCAGGCTCTGAGCTGTCAGCACAGAGCCCGACGCGGGGCTCGAACTCATGGACCGCAAGATCATGACCTGAGCCGGAGTCGGACACTCAACTGACTGAGCCACCCAGGCGCCCCTGTTGTTTTCTATTTTATTCATGGCTGACTCAGGAGTCGGGGGTCAGGGGGCGGGGTGGAACTTGATAGTGCTTGATGATGGCATACCGGTCAAACTTGCTTCTCCTGGGGGTGCTCTTTGAGGATATTTGGGCTGCATTCAAAGATGTAGTGTCTTGGGTAGTTGGAAGGTAGGTGACTTGAGGATCTTCTTTTTTTCATGTGTGACTGGATGCCTTTCAGGACCACTTTCTTGGCCTTCAAAGCTTTTGCTTTAGGTTGGGCTTTGGGAGGGGCAAGAGCTTCAGGTCCATTTTCATGACAGGGAGAGGATTCATCTTTTGTGCAGCAATGCTAGTATTCAGATCATCCAAGAACTTTATCAGCATAATAATGGAATTTTCGTCATCTGGTAGGAACCATAACAAATAATAACATTGAAGGTAGAACATTTTCTTAGAATACAAGCCTCAGCAGCACACACATGTTATTTGGTTAGGTAAGAAGTGCTAAATATTTCTCACCTATTTAAAATTTTTTGTAATGTTTATTTATTTTTGAAAGAGAGAGCGACAGAGCATGAGCGGGGGAGGGGCCGAGAGAGAGGGAGACACAGAATCTGAAGCAGGCTCCAGGCTCTGAGCTGTCAGCATAGAGCCTGATGTGGGACTTGATCCCACAAGTGTGAGATCATCTTCTGAGCTGAAAACAGACACTTGAGCCAAAGTCAGACACTTAACCGATTGAGCCACCCAGGTACCCCTTTCTCTAAAGGTACCCCTTTAGATACAACTTCTAATATAATCTATGTAGAAGAGATAGTAATTACTACCAGATTTTCAAATTCCAAAAAGGCAAACATGTCTGTAGGTGAATATTTTGTGGGCATTTATTCAGTAATGACGTGAGTAGAAAAGACTATATGTACTCTTACTTATGTTGATTGCTGACTACCTACAAAAACTTCCAGAATAACCTGTTGGTCAAGCAAAGTCAAGTGTGTTAGGCTTAAGGCAGCAAGGGAGAGCGCCGTCTTAACAGAGTCTTAGTGTCTCAGTAGAGGAAAGCTTTAGGGTCTGGGCTCAGGTAACTTAAGGCAAGTCCTTCAAGGCAGGGAATAGGTGAAGATTGGCCAAAGTTTGTGATGTAGTACTTCAGGATTGGTGGACACAGTGGGTCTTAAAACAAGTCTGGATAAGCAAACTCTTGTGCTGATAAGCAAGGTGTTTGTGCAGGTGAGCACACAGTTTTTTTGATAAGACTAGCTGTTTGCCACAATGAAGCAACTGTTTGCCTTGATAAATCAGTTTGCAGAATTTCCTGAAGCACATGATAAAGTTAGTTATTTATTGGGTTGCAATCTTATTTTCCTGAGAGAGAATTTCTTGGAGAAAAACAGTTAAGTTATGTTGACATAGATAATATCAATTCTCGGCACAAGGTATACAAAAACTACAATCTATTTTTTTTAATTTTATTTTTTAAATTTACATCGAAATTAGTTAGCCTATAGTGCAACAATGATTTCAGGAGTAGGTTCCTTAATGCCCCTTACCCATTTAGCCCATCCCTCCTCCCACACCCCCTCCAGTAACCCTCTGTTTGTTCTCCATATTTATGAGTCTCTTATGCCTTGTCCCCCTCCCTGTTTTTATATTATTTTTGTTTCCCTTCCTTATGTTCATCTGTTTTGTCTCTTAAAGTCCTCATATGAGTGAAGTCATATATTTGTCTTTCTCTGACTAATTTCACTTAGCATAATGCCCTCCAGTTCTATCCACGTAGTTGCAAATGGCAAGATTTCATTCTTTTTGATTGCCGAGTAATACTCCATTATATATATATATACACACACCACATCTTCTTTATCCATTCATCCATCGATGGACATTTGAGCTCTTTCCATACTTTGGCTATTGTGGATAGTGCTGCTATAAACATGGGGGTGCATGTGTCCCTTCAAAACAGCATACCTGTATCACTTGGATAAATACCTAATAGTGCAATTGCTGGGTTGTAGGGTAGTTCTATTTTTAGTTTTTTGGGGAACCTCCATACTGTTTTCCAGAGTGGCTGCACCAGTTTGCATTCCCACCAACAGTGCAAAAGAGATCCTCTTTCTCTGCATCCTCACCAACATCTGTTGTTGCCTGAGTTGTTAATGTTAGCCATTCTGACAGGTGTAACAAAAACTACAATCTAGATAAAATAATTCAAATGACTAGGGGACATGACAACACCACAAATACACATGGAAAACATAAGGGATCGCAGCAGCAAATCCTAAAAATAAAAATTTATAAAACATACTATATTCCTTGTTTTGTTTAAACCTGATATAAAATGTGCAAAACCTTTTTTGTCATCTGTGTTGAACATTATTGAAAATAATTTTAGGAAAGAGAAAGTTGAAGCCATTTTTGAAAAAATGAGAAGAAAGTCAAGCTGAAGCTATCACGACACTAGAATCTCACTTCAGGGAAGAAGGCCATGCTCTGTTAGAAATTCTGTGACATTAATTGTTACATATTTCTGCAACACAAGTAGACGTTGGTCTTGAAAATAACCAGTTTTACACTTATTTGCTCAGTACCAATGTGGCATAATAGCCTGGGTAAAAATTGATGTTAAATGCAAAATGACACAGGAAAAAAAAAATCACTATACACAATATACTTGAAAACATCAAAGGAATTATACATTTTTTGAAGTCAGAGCAATCGCGTTTATGAAAAATATATTGATCCTGAACAAATGGCAGAATCTCTTGACATTGACGGCAAGTCTCCCAGTAGAGGCAGTACCAAAAAAGGAGTAGAAAGTGTTGACTCAACTTAGAATCCCATCTACCATCCAAAACTCAATTCTAGGGGCTTCTGGGTGGCTCAGTCGGTTAAGCGACCAACTTCAGCTCAGGTCATGATCTCATGGTTTGTGAGTTCGAGCCCCACATCGGGCTCTGTGCTGACAGCTCAGAGCCTGGAGCCTGCTTCTGATTCTTGTGTGTCTCTCTCTGCCCCTTCCCCACTCATGCTCTGTCTCTCTCTGTCTCAGAAATAAATAAACATTAAAAAAATTTAAAACAAAACAAAAAAACCAAAATTCGATTCTAAATTCAATTTTCTTTTTTTTAAAACCAGCTATAACACTATCGTCTTCAAAGGAAAGTCTTAAAATGCTGAAAGAATATAGTGGCCTCTCAGTGTTACAGATGGCATGGGTAACTCAAAAAAAATTGCAATGAACGGGAGCTATTGACTAATAGGTGATATTGCCTGGCAGAAAAGTACGGGAAATGATAGTGATGGGGATTCCATGCATAGGGAACTAAAATCCTAAGGTGATTTCTAAAATCTCCACTTTAGAATACTCCAGTTGAAGTATCACAACGTATTTGCAACAATGATTTACGTGACACATTCCCAATAATGTTCTGTAGCTCCCAGGATAAATTTCACCTTGTAGTAGCAATTGCCAATGGACAATTTTATCGCTTTGTGAAAATAAAATTTATTAAAGGTATACAATGTCATGAGAAAAACTGTTCATTTCTTTAGAAAACAAGACTCTAAAGCCAATAGGCAGTGAAACTGTCATAAAGAATTTTATCTCTGTGAAAGTAAGACATAAAACTATTTTATCACTAATGATTAAATCCTACTCATTTCTTAAGTATTCTAGTGAGTTATTTTTATGATTAAAAATGTGTACTTCCTTTATTGTGTGTTCAATAATTTAATTTGTAGAATTTATGTAGAATGACCTCAGGCTTGCTGTTAATTTTATTATTAAAACATAAATAATATACTATCTTTCAAAAATTGTACTGGAGGAAAAGAAAACTAACTGTATTCAAGGAAGGGACACTTTTTTCCTAATTCACACAAAGGCTGCATATGGGTACCAAAGCACACTCTCAAAATGTTAAAAACATAATTTTTGTATAAATAGATAATAAGTCCATATCAAGTATATTAAACCTATTAATAAAGGAACTAGCAGGATGACAAAAACAGTTCAATGGAGAATTTAAGAAACTGGGGTTTTTACAATAAATGTGGAGAAAAGTCATGCTGAAATAAAATTACTCATTTAGACAAAGGTATACAGTGGTTAAAATCTTACAGGGTAAAAAAACCCATAACCTTTGGGTTTATCCTTCCTACTAAACAACCAAAAAAAATCTTGGTCCCAAATCAGCATTCAGAATTATAAAATCTCTGGGTGATAATGAATTGTATGAACAAGCTTAAGTTCCCAGAGTCAGATGATCCTTAGGTGGGCTTGTTTGAAAATGTTCTTAGCATGACATTAATCACCTTTTGACTTATTTCCAAGTTTGGGATAATTTTTCTTTTTTTTAATATTTCTTATTTTTTTAATGGTTTTAATGTTTATTTGAGAGAGACAGAGACAGAGACAGAGACAGAGAGAGAGAGAGAGAGACAGACAGACAGAGCATGAGTTGGGGAGGGGCAGAGAGAGAGGGAGACAGAGAATCCGAAACAGGATCCAGGCGCTGAGCTGTCGGCACAGAGCCTGATGGGGGGCTCGAACTCACAAGCTGTGAGATCATGACCTGAGCCAAAGTCCACCACCCAACCCACTGAGCCACCTAGGTGCCCCGGGATAATTTTTCTTAACATGGACTAGTGACAGCCCTGTATATTCACACTGAAGCAGGATTCAGCCCTTGTTGTATCAAAAAACAAAGCAAACAAACAAAAAAACCAAAACCAAAAAACCAAATTCTAACCCGCAAATCACAAAGGAGGAAAGAAGACTTCGCAGATGATTTTGTGGTGAGACAGAGGAGAGGGTTACAACGCACCTCCACAGCAAATCATCTTTTTTGAGATCCTGGTAAATCCGCACACCCCGTGCTCCCGTCTAGCTTTCTCACTGGCCCTCCACACGTATGTTCCCCATCTTTCTTTTTCCTAGTGCAAAGAAATACAGCCTCCTACCATGTTGCAGCCTCACACCCAGCAGCCTCTAAGTTAAAAAAAAAAAAAAAAAAAGGTATTTCATGCTGCTAGGGTTCAAGACATGCCACCCCCAAATATGGCCCCTTGTCATATTGGATATCTTACACTGAAGGAGTCTGAGAAAGCAGCAGAAGCAAGAAGGTCAATGTGACCTCCCCCTCTCCCCCCATTTTCCCTGAAACAGGTCATAAATCTCCTATGTGAAAGGTCCCCTCCCAGTACCAGAAGGAGGGAGACATTTTTATCACTAGAGACGGAACTGGGGGCTGAGAAATCTGATAAATAAACCTTGTTAAACTAACCCTTATCTTCCTAGTTACTTCTTTACCATTGACCACCCCTAGCCCAAACCTCTCTGTCTTGTCAGTTCTTCATAGATTCATTATTTCTTTGAGAGGTTTAAAGCTCCCTACTCTGGTCACTGCTTTGGGTCTTTATTCTCTTGTGAAGGCTCCCATGTACATGTAAAAATTCAATGAAACGTATATGTGTTTCTCCTGTTAATCTGTTTTAGGTCAGTTTAATTTTCAGACCTAGCCAGGGACCCTAAAAGGGTTGAAGAAAACTTTTTCCTCCCCTACAAAACATTAAGATCCAAAGTAAGTAATGACTTTTAAATATTTTTGTCCTTTTGTCACCATTGGTCAAAACTGACTCATCTTGCCTCAAAATTAAATTAAATGAAATTAAAATTAAAATAAAGAATAATAAGGACACCTGGGTGGCTCAGTCAGTTGAGCATCCGTCTCTTGATTTCGGCTCAGGTCATGATCTCATGGTTTTTGGGTTCAAGCCCCACGCTGCCAGTGCAGAGCCTGCTTGGGATTCTCTCTCTGCCTCTCTCTCTGCCCCTCCCCCACTTGTGCTCTCTCTGTCTCTGTCAAAATAAACTAAAAAAAAATAAAAAAGTAAAATAAATAATAATAATTAAAAAAAAATAAAGATAAGATAAACGGGCTTGTTTGTTTCCAGTCATTATTTCTTGAACACTGACTGTTATTCCGTGCTTTCACATCTCCTATCTCACTCAGTGCTAGAAGATAGGTCGATATTACTGTAACCATTTAACAGATGAAATAAATGGGCCTCAAGGAGGCTGACATGTTATAGGTAATAATAAACAGCAAGGCTTAGCTCGCGTTCCAGGTCCTCAAATTCCAAGCCAGAGCTGATTACTTTATTGCTCAGTTCAGCCCTGCTCTTCTGCCCTTGTAAATCCATGAATCGGTGCTCCTTCTCAAGTGCTACTTAGAATCTGTTAACTATTTCTTCTGCTGCAGGATTCTTAACTTCAGCACTACTGACTTTTTCCGCCCCCCAGGAGGCTGTCCCGTGCACTGGAGGATGTTCAGCAGCGTCTCTGGCTTCTACTCACTAGATGCCAGTAGTTCTCGCTCCCAGCCCTCCCTACCCCCCAGTCATGACTAAATCGTCCCCAGCTGAGAATCACAGTTTCGCCCTTTGCTAAATTCCTTTGCAGTTTGCATCCCTTTGTCCGCCTTTCAGTCTGGGAGAACGCACAGAGTCTCAGACCCAGAGTGCTGATGTGGAAAACCTCCCTGCCTGTGCACTCTATTGGGTCCCTCTGGACTTCCTGTAGGCCCCGTGCCTGCAGTAACTGACATCCTCCCTGTGAGCCTTTTTCTGTTCTTGGAGGGTGTCCAAATCCTACTTACATCGGCTTGATTCTATGTGCTATAGCTCATCCAATCAACTTGATGCAGTGGCTATTCAAGACCAGGGGTTAAAATCGAATTGGCTGCCCAAGAATGATTTACTGCAGGCTCCTAGAAATGTCTCCCACAACTGGATTAACTATTTTGATTAATTTGACCTGTCAGTTTGTTGGGAAGGAAGGGAATAGCCACTTAATTAATTTATTCACTTCATTTATTCAGCTTAATAATTTATTCACATTCATTCATTTATTTATTTAATATTTAGATTAAGGTAACTTGCTTTGAACTAGATTTAACGGTTGAAATGATCAGATCAGGGGTCTTTTTTTACTCAAGGTGGATGCTGCTTCTATCTCAATACAAATTATTTCATATTCTTTATTTCCCAGAGAACACAGCTCAGTTAATAAATAGTCACAATTTTCAGAGGCTGTTTCTAACCAGTCTCTTTTCTTTTTGTTGTAGAGAGAATAATATACATTTTTTTCCTTACATTTCAAAAACTATTTTAAAACATAAATGTTTGAGAAGCACTTGTGCTTGTATGGCGATGCCTTTCAAGCAGGAGAGGGTGTCATTCACTAGTATGTACATAGAACTCAGTACAATAAATGTGTGTCATTTTACGTCCATAGTGGATTTCCTGTGTGATGGAGGGAAGAACAGGAGAAGACAGACCAGAGGGTTCACATCACACTAGATTTCTTAGGAAGCTCGTAAAAAGGATTTACTGTATTTTGATTAATCCATCCTTCATCCACCTTGAGTGTCTCCATGGCAACCAGATATTTGTTTCCCAAAGATGGGCTTTTAGACTGTGGAAGGTTCATTCAGCTCTGTACAAAACCCCCTGTATTCCTGAAAACCACATCTTTGAAATTCAGCCTGCATAGACAACCACTCCCAAACTCTTGTCTGTGTTAGTAATCCTAATGCCATTATCATCTTATCAATGACAGGACATGATCAATTTTTTGAAGCATTTTCTCAGAACCCACAGAAGCATGTTTCACCTCTATTCCTCAAAAACATCAAGTGTTTTAAGCTGAGCTTGAAGGAGGCTAATTGAGTGGTCATTATGAGGGTTTTTTTCCTTTAATTGGTTAGAATATTTCAGAGCACCCACCAGTTGGACAATCCTGTAAATAAAAATCAACTTTCGTTAAAAATTAATGAGGGCCTGGCTGGCTCAGTCAGAAGAGCGTGTGACTCTTGATCTTGAGGTTGTGAGTTCAAACCCCATGTTGGGTCAGAGATTACTTAAATAAATAAATAAATAAATAAATAAATATTTTTTAAATTAAAAAATTATTTAAGAAAATTAATGATCCCAAGGTGCCTGGCTGGTTCATAGAGCATATGACTCTTGATCTCAGGGACAGTGAGTTCAAGCCCCATGTTGGGTGTTGAGCTTACTCAAAATAAAATATTTTTTAAAAGAATTGATTGTTTTCTCAAAACACAGTTATGGAGCAGTATCTAACTGAAGGTGTAATAACATGCATAGAACATACATTTTATAATGAGGTCGCGCACTAGTTAAAAACCAGACTGAAAAGAGGACATGGAAACCCAAACTCCCAGCACACAGCTCTGAACACCCCACAGTGGGGGCTGCCTTTCTTTGCTCACAGGGGATCCTGAGAAGTGCCCTGGTTACATGAAAAGTATAAATCTTCCACTCCATGGGAACAGGAATCCCCTCTGTCCCGCCTTCTCCTACCTCTCTATTTTTCAATATGGAAAGATTCATCAATGGATGGATGGATGGGTGAATGGCTAGATGGATGGATGGGCAAAAAGCTGTGTATTAAAAATCCAAAAAAAGTGTGTTATCTGGGGAAAATTTGACTTTATGTATCTTGTATCCTTTTTTTAAAAATTTTTTTCTTACAAATTTTTATTTAAATTCTACTTAGTTAACATACAGAGTAATATTGGTTTCACAAGTAGAATTTAGTGACCAGTGCCAAACACAAGTGCCTTCTTTAACCACATCACCCATCTAGCCCATCCCCCACCCACCTCCCTCCAATATACCTGTATTCTTTTCTTTTTCATGACCATGAGTTACTTTTATAATCCACAAAGCAATAAATCATTTCCATTTTGAAAAAAAAAGGAAAAACTTGAAAAAAAAATGTGTTCTTCAGTGTTTGAAGTATACTCCAAAGTATATCTGTTTCTGATGTCAAACAAATAAACAAAAAGCACTTGATCGTTTATGCCATCAGGATGCAGTTCCTACGGTTTGTGCAATTTCTCTCATTCTTTTATTTTTTAAGAATCACCAAATGGTTTGTAATGTCTTTATTAATGATTAAGGTAATAAAATCCAGTTCTTTGACCCATATTATAAAGACTAATGATTTAAACTTTTTTGGGGGGGGCACACAAGTAATATTGAATTAGTCTGAGACACAGTTTAGGAATCATAACTTGAATTATTGGAATTCATTCGGGAAACCCAGCCTCACTTAAAATCGCTGCTGTCTGCAGTGTAATAAATATGATCGATGGCCTTCTGCAGTGATGTGGTCTGACTGCTCCTCCATTGCTGGGAGAGGCCTCTTTGTGTGTGTGCATGTGCATATTTCTTGAACATTCTGCAACTGTTTCCAACAGGAGCTACTTTTGAACCTCCTGTTCACAGTTATTTAAGAATAGTCTGTTATTTCCCAATAACCATGGATCAATTTAGATTGCTTGTAGGAAAGCGAATCTCATTGAAGATCGATGACCTTGTAAAAGAGTAAAAATACACACAGACAGAGACTCATCCATTCTATCTCACTCGGTTCTTTGTCATTTGGAGCTAGAAAGAAAAACTGGTTTCTGCTGGTTACCAGGACTCTCACGTGATCATCAAATTGGGCAAATTAAAACCAGAAGATATTAATTAGTCCCAATGTTGTTTTTTAGGGACTAAATGTTGAAATAAACTTCCAAACAAAGTAAAAGCAGACTTTAGTCAATGCCTCCGTGCTCACCCAAACAACTCTTCAGCATTTCTGATCCCCCCTCCTGGCTTTCTTTTCCCCTTCCATTGTACTTATCACTTCAATTCCTAATTTGAGGAGCAAATTACTTGACATACCTCTTGCAACATACCTGTGTATAGGGATAAGGCAGAGAACTTATACACTACCTTGTGAGATATTTAACTCGTAAAGCAAATCCCTTCTCTCATTTCAGTAAACTTATGAATATAAATATTGGCGAATAAAAAATGAACTACACAGGAGACTTGTCAGTCTTTTAAATACAATGATAAAACCTTAACTCATGGACTTTTTAGTTTGGAAAGAATCTTAGCGACTGGTTTTTATATGGCGAAACTGGTAGGTTGGGTCCGACAATACTGCAATGCAAGTTAGTAACAAATCAGACCCTCCCTGAAATTTTTCCATCCGACTCTTCTGCTTTTCCTCAGCTAGGGGGTGAGGGGGGAGAAGGACATGTCCATGACCTTCATTTAACCCCAAAATCTGTGTGGTGCATACCCTGATGGGAGAGATAAGGAAACTGAGGCTCTGAGAAGTTACGTAATTTGTCCAAGGTCACACAGCTACTAAAAGAAGTGGGGGGCACCTGCATGGCTCACTCAGTTAGGCATCCAAGTCTTCATTTCAGCTCAGGTCATGAGCTCACAGTTCGTGAGTTCAAGCCTGGCATCGGCTCTGAGCTGACAGTGTGGAGCCTGCTTGGGATTCTCTCTCTCCTGTCTCTCTGCCGCTCCCCAACCTCTCTCAAAATAAATAAATAAACTTAAATTTTTAAAAAGTGGAATGTGAACCTCAAATTGTAACCTGAATGAATTCTATGAAGAGCTTCTGTTCTTACCCAAATCCAAGTTCAGGCAATTGGTGAAAGACGCTGAAGAAAAGAGAACATTTTCCTGAATATTGGGGGAGATCCATTGAGGAAAAGTCACATCACAAATCACATTGATAAAATTCATAAGATATTTCTGTTATTCTCCCCCAGTTTCTTTACCCCAGGAGGTATCTGTTTTCTTTCCTATGATGTTACAAGGGTAAAAAAAATTATAACTGCTTAATCAATATAGAAGGCAAGGTTTACCTGGAAAGATTGCCTATCACCAAGACTGCATATGTAGAAAGGCTGCAACAATTTTTCTTAAAAAAAAAAAAAATAGGGAGAGGGGAAAAGCATAGCCAAGTTAAAGGCAAAAACCTAAAGTGCCAAAAAGAGAGTGAACTTGAAGTCTAAGAGCACGAGGACGCTGAACCAAAATGGCTCACAGAGTTCTTGGAGCCAGTAGAACTTTAAATGCTGGGCCTAGAGGGAGAACACCTGCTCAGGAAGGACAGCATAGCCCACATTCTGTGCACGGAGAGCTGGACCAGGGCCGCGTGCAGGAAGCTAGATCGGGAGGGCTGCTCCAACTCTGACAGGAAGATTTAGAAACATTATCCAACAAAGTTGAGAGAAGAATATAAAGGAGAATATCATTGCAACCTGAGCTGGGGAGCAATTTCCTAAACAGTTCAGAAATACAAACCATAGAGCCAACTATTGATGAACACAATTATATCAAGACCAAGGATTTCTATTCAATGAGGGACACCAGCAGTGAAATCATAGAGGAGAATACGTGTACGTATTTGTATTGTCTATGGCAAAAAAGGGTGAAGCAGGTTTTTTCCTCTCCTTTTATTATGGGAAAAGAGGGTGGGGGCAGAAATAAGGCAGATGTCTAGGCCTAATCTCCTTGTGAAAATACTAATGAATACCTCCTAGAAAAAGAGTTAAAGGTATTTGTTAACAGAGAAAGCCTTATCTTTGGAATGCTTTTAACAGGATGAATCTGGTTGGTTGGCTTGCTTATGGTAAACAAACCAGGAATCTATGGATTTATGGGCATAACCCAGGGGAAAATATCATGGAATGGATATGCCTATCCAAGTATAAATTGGAGATGTTTCATGATTTAGATGGCAAAATATTGATTTATCCCATTCCTAATGAATTTAATGTGATCACATGGTCAAGATGGTCTCTGTCTCTCCACTAAGAAGTTACTATTTTCTCTTTGTAATTAATATGTACTTATAGAGAGATTCTTTGAGATTATGTCAATGTCCTGTTTGTCATCAAACTCACCCATTCACTTTAGTTTTAATGATTTTTCCCTAAAATAATTCTGTGGTGGCTGCCAAATGACCATTTTCTAGTCAACTACATTTATTAGTTGACATTCCAATGTGAAGATGACCTTGCCCTTCTCTCTTATTTATTTGATTATTTATTTATATGAGCATGGACTCATGGATTCTTTATTCCTTAAGTTATGATGTACTGTTATCATTACTTACTTTGCTATACAACTTATTGCAGATTTGGCCAATGGGTGTTACTTGTTTTTTGTTTTTATAGTAGGTGAAATTACATAAAAGTTGACAATAAAGAGAAAAATAATGATGTTCTTAGCAATGATGAAGTTCTGGGGTGATGATGGGGTGATCCAAAGCCAACAGCCAAGAAATAATTCTTGAAGATATCTTTGGTGTAAAAAAGATGACTTTATTGAAGCATGGGGACATGACCCAGGGGCAGGAAGCTGCATGGGGTCATGACGGGTAACTCATTATATACCCTCAGGTTGGTAAGGAGTCTGGGATAGAGTAAGTCTCTAAGGAATTTTGGAAGCAAGTTTTCTAGAACCTTGAAGGGCTAGCTGTTGCTAGAGAAATACCATTTATTACCATTTAATACAACCTCAGTCATGAGACCCTTCAGATGTATATCATGGGGCCATAAGCTTGGAGTGTGATTGCCAGCATGTATCTTAGGGCAGTTGAGATAAAGGAAGTAGACTATAGGATTCTCAAGGTTGGGATAATGTTAGGCTAAGATTCTCTTTTGCCTGTAGCAAGGTGTCATCATCCTGGCAGCTGAGCTCCTGGAGGGGGTCACTCTGCCAGTTTCAAGGATTTGTCAATGGGAATTTAGGGCAGTAAGGGAATTTAATTTTTCATTTGCCTTAGTTTCCCACATTACCATGGCAAGCCGTTAAAGCCCTTTCCTTTGGTCTTGGGTAGCCAGGAGTGTCCAAGGAATATCACACATATTCCACCAGGGGGGTGGGAGGCGGTGTACCAGCCTGTGTTTTGCCCTCAGCTTGCCCCACACTCCCTTATCAGCAATATATTTTCAAAATGTATAAAGCAAAACCTAACTAGGAACTCAAACAATGCAAAGCTATTGGGGTTCCTTTTTTTTAACATGTATTTATTGTTGAGAGAGAGAGACAGACAGAGAGAGAGACAGAGCATGAGTGGGGGAAGAGCAAAGAGAGAGGAAGACACAGAATCCCAAGCAGGGTCCAGGCTCTGAGCTGTCAGCACAGAGCCTGATGTGGGGCTCGAACCCAGGAGCTGAGCTGTGAGATCATGACCTGAAGCGAAGTCAGATGCTCAACCAACTGACCCACCCAGATGCCCCGTTTTTTTTTTGTTTTTTGTTTTGTAATTCTCTGAATCTGATGGATGAAGCACACCAAGAGGACTGTTATTAAGGGTTTGGATGTGAATGACAAAGCTAAGAAGATTCAATCTAATACATATAAAATACTGCACCGGAACAATAGAAAATGCACATTATTTTTGAGAATCCTAAAACACTTTTTAAAACTTTTTATTTGGAAATAATTTTAAATATACAGAAGTTAAATATGAAAAAATAGAAATATTTCAAAGAACATGTATATAGCCTTTACTCAGATTCACCTACTATTTACATTTTACCCATTTCTTTGATCATTTTCTGTGTATAGGTGTGTGTAAATTTTTTCCTAAATCATTTGAAGGTAATTACACACATTGTGGTCATTAACCCTTAAATACCTCAATATGTATTGCCTAAACATAGGAATATTCTACATATTACTACCACACAGTTACCAACTTTATAAATTCTTATATTGATACTCTAATCAACTGTCTATATTCAAATTTTGTCAGTTGACCTAATAATATCCTTTATAACATTTTTTCCCCTAAGAGTATCCAGTTTAGGGGTAGTTATTGTACTTAGTTATTATTTTTAGCCTATAATGAAATACTTCTAAAAATTGACCAAATTCGTTCATAGTGTGGTAGAATTCAACCACAAGGGAAAAAAAAAGATAATTTCATACATATTTTTAGACAAAAAAATACATACATAATGATTTGAAAAGAAAATCAGGGACACCTGGGTGTCTCAGTCAGTTAAGCATCTGACTCCAGCTCAGGTCATGATCTTGCAGCTCCTGAGTTCAAGCCCCACATGGGACTCTGTGCTGACAGCTCAGAGCCTGAAGCCTACTTTGGATTCTGTGCCTCCCTCTCTCTGTGTCCCTCCCCTGCTTGTGCTCTGTCTCTCTCTCAAAAATGAATAAACATTAAATAAATAAATAAATAAATAAATAAATAAATAACATCAAATTCTATACTATATTCAATCTACATTATTTGCAGATTCCATAGTTATGAATCCACCTACTTGTCAAAATCTATTTGTAATCCCAAAATCAATACTCAAAGTGCTTTCATGATCATTCACAGAAATGCGCAGAGTTGCAAAAAATTTGAGTTGTATGTCTCACAGGTTCTCAGGTGAAGTTAAGCATGGCAATATTCTGCCTTCTGCTTTAGCTCTTTTGCAGTAAACCAATATACTTTTTGTCATCTTAGTGTCACATTTTTCACATTTCTGTAATCTTTGTTGGTGATTTTGATGCTTAAAATGATCCCCAAGCCTAGTGCTAAAGTACTATCTAGCTCTGTTGGCACAAAAGATTGTGATGTGCCATACAAGAAAAATTGGTATGCTAGATAATCTTTATTTGGCCATGTATTCAGCACTAATGAATCAATAATATATATTAAATAAGGTGTCTTTAGACAAAAATACATATAAAACAAGATTATATATTGATGGGTTGACTAAAATGTGTCCAGAGTCCTGCAGGAACCTAACTGTAGTTCCTCTAGGAATGATTCAATATTCACTTATTCAGTGTCTATACCAACTATATAGGCCATAACTACCATGAATAATGAGAACTGACTGTATGTATAATATAAATATGGTGTGTGTATGTATAAAACAATGTATCAGATTCGGGTAAAGTATCATCAATGCAAGGATGGTCAACATAAAACTATCAATATAGTTTACCATGTTAGATTTAAAAATGAAGAAGTCAATATAATCTTTTCAATAGTTTGAGATGAAAGCACTCAGTAAAACTCAATATTCATTCACGATAAAAGCTCAGCAAAGTAGGAATAGAAGGCAATATCAATGGTTTTGTAAATCATATACAAGAATAAGAGTCTGAAATAATCCTGGAAACTAAAATGTGGGCTACTATAGAGTCATATAAATAAGCATAGTATGATATAGGGACCAATAAATATATAAAATATATAAAAGACCAATCATATATGAGGCCTTTATATGCTGAAGAGATATCAATACAAATAACAAGAAAAATAGTGGACGTGTCAACAAACGATCCTGCGTCAACTGGATTGCCAAATGGGAAACATTAAAATATTTTCCTTTCATATCAGTGGGAGGATAAAAACTCCAAAAGAATTATGGCCTTAATTGTAAAAGTAATTAATAATTTCAGAAGAAAACATAGGAGAATATGTTTATATCTTTGGAGTAATAAAGAATTTCTTAACAAACAAAATACAGTTTTAAAAAACAGAGAGGGCACCTGTGTGGCTCAGCCAGTTAAGCGTCCAACTTCAGCTCAGGTCATGATCTAGTGGTTTGTAAGTTCGAGCCCCGTGTCCAACTCTGTTCTGACAGCTCAGAGCCTGGAGCCTGCCTGAGATTCTGTGCCTCCCTCCCTCTCTGCCCCTGTCCTGCTTGTGCTCAGTCTCTCTCTCTCTCTCTCTCTCTGTCTCTCAAAAATAAAATAAACATTAAAAAAAATGGGGGTGCTTGGTGGCTCAGTTGGTTAAGTGTCTGATCTCAGTTCAGGTCATGATCTCAGTTTGTGAGTTTGAGCCCTGCGTCGGGCTCTATGCTGACAGCTCAGAGTCTGGAGACTGTTTCGGATTCTGTGTCTCCCTCTCTCTCTTGCTTGCGTGCTCTCTTTCTCTCAAAAGTAAATAAATAAACATTTAAAAAGTTAAAAGCAAAACAAAACAAAAAACCAAAGATCATAAGGAACCAGGGTGGCTCAGTTGGTTAAGCATCCAAATCTTGATTTTGACTCAGGTCATGATCTCAAGGTTCCTGAGTTCAAGTGCTGTGTCAGGTGCTGACAGTGTGGAGCCTGCTTGGGATTCTCTCCCTTTGTCACGTTCTGCCCTGTCTCCCACTCTCTCTCTCTCTCAATCAGTCAATCGATCAATAAATAAAATAAAAAACAGAGATAGATCATAAAGAAAAAAATGTATAAATTTTGGTACATCAAGATTGAAACTTCCAAACAAAATTAATGTCATAAGCCCTGTTTTAAGATAAGCCATAAAGCATTAGTATTCAAAATATAATAAGAACAAATCAATGAAAACAAAAAAGACACAATCACATTATAAGTTCTGTACTTTTTTTAAGACAAACATATAGAACGATCTTCAACCTTGTTGGTAATCCAGGATGTGCAAAATGAAACATACAGAGATATTTTTTATCTATCAGATTGACAAAAATTAAAAAGTCTTATAATAAATGTTTACAAGGATGGGAAGAACAGGAAACTTACAAAGTGCTAGGACCTGTTTTTGAAATTACTGTAGTAATAATTTTTAAATTGATATTAGGATGCCCGATGACCTAGGAATTTCACTTTTGTACTATCTCTAGCACATGCATACTAGGAGACTTAAATATGCTCTATTATTCGTAACAAGGAAAACAATTTTAAAGCAACTTATTTTCTATCAGTTGGAAGATGGATATATAAATTGTGCATATTTATAGAGTAGACTAGTATACTACTAGTATTGTTTCATTCATTTCAATGAAACAATCTATGTGCTATCAGTAGATTTCAAAAGATAATGCTGAGTAAGAGATGCAGGTTGCAGAATCATATACATAGTATGATACAATTATATAATTTTTAAAATATTTATTTATTTTTGAGAGACCACAAGTGGGGGAGTGGCAGAGAGGGGACAGCGGATCCGAAGCAGGGTCTGTGCTGACAAGCTGACAGCAGTGAGCCCAATGTGGGGCCCGAACCATGGGATCATCACCTGAGCTGAAGTCAGAAGCTCGGCCAACTGGGCCACCCAGGTTTCCCAACAATTATATAATTTTTAAATCATAAACTATATATCTACAGAAAGTGTAAAAACATGGATTGACTCTACATCAGATTTGTGATGAGGAAATGTGGGGGAAAATAAAGTAGAACTCAACTATCTCTGTAAAAACCCATTTCTTTCATTAAAATTTTTGGAGACAAATGACAAAAGGTTGGCATTGGTTAATTAATTCTGAGTAATGGATACAAAGACAGGGACCAATAGGAACCATACAGAGATATGGTTCTCTGTAGTTGTGAGAAATAATCCCACTGCCCCAATCAAAAGAGGGACATGCAGACTCAGAGCACAGTGAAGTGAGGCTCTAATCAACGTTCTTGCAAGAGCCTGTGCCTCATGGACTAGCACACGGGGCAGTCACAGCAGGCAATTTATCTCCTAGCATTAAGTCCCTCCCTTGATTCCTCATTGACTGAGTACTACGGGACGTTACAGCCTTACCTGGAAGTCTCCTATGCTCATGTAAGGCAACAAGTAGTCTGAATGGAACAAATGTACATTCTTTGAGGTGATGTAGAGACTTCAGTTCCTTGGTACATACTCATTGTAAAGCCTGTGGAAAATAAGCCCACGAAATGGAGAGGGGAAGAAGAACCAGGAAGTGAAGTGTCTAAGGGTTTAGGACTCCACTGTGTGTGTGGGGGGGGGGGGGGCGGTTATAAATATTTCCAATAGGTTGTAAACCTATTGTTAAATAGACAGCACAGCTTTTATTTGCTATTTCTGAAAATGAATGATCTCCCTTACTTCCCATTTTTTAAAAAATTAATAAAAGAGTGAAAACCAAAGCCATAAGTGTTTAGTTGAAGTTAGACCAAATTAACATGTACCATCATCAAACTCCAAGTAAAGTCCTTAACGGTATCCAGGTGCAGTCAGTTAAGCGTCCGACTCAGGTCGCTCCCGTTCAGGTCATGATCTCAGAGCTGGTGAGTTTGAGCCTCGTGTCAGGCTCTGTGCTGACAGCTCAGAGCCTGGAGCCTGCTTTGGATTCTGTGTCTCCCTTTCTCCCTACCACTCCCCCACTTGTGCTCTGTCTCTCTCTCTCTGTCTCAAAAATAAATAAATATTTAAGAAAAAAATGTCCTTAACAGTATCCAGAAGTATCCCTCATTCCTGTTCATTCGAGGCTATAAAAAGCTCTTGCCGGCACACCTGGGTGGCTCAGTCCATTGAGCACTCTTGATTTCAGATCAGGTCAAGACCTCATGGTTGTGATGTGAAACCCTGCATCAGGCTCTGCACTGCGCATGGAGCCTGGTCGGTACTCTCTGTCTACCTCTCTCTCTGACCCTCCGCCATTCACATTCATGTTCTCTCTCTCTCTCAAAATAAATAAACTTTAAAAAAAAAATCTCTTGCCTTGTGCAGCTCTTGTGGCTCCTTTCTATCTGCTAGATTAGATGCAGTCCAATTCATGAAACGCTGAATAAAAGCCTACTGTATCAGTACATTGTCTGTGGGAAAGTTTCTTTTAATACTTAATAACTTCATATTTTTAATGGCCTATCCACCTGACAAACCATAAAGCAGTACTCGAAAACAGCTCAGTGAAGTTGTTAGTAATATGAAACATGCTAATGATTCATAATATGCCGTGAAATAAAGCAAAAATAAAAAGTGAATATTTAGTGAGTTCTAATTTAGTAAAAGTACAAGTGTAAAGATAAGAAATTGGAAAGAAATATAATCCAACCAAGGGTTATGTATCTTGTCTCTGGGTGTTGTGATTCTAAAACAGATTTTTTTTCCCCTTGGGATTTCTGTTTTCCCTTTTTTTTCCAGTATCTTAGCATTTGCAAACATGTTATCTGTATTAAAAATGGTTTTTCATAAAAGCTTTCAAAATAAGGATTTTTTGAAGTTTGTTTTCTGTTTTCTTTCATGACTAATGTTGAAATACCATTTTGTCCTTACTGCTACATGTAAATGATTTAAGAATTTAGACCAAGTCGTATATAATATTTTGGATCAGTCTTCACCTGTGATTTGGAAAATGTAAAGCTTTCAAAATAGAAATCCATTCCAGAAAGAATGACAGAATATCAGCCATTGCAAATATCGGTCTAAGCTTGGGACCTTGAACCTGTTTACTGGTTCAAGGTAGGGAGAGCCAGAGCCCAACAGTAATCCTACCATTCACTTGCTATGAGTAATGACCATCTGCTGGGGACTGGGGAGGACCCAGCTCAGTCAATTAGACTGCCTTGGTTTGCATGATAAAAGAAGGTCACAGAAAGTCAATACAATTGAGAGCAACTCCCCAGGTGGCAGAAAAGATCTGCCAGCAACTGGCAGAAATGGCTTGCATTTTAGGACTGCAGCTCTGTAAGGAATTCTCTCTTCAGAGACTGCACTTCTCCAAAAGGATGCTACTTACAAAATAAAAGTGAAATTCAAAAACAACATCTTTTTAGCTGGGCTTAGGTTTTTTTTGTTTTTTGTTTTCCCTTCCGTTATTGCATGGGGGATAAGAGGGAAAGAAATATAGAGATGTTTTTTTCTTTGTGGATCTCAGGTGCAAAGTTTATCATACTCTTCAGTTCATAATTCTGCTGTTACCATAGATCCATGAGTAGCCTTCTTCCATTTAATTGTGAAAATATTTTCTCCTTTTGGCCCACACTCAACTCCCTTAGCCCTTCTCCTCCTTCCTAGTCTAATGTGTCGGGTATATGCTCTTAATTACAAGTGTTTCATGAATGAATCGTGAACCAAGACCTCCACTTTCTCACATGTTATTCTCCTATAACAATTTTCTGAGAATTTTTATAAATGAAGGATATTCTGCTGCTTGGAAAGGTAAACTATTCATCTAAAAGTGTGTCTGAATTACAGCATTACTAAGACCCTGGGAAGGAAGTCAGGGTGGGAAAGCTCTGCTTACTCTAAGAAACAGCTGGCTTTTTGTAGAGCCTGCCAGCAGCATGGTCAGTCAGGCAAGAGCAAACGCAAGCATATCATTCATTCATTCAACAAATATTTATTGAGTGGTCTCTTTGTCTAACTGAGACAGGGCCTTCAAAGCCAATCACAAATCATAGTCACAGTTTTTGGTCTGCCACTTACTAGCTGCGTGCATTGGTGCAGATCAACCTAGATTTTCTATATTTTAAATCTCTTCATTGTAAAGAGAGAAAGATAAACCCAACCCTGCCTCCTTTGTAAGATTGTTTTCAGGAGAAAATAGATGCATATCAAAGAGTACCAGAGTATGCCACCCCAAAATGTGCTTCTTTGTCATAAGGATTATTTTGAGTTAAATATTTTGAGGAAAAAAAAAAAAAGCAGACACTGGAGAAGCTCTGAAAACAGAGAAGTTACCTTTTGTAGGGGGAGTTTATATTTGTAAAGGAAATCTCCATTTATAAAGGGAATCTCCATTTGTAAAGGTGTCTTTCTCTGGGTACCAGGAAGAAAGGTATTAGCAGAAATAAGTTTTTCACCTTTGAGACTTAGCTACCTGACAGGGCATACTTCCTTTACCATACATTTTCTTCTCTCACCTTCCTGTGAATTTCCTCCCCCCCCCCACCTACAAGCCCCAAACTTATATCCCTTTTCTTAGTTCAGGATGGTATGTATATAAGTCTCCATCACCTGGCCACCTTTGGTGGTGGCTTATCTTTGTGGAGCTCCAGTGTGTATGTATATGATTAAAATTGAGTTTTTGGGATGCCTGGGTGGCTCAGTTGGCTGAGCACCCAACTCTTGATTTTGGCCTGGGTCATGATCTCACAGTTTCTTGAGTTTGAGCCCCACCACATCAGGCTCTGTGCTGACAGTGGGAAGACTGCTTGAGATTCTCCCTTTCTCTCTGCCTCGTCCCCCACTCACACTTTTCTCTGTCTCCCTCAGAATAAATAAGTAAATTTAATAAAAATTTTTAATTGGTTTTTTATCCTGTTTAATCTGTCCTGTTTAATGTCAGTTTAATTCTTAGAGTAATCACAGAACTGAAAGAGGACTTTCACTGCCATCATTTCGACCCCAGACTTTTTTTTTTAATTTTTTTTAACGTTTATTTATTTTTGAGACAGAGAGAGACAGAACATGAACGGGGGAGGGGCAGAGAGAGAGGGAATCACAGAATCTGAAGCAGGCTCCAGGCTCTGAGCCATCAGCCCAGAGCCCCACGCGGGGCTCGAACTCCTGGACCGTGAGATCGTGACCTGAGCTGAAGTCGGACGCCCAACCGAATGAGCCATCCAGGCACCCCTTGACCCCAGACTTTCTAGTTGTGGTCTTCTTTCCAGCTCCTCTCTTGGACTAGGCAGAAGACCCTGAGGGCAAAGCACCCCTCCCCCAACCACAGCAACTGAAACTACCCCCTAAAGCCTAAGGATTTCCCTGAGCCGGCAAGACCCTGCCCGTGATCGACTCAAAGACCATGATCTATTTGACTTTCACTGCCCACCTGCATGAACACACTCACTTTTGCTATATTTTTTCTTATATAAGTCTTTTTTTTTTTAATTTTTTTTTAACGTTTTTATTTATTTTTGAGACAGAGAGAGACAGAGCATGAACGGGGGAGGGTCAGAGAGAGAGGGAGACACAGAATCGGAAACAGGCTCCAGGCTCTGAGCTGTCAGCACAGAGCCCGACACGGGGCTTGAACTCACAGACCGCGAGATCATGACCTGAGCCGAAGTCGGCCGCTTAACCAATTGAGCCACCCAGGCGCCCCTTTCTTATATAAGTCTTGACGTATTTTCAGTACTTTGGAAATAGTCTTTGAAACACTAGTCTGTTGTCTTCTCATTGTTGGCCTCCCTGAAATAAATTCCTTGATTCACCACCCGTCATTTCTCTGCCTTTGGATTTTGTCAGTGGCAGTGGCTGAACCTGGTCTGTTTGGGATCTCCAGAGGCAGGTGCTTGTTCACCCCTGTGCCCTAGCTACAGAACCTGAAAGGGTAGATGGAAATATTGTTCCTCCCCAACTTCATAGGAAATCACACTGAAAATGTAAAACATTATAAAGCCAAATGAAGGGTAGCAGAATATGTCACCCCAAAATATGCCTCTTAGGCATATGGATTTTTTGAACTGATTATTTTTGAGAAAAGGCAGACAGAGGAGAATCAAAAAATAGTAAAATTTACCCAAAAGGTAATATAAAGGAAATCTCTCCTTGTACATGTCTCTCTGTACCAAGAAGAGAAGGATGATTCTAAATCACAAGAGAATCTTGTCAATGGAGGAGGCACCCACTTAAATCTGCACAACAAACCTTAGTCTTTTTTCACTGTGCTTTCCTGGAAATTTTTCATAACTAGATTTCCCCCCCCCCAACATCTTCCTTTTGTCTTCAGCTGAAGATGGTATTTAAGGAGGTGGCTTGGCCAATTGTGGGAACTCTTAATCAGTTTTCCTAGCTATTTCCCATGTATATGTGAAGTACAGTAAAACCTTGGATTGTGATTAATTTGTTCTGTGAGTGTTCTGCAAGACAAAGAAATATTTCTAATAAATTTTAACTTAATAAGCAAGCAATTGTCTTGAAATACGAGTAGTACATGTGATGCCGAACACCACATGATCACAAATGAAAGAATGGTTCTCTTTCTTTCTCTTTCTTTCTCTCTCTCTCTCTCCCTCTCTCACTCTCTCTCTCTCTGCAGGATTGTGGGTGATCATCTCCTATGCTCAGATGCTTGGTCTTAGGCCACGGTGTTTGGCAGAAATCAGTGATTTTTCAGAACATTGGAAGGTGTCCAGAACTGGCACTTGTGTATTTTTTGTCACTTCAAAGCACCTATGGATAGTCCTTTGCTTTTCCATACAAGAGAAAGCTTAAAATGCTTTGTTTGCTTCATTGTATGTCAGGCTGCTTACAGATAGAGACCTCTTCTTCTGCTGCCTTATTGCCAGTTACATTAAATACAGTATATGACAAGAGTTTATTAATACTATACTGTAGTCAACATTGATACGAGCATATACAATGAAGTAAAATAAAGCAAAAGGTTTGTAGAAAAGGTTGAAAAGAAAGGTGGTAAGAAGAAGGAGATGATTACAGTGGAAGTTAAGAAGGAAATTATCGAGAAGTATGAATGAGGTACACAAGTAGTGGAAATTGCAAGATTTTATAAGAAGTCTACATCTGCCTATCATCTGCAGTCTCGTCTGCAGAAGAGGAGAGGAAAATGCAGAGGGATCCCTCACTTCAAATGAGATTAGGGAGATGTGTAAAATGTGGGAAACAGTGCAAAATTTTGTACAAAACACCACCTGAATAAGACTGTAGCAATGCGAGCTATGAATCTGTTTAATGAAAATGCAATGACACATTTCTGCAAAATCCTCAAAAGGAGGCAAAAACAAGGGTCATTGGATAGGTTCCTTGCTAAAGTTGCAGGAAAAGAAAAAGATTCCATCGAGCCAATAGGTAGCAGTGATTCTGTTAGTGATAGTGAACATCCTCCTTCATAGTAACCCTCCTCTCTCTTGTTTCCCTCACACTGGCCACGAAGGTTTTCAAAGGCAAGTGCAGGTTAATTTGTTTATTTTTCTTTATGTTTTGTATTTTCCTTATGATTTTGTATTATATTACAGTGTTGTAATCATTTTTACATTAATATTTGTGGGTTGTGGAACAAATCATCTGAGTTTCCATTATTTCTTATGGGAAAATACACTTTGATACACAAGTGCTTTGGATTATAAGCATGTTTCTGGGATGAATTATGCTTGCAAACCAAGGTTTTACTGTATATATGTTACTAAGTGTGTTTGTTTTTCTCCTGCTAATCCATCCTTTAGTACAGGATGGGAAGATCTCAGTCAAAAATAATGAAGAGTACAGAAGAAATTATTTTTCCTCTCCTACACAACTATCACTATTTTTATTTTGTTGGTATTGCCAAAAGAGATAAAGAGTTAAGGCAGAGGCCAATGCCAGCCGGCTAAGAAGAAAGAGCAGGAAGGATCTTAGTCATTTCTGTGCCAGCCAGCTGTGGCCATGCTTAAGAAAGCTGATAATAAAACACTTAGAAAGAACTGAAGAACCTGAAGAGATGGTCACAATCTTGGCTTTGGCCACTGATAGAAAAATTATGACTGAACATGAAATGCAACTAGAGGGCAATGAGCAGCAGACAATCCAAAATTTTCTCTCAGCCCCAACTTCATTATATTCTATTCCTAGATTTGGGGAAAAGAAACAGGATACCTAATAAATAATGACACCTGTTCCATCAGCCTATGGTTAAGAACCCTTATTACTCTGGTTAGTGTCAGCAAACATCCACAGGAGCAGGGAAAAATTGTGAAGTGGGAATGGGGGATAGATTAAGGCCCCTGAAGAAAAAATATACCATAAATGTGCGAAAATGTTACATTTTCTCCAAAGGAAGGAGGAGAAAAAATGAGTAGGGTTTATAAGCATTTATTCCTTGTTATGAAAGATATTCAAGCAAAAATAAAAATAGAAAACATTGTTTCTCTGATTTATTTCTAAACAGGTAGCATTTTCCCCCATATTAAACATTTCCCCCATATTAAAAAAAAAGAAAGAGTAAAAATGAAAATAAAAAGGCTCATTGCAACCTTGAAAACATTATGCTGATTGAAATAAGCCAGACAGCAAAGGACATACAATATTTATTGTATGATTCCACTTATGTGAAATTGCTAGAACAGGGAAATTCACAAAGATAGAAAGTAGATTAGAGGTTACCAGGGGCTGAAGGGAAGGAGAGTAGGGAGTTCTTGCTTCATGGATGCAGAGTTTCTGTTTGCGCTGATGAAAAAGTTTTGGAAATAGATGGTGGTGGTGGTTGCACAACATTGAGAATGTAATTAATGCCACTAAATTGTACACTTAAAATGGTTACAGGGGGTATGTTATATATATTTTACCACAATAAAAAAGAATTGGGAGGATAGCCTTGTTGCACTAATTTATCTTGAAATGGATAGTAGACAAAATAACAGATCATAAGAGTGTTTAGAATCCCAGAATTACAGCTACAGGTGATATCTTTAAAGGGTATTGGTATCAAGCTGACACAGCCCATGGAACTGTCATTCACTCTTGGGGCTCCTGGGTGGCTCAGTTGGTTAAGCATCCAACTTCAGCTCAGGTCATGATCTCATGGTTCATGGATTTGAGCCCCGCATCAGGCTCTGTGCTGACAGCTCAGAGCTTGGAGTCTACTACAGATTCTGTGTCTCCCTCTCTCTCTGCCCCTCCTCTGCCCCTCCTTGCTCTCTCTCTCTCTCCCAAAAATAAATAAATGTAAAAAAAATTTTTTTGAAAAAAGAAAAAAAAAAGAACCGTCATTCTCTAATTTAGAGACATTTCTGTCTAAAAGACCAGCAGGACATTCTGAAAACCTTGAGGAGGAGAGCCTTGACTTACGGATCTTTTATCTTGATAATAACAGGATATAATCTGCCATCCAGTTGACACTTAAATGTCTGTTGAATGGGTTATCTAGAAAAAAAAAAAGCTCTCTCATGCACTGATTCAAAAATATTGATTGTGCCTCTTATGTACCTCACTGTGGGCTAGGTGCTGGGATTCCAAGGCAAGCAAGACTCTCTGCCTACCCTCCTAGTTCTCAGTCCACAGGGAAGGCTGGGTATTAGAAGGACTGAGGCAGATGCAGAGTGTGTGAGTAACTATGGGGAAGTCTTAGCTGGGTGGGGGCAATGGGGCACCGGGTGTCTTGCAAGAGAACAGAATAGAGAAGTAATGAAGGGCAAGAGCTCAGTGTAGAGGGTGTGAATTTTATCCAAAGAGAAATGAAAAGGTGTTAAAGGGCTTCAATTCAAGGAGTAAAGCAAGTAGATTTATACTCTGGGAACCTTCTCTGTATGTACCAAAATACCAGCAAAATGTATCAAAAATTTTACCCAGGAGATTTCACTCAACTTTTACTTAAAAAAAATTTGTCTATTCTGTTTGAATTTGTCACAATAGGTACATGGCATTTTTACAAGCAGAACAATCAGGCTAATTTACTTCATTAAGAAGAAATAGAAGGAAGAGAAAGGAGAAGAGGTGATGGAGGAAGAGGAAGAAAGCACGGAAAGACCGCTGGCTGCAGTGTGAGGTGATTCAGGAAGTCTTTTAAAACCTCTATCAGACTGTGTTATTTTTAAGCCTAAGAGGAAGTCTGAGTAAGAGGAAGTTTGGGGTGGAGGAAGTGGGAAATTGGTAAATTCTGGTTTGAGCACATTGAGTTTGAAATGTTCGACAACACTCTTTGAGGAAATTGAACAATCCCATGGAGGGGTTCAGAATGAGCTACACCAAAATGTGCCACTTTGGCATGTGGATGACTTTGAGTTGAAGTCAATCAAGGCCCAAGAGAATTAGAAAGAGCTTTACCTCCCCCTTAACTGCTTAAAAGAATTTAGATAAACGGCCTGGTCCAGGAAGAGAGCTATTACCAGAGATAACTACAAAGAATATGGGGCTGGTGTGGAAAGCTGGGGGGAAGCTCAGCAGGCCTGGAGACCAAACTCTTGTCTGTGTCCCATTGTCTGTACATGGCATGGCAAGCATTTGTTTATCAAACATTTGTTCTTCCCATCTTCCTGTGAGCTGTCTTCCTCCCCTTTGGAGCCACAGACTCCTACCCCTTTCTCCTTAGCTCAGAATGGCTGGTCGGTAAGCCTCAATTGCCTAACTGCCTATGGATCTTATCTTCTTAGGCAGCTCCCATATATACATAATTAAATTTGTTTTTCTCCTATCAATCTGTCTTATGTCAACTTAATGTATACATCAGCCAAAAGAACCAGAACCTGAAAGAATAGAGAAAAAAAATTTCCTCCTCAACACCTACCAACAAACAGCTCTCTATACTGTTAAAGAACATAATTCTACTGACTAAATTTTAAAGATTGTATTGGCTTTATTCAGCATTCATGAGTTGAATAGCTTTCAACCTAGCAAATAGAAAGGGGCTCTGGAGAGCTAAACACAGAGATTTTTACAGATCAAAGTGAACAGGAACAAGGAAATTGCACTGGGAGTTTTCTGATTGACTAAAGCAGAGTTACTCCCCTCATATGAAGCAAAGGGAAGGCTTGGAGCCTGGTCAGGTAACTTGTGTGGAGCAGGCACACGCTGATTGGTTGATCTGGGCCTTCCATTTCCGGGAAAGCCAGCATAGAAACTTAGTTAAGTTTTGGTTTGCTGACATGGGGCTTAGCATGAGTGACTCCACCTGGACCCAATCTTTTTACTTTAACAGTATCAAGATACAAGAGACAGAGAAGCAATTTATTACTGAGTAAGCATGATAAGAATTATGCACATAGAAGGTAACATGAAAATGAGTATAATTTTCATGACTATAGTCTAGTTTGAAAATTACATAATTTTATACAGCACAGAAGAAGAAAGAACAATGAAAAAGTCTCTTACCTCCTTAGGAGATAAATGGATGTACCTGTGATTGTCTCCTTTTCCCTCCTGAGAGTTTTCTGAATCAATTTTGGAGGTAGGTTTTCACAGCTCCAAGTATCACAAGGCCCTGATCTTGCATTATAAATCCCAAAGATAAGGGCCTCTCATGAAGCTTATTATGCTTTCAAGGAGACACTCCAAAGATAGGAGAGTGGGGTGGAAGCTGCATCCCTCCAGAAAAAAAAAAAAGGAAAAAAGAAAAAAGAAAAAAAGAATTAACCCTTACAATGAATACAAGTGGAAATCTCCATAAGGTGTTGGATATGTAGGACCAGAACACTGGAAATAAAGTTGGGGCTCATCCTGATCTGATGCTATTCAAATGTTAGAAACATACCAGTAGAATTTCCCCCTCTGCACTTCTATTTTTAACATGATTTAAGAGTCACCAGAAAACATCTTTCATTATGTTCCCTCCTGTGTGAGTTTTCAAGACTGCACTTATAATTGTTCCATTGTTTTTAAGTATGCAAAATATTTGCTTTGCTTTTTTGTTTTCTTTAATAGAATCATTCAGAACCGTTCTCCAGGATGGAAGGGAAACCTCTCTTCTTCTCTTGGATGGATTATACAAATTGCTAGAATCTTCCCTGCCCTTCGTTTCACTTCCCTGCCATTACGGAAAAGGAAGTGTATTTTTCATGCTAAAGATTTAGGCTCTTCCTGAGAGCTATTAAGAAAGAAAAAATGTGCAAGGAACTTTTATCTTGAGAACAAAGAATGAGTGGGCAGCACCCTACAGGACTCACAGGTGATGAGGGGGATAGAGAGAAGTGGATGAAGAAGAAGGGAAAAGAGAGTTAGTGGAGTGATCATGGAGCATGCCAAGAGAAATATCACTACAAGGATACACGTTACCAGCTTTACCCAGAAGTAGCGTTGAGTCTTCCATTGGGGAAGAAACTTCTTGCTGTCAACATCTATACCTCCAGAACTAGTCACCAACTGGAGCATCCCTACTAGGACAGAAAAGCTTTGCCTCTTGTACTCTTGGAGACTTTTTAGGGTTCCCATAAGCCCAATAGAAGTCTGGCCAGTAGAATGTTGAGGAAGTGTTCCTACATGCAGAATGGGCAGTAGGGGATACAGATGGACTCAACTAACTCCTTGAGATCTGTGGTAAACTGAATAATGCACCCTCCCCCCAAATATTTCCACATACTAATCCCCAGAACCTGTGAACATTATCTTACATCAAAAAAAGGACTTAGCAGATGTGATTGAGTTCAAGATCTTGAGTTAGGAAGATTATCCTGAATTATCAGTGTAGGTCCAACATAATCAAAGTTATCATTCTAAGAAGGAAGCAGGAGAGTCAGAGTCAGAGAGAAAGTGACATGATGGTAGAACAGAGCTTGCCGTGGAGAGGAAAGGGCCACAAGTCAAAGAATATAGGTAGTCACTAGAAGCTGGCAAAGGCAAGGAAAGAGATTCTCCCTTTAGAGGCTCCAACAGCTCTGCCAACACCTTGACTTTAGGTTGGTGAAACTGATTTTGAACCTCTGACTTCCAGAATGTAAGAAAATAAGTTCTGTTGTTTTAAGCCACTAAGTTAGTGGTAATTTGTTACAGCAGCAACAAGGAAACTAATACAAGATCCTTCTTCCCTCTTTAAGACTGTAGTTAGGAAATTTCTTTTACAGTTTACTCATTATTTATTTACAATTTACATTGAAAGCTTCTTCATATTAGTGTCAAAATATAATGCTCAAAATGTGATAAACACATCACAGAAACTTTGGGGGGTGATGAATACATTCATTATCTTTTTTTTTTTTTAAGTTTATTTATTTTAAGAGAGAGAGAGAGAGAGAGCATAGACAGGGTAGGGGCAGAGAGAGAGGGGGAGAGAGAATCCCAAGTGGACTCCATGCTGTCAATGTAGAGCCCAATGCAGGGCTCCATTCCACCAACCATGAGATGATGACCCGAGCCAAAGTCAATAGTGAGATTCTTTACTGACTAAGCCACCCAGGTGCCCCTACACTCATTATCTTGATTCTGGTGATGGTTTCATGGGTATACATATGGTCAAATCTTTCCAGATTATACAACTTAAACATATGGGGGTTTGTGTATGTTAATTAATCCCCAATAAAGCTATTAGATACACAAAGTTAATGTATATGGAGAAATGCACAAAAATGAAAGAGGAAGACATAAATTCAATGGTAACAAAGTAAATATTTTCCTTGGAGAAATAAACAAAATGACAATTCCACATTGTCTAGCAAAGCAATAATGTAATGTTTTATAGGACCTAAGAAAAGATCTTGTAGATAAAGCTGTATTATACTTCATTACTAAACTACTTGAAGAAGAATTACTGATCACAAGCAAAACGAAAAAAATGCAAGCATCAAAACTTGCCGAACTGCAGTATTTTGAAGATGACTGAATTCAGGACCATAGTATTAAAAAATGTTACATCACCACTGTCACACACATACAAAAAAAATTTTTTTAAAGTGGTGGGGGGACTGGGTGACTCAGTCAGTTAAGCATCTGACCCTTGATTTTGGCTCAGGTCATGATCTCACAGTTCATGGGTTTGAGCCCCACGTCAGCATGGAGCCTGCTTGGGATTCTCTCTCACCTTCTCTCTCTGCCCCTCTCTCCATGCTCTCGCTCTTACTCTCTCTCAAAACAAATAAGTAACATTAGAAAAAACAAAATGTTACATCATCATTACCTGTGGAAAAACACAAACATTGATGTCTCTGAGCTGGAAAGTGTATTAGAAGAGTTATCCTGTGACTAGAAGGAGGATCTGGAAACTTCTTAACTCATTGCTTTCACTTATATTTCCCTTTTGTGATATATAATAAAAAGCTATGCCTAAAGAAATCTAAGATAGATCTTTGAAGAAATATGAATAAACATTTATGTATTAGAAAAAGATGCTATAAACACACTTTTATATAAATAATAAACCCATATCAATGTTTTAATCAATTCATTAATGAGGAAACCAGCTGGGTAACAATGCAGGTTCTGGGAGAATATGAGAAAGTGGATTAGTAAGTGAAAGAAGGAATTCTAAACATAAAATTGTCAAATTGGAAACAAAATTGATTAATGAACTACAAGGCAATGAACCCAAACCTGTAGGGTAATCTTTTCTGTGAACACAAAGAATAATATTTCACCTCATCAGTTTTCTATAAGTTAACCTATAATTTGATAGAATTATAAAAAGAGTTTCCAAGTCAACCTGCATTATATTCTAAGAGCCTGAGGACCCTTCAGTGGGTTTGTCATACATTAAAATATCATGCAAACAGCTTTCTGCCCAATTTCCAAGTTTTACATATTCCTGAACATTGGGGAGACATTGCAACCATACAAGTCACACGTTAACAAAATATTATCTTCAAACCATTGGCTTCTTGGAAGCTGTTGATAGAGGCTTATGTAGTGAGGTACTTGGTAAGAAGGAACTTTGTTTTCTGGCTAGAGAATGGTTATTTATTTTCCTTTTTTGACTAGTTAATTTCACCTAGCATAATGTCTTAAAAGTCTATACATGCTATAGCATATGTCAGAATTTCCCTTCTTTTCTTTTACGTTTATTTTTTTATTTTGAGACAGTGTGTGTGTGCATGAGCAAGGGAGCGGCAGGGAGAGGGAGAGAGAGAATCCCAAGCAGGCTCTGCACTGTCAGCATAGAGCCCATCAGAGAGGTTTGATCTCACAAACCATGAGATCATGACCTGAGTCAAAATCAAGACTTGGACACTTAACTGATTGAGCCACCCAGGCACCACCCTTCCCCCCCCCCCTTTTCTTTGGATTTCCCTTTTTTTTAAGGCTGAATACTATTTTTGTTATATGTGTATTGCACATTTTGTTTACCCATTCATATGCCAAAGGTTACTTGGTTGCTTCCACTTTCTGGCTATTATGAATAAGGCTGCTATTAACATGGATGTATAAATATTTAAGTTTTTACTTTCAAATCTTTTGGGTATATGGATTTCTGGATCAAATAATGGTACTTTAAAGATAAAATTTTACTAAGGAAGAAGGAAGTCCATTGGAGGTTTTTGAGCAAAGTGGTGACTTGGCCTGGATGTGTTTTAAAAGGGCCCTTCCGGATTTCTGCCAGTTGGACTCTGAAGACCAAAAGGGAAGCTGCAGGACCTATCCAAGAATTCCTTGAAGGAAAATAGTAGCTTACATAGAATGGGAGCCCAAGAAACATGAGAAATGTCGAATCTTGACTCACCTCTGAGGTGGAGCCAAATATATTTGCTAATGTATTTCCTGTAGTTACACAAATGTAAGGCAAATATCCCTGCTTTCTTCTTTGGTTAGTGATGTTAAGTGTTTAATAATGTAAAAGCCTATTTCCTTGGAGTGCACATGTTCCTGAGGCTTGCAGAAAAGAGGATCAAGATTCCAAAGGAAATATAACCACATGCACAAGCTAGGAGCTAAGGAATCATCTAGCCTACAGGTGACAACCTACAATAGGCTTAGCCAACTGAATTCTTAACTTCCTACTTTGCTGCTAACTCTTGGCCTTGGGATGGTCCTCCCTTTAATTATTTATTTTTTAAAACTAGTTCTCAGGGCTCATAAGGCCTTCTTGTCCTGAATACCCCACGCTGCACATCCGGGCAATCATCACATAATAGAGAGGTCCCAATCCAGACAAGAGGAGTTCCATTTTCTCTTTTTATTTACTGGTGCTGAACTTTAGAAGACTGTAGCCTCATCCCATATGAAGCCTAGAAACACTGTAATTGCATAACTTAGTAGCAAATATTATACCATTACCATGAGCATGACCAGGTCGTTTATACGTTAGATAAAGTTACTGTGATACCTGGGGGAGATTCCACACATATTCAGGAGGCAAATGTCAAAGTGCTACTACTTCTAGTCTTAGAAAATGACCTAACACAAGTTGCAATTATTCCCATAGTTTTTCCAGTTATAAGTCCATTTTCATATGTATACTCACTTTAGGGTATTAAAAAGTCCACTATGGTCTAAATTACATGTTCAATCATATGTCCTATTCAAAGCCTCTCTCCTCTTTGGATTTTAGCTCTGTCTTAACACTATCTCTCCCTTCAATGATTCTCATCTCCTGGTATTCACACACATGTGCAATCCCCTACCACATAAAATACAGCTGACTTTTATAAGGATATTGTATAAATGATGACATATGACTTTCAAGGCTGGGTTGTAAAAGGTATTTTGGCTTCTGACATGTTCTCCCTTGATTTTCTTGCTCTGGGGATGCCAGCATTCATGAATTCTTTAAGAGGCTCTGCTCAGACCCTGACATGGGCAACATGCCGTCTGCCTATACTCTTATAATGTCACTCCCCCTCAGGAATTGCCCATAGTGGTGGGACTCACAGGGTCCCTTCACCTTAGCAGGCATCCCTCTGGGACAGGCTACTTATAAGATCACCAAGAATCCAGTTAGCGTTCTTTGATGTCCATTTAACCTAAGGAAAACAGATGTAAACTTGCAGTGCACGATGGTAGATATGTAGGCAGCTCCCCATTGCCTTCTGTTCTCCAGTAGAGAAAGAAGCACCAGTTTCTAGGTTCATGGATGCTCCCAGATTCCAGGGCACACATACCAAGCTCTCCTAAGAACTTCCTCGCAAATCTGTACACCAGGCCTCACTAAGATGGGTCCAGGAGTTTTTGCAGCTCATTAGTCATCCAGCAGAGGAGGGAAATGTCCTTTTCCTGTTCTTGTAGAGACCCCTAATGTTTCCAAATAATCCTGCTGAAGCCCTCTTCTGTTGGTCTGAAGAGGAGTGAGTAATCCTTCCTTCTTCTGGCTTGATATGTAGAAAAAAATCCTCAGAGAATGTCTCTGTTGAAAGCTTGCCTGACAGAACTTAGAGCTATAGTCTGGTTTGTCTTCAGAAGAAGGCTTGTACTCCTACGATAATGCCTACAACTTATTACTCTTGGTCACTGGTTGTTATGTGAATTCAAATGTAAATGGAGCTGAGGAGAACACGCATTGAACCTGGCATGTTTCAGGCAATTCGTACATATCACTCTTACTATTTTGAGTGAGGACCCAGACTGCATATTGGGTTCCTTTTACAAAAAGAATTAAGTAAATTTCAAAATGTAATAAAAATATAATGAAATATAAAAATAAAATTTTGTCTTTTAATCATGCTACCTTTATGTGACAATGAGATTCTTCATGTTCTTGTTTTTTCCTTATTTGTCCTTTCCAAATTTGGAAAAGTACCCTTAGGGAAGGGAATGCATATGATTTTAAGTCAAACAAATCAGGATTCAAAATCTATTCTCCTACTTGCTTATTAAATTAAACTCAGTTCTCTGAGCCTCTTATTTGTTTTTTAGAGACAATAATGTTTATTTTGAAAGATTTTTGGAAGGATAAAAGATGAGGTAAGGTGCTTAGAATAGCATCTAGTAAAGAAACACTCAAGAAATTGCAGCTAGTACCAATTATTGTCATTTTGAATGTATATACAGTTGAATTATAATGTAGGTTAATTTTGAGCTCTATTTTTTTTTTATTTACCTACACTTGTTTCAAAAGTGTTTTCCAGGCATTTCATGACAGTCATGTTTCTAATAACTAAAATATTCCAACATATTAATATTTTGTAATTTATATGCATTTCTCTATTCCTTAAAATTAGGGTATTTATAGTTTAACACTCTTTCATTTTTGGCAGTTTCAAATTATGTGCTATCAACATCTTCATACATATAGCTCTATTTCTTATTTTAAATCACTCCTCTGAGACAAAACTCCAGTTGTGGAATTACCAAAGTGGGTCAGAGTGCATGAGTATTTTTATGGCTCTTGATATGTAATCCCTACTGGAATATAGGGCACTGTTGAAATTATTTGTCATTCCCGGGAGACCCTTCTGTTGGCCAGGCATTCACTGGCTTACTTGTACATTTAGCAGGAATAACTTCCAAGGACAGAAAGCACCACCATGCCATAACAGATTCAGCCTGTGTCTGAGGACAGGTTGGCCTTAGAGTGTGATTGGAGGCATCAGATGTTATCACTGTGAGTGGACTCCTTAAGAGGAAGATCTGAATTGAATAAATGCAGGTACAGTGTCTTCTTGGTGACAGTTCTAGAGTGTGCCATGAATTTCTCCAGTATACCTAGTGTTATAGCCCTGTATAACAGTGAGGGAGAGATAAGATATAGGATTGGAGATGCAAGCAGGAACCAGATAGTGCAAGGCTCCCAGGCTTCAAGGCTCGATTTTATTCTGCACATGCTAGGGACTAAATTGTGTCCCCCTCCAAATTCATATGTCAAAACTCTAATCGTCAATGTGACTGTATTTGGAGCTAGAGTCATTAAAGATAAGTAAGGGTAAATGAGGTCTAAGGGTGGGACCATAATCCAATAGAACTGATGGTCTTCTAAGACCAGAAAGAGATCTCTCCCTCTTCCTCTCCACTCTACAGAGGAAAGACCATGTGAAGACTTCGCAAGAAAGCAGCTATCTGCAAGCCAGGAAGAGGGCTTTGACCAGGAACTGAATCAACTAGCACCTTGATCTGGGAATTCTAGCCTCCAGAATGGTGAGAAATAAAATTTCTGCTGAAAATACATTTCAGCCACCCAGTCTATGGTACTTTGTTATGGCAGCCCAAGCTGACTCATAGTATGTTATAGTAAGTGATCAAAAACTGCAAGCAGGAAAATAATGGGATCTGATCTGCACCTAGAAAGTTGCTAACCACTGAAGCAAAGTGACTGATGAAGTCAGAAAAGTGAGGGGGTTCTAAATTTATGTAAGACCTTCTGAGAGCACTGTAAAGAGGGTTTTGAGCAGAGAAATAATGGGGCTTAACTCAATGGCTGGAAAAAAAAAATTACTCTTGTTAGGGGGCCAGACAAGAGGAGAAGCAGAGAGAATAGCAGTCAAGCAAGAAATGGTATGGTCTGGACCAGAGAAGTAGCTGATGTGGCACACCTATCCCATCCTCAGGGCTCAAACCCATCACTACCTTTTCTGCTGAGTGGCAACTCCCACAGCTGTACAAAATGAATAGCGAGGTCCCGTAGTATACTTTCAATGCTTCATTCACCACTGTATACCCACTGCCTACTGCCTAATGTATACAAAGCATTCCATCAATATTTATTGAGTGAATAAACTAAGGAAGAGTAAAGGGAGCTACATAAATAGCTAGAAAATCACCACTGAGGAAAAGGCTCTGTGTCTAACTGGTTATATGACTCTAATATTTATATATATTTGCTTGGCAACATGCCTACTGTTGACTTTAGATTCTGATCATATGCTCCCAGCTTTTCCTTCTAACCAGTATGCCCTAGTGGCTAGTGTTTTGTCACTGACACCTTGATTTCTAACATGATGCCCAGACTCTGTACCTGTATTCTGTGGTCTCCTCCAGTTCTTTCAGTCCCATCTGGCCAACAGAATTAAAGCAGGTCCCTGAATAGGCCATGATCCTTCTTACATCACTGATTTGTCACAAGCTCTCCCTTTGCCTGAGACAACTTCTTCCCTACTAAGTCTTCTTACTCAACCCACACTGATTTTTAGCTCCGTTTATCTCCTACAGGAAGGCTTTCTTAATCTCCCTGGAAACATTAGTCACTTCTTCCTGTGTCCCCATAGCATCTTGCTCATGGGGTAATTTTCACATGGACATTTATCTATTTACACCTTTCCCTATGGCTAAAGAATTCCCATGAGCAAAGTACTATTATTTATTTGTCTCTATATCCCAGAGCTTAGCATGGTACCTGGAACCCAGAGGATACCAAAGAAAAGATTATTGGAATGAATGAGTGAATTTTAACTACTGATGCAGACCATTATGTAAACTAAGCATCTCACAAACTGGAATCTGTTTAAAGTGAAAATGGGTTGCAATCACAAGGACCAGCCAAAACCTTTTTTAAAGAAGTGGGAATAGGACCGTTCTGAGCTCTGTTTAGCCAGATGGCGGCATCAACCCTATATATGCTGAAATACTAGCTAGAGGGCTTACAGAACAAGAAACACTGAGCAGCAATGGATATCCAAGAAGCCTAGAAGCCCATTTGGGTAAACTGATTGATGGCCTTCACTTATCCTTTTCCCTAGAAGCGTAGAGAATGATAATAATGTCTGGCTTCTCAGTTGTCCCCTGGGAAGTGTCCTCAATATTTTCCACATCAGAAATCATTTTCTTTTTAAAAGAAGCTTATCTCTTACCTGTGAAGGTAGAGAACTATTTTTGCCTTTCCAAAAAAAAAAAAAAAAAAAAGAAAAGAAAAAAAAGTGATGCATAACCCAAAGATGTAAAAGGGCACAAGATATAAATGTATAAAGTATAAAGAATAGTTAGAAAGCAAAGTCTCAGGCAACTAACAACTCAGGTTAAGAAAGACAACATTGCCAGCACCCCTACCTCATCTTCCATGGGCCCTTTCCTATTCACATCACCCTTTCAACAACCCTCTCAGAAGTGATCTCTATCATGACTTATGGCAGCCATTTTCTTATCTTTATTTATAATTTTACCACGTATATACCTGCATTTGTTTCCTATTACTACTGTTCAAACTTGGGAGCTTGAAACGATACACATTTATTATTTTAGCATTCTGTAAGTTATAAGTTCAACACCAGTCTTGCCAGGCTAAAATCAAGGTGTCAGCAGGGCTGTGTTTCTTTCTGGAGTTTCTAAGGGAGAATTCATTTCCTTGTGTGTTTTTTTTTTTTTTTTTTTTTTCAGCTTCTAGAAGCTACCCAAATTCCTTGGCTGTGGCTCCCTTTCTCCATCTTCAAAATAAGTAATGTAGTGTCTCTCCGACCCTTCTTCCATGTCACATCTTCTCTCACTCTTAATTCTTGCTGTAAAGGACACTTGTGATTACACTGAGTCCACCAGAATAATTCAGGGTCATTTCATCCGTTTCAAGGTCTATAATCTTAATAACTTCTGCATAGTCCCTTTTCCATATAAAGTAACATATTCACAGATCCTGAGATTAGATTGTGAACACCTTTGGGGGAAGGGGACATTATTATGCCTACCACAGTAACCATCCCAACATCCATAGTTTAGTGTTAACTGATTTTGTACTTTACTTAAATGGAAACAGTCTCTTTGTATTCAATAGTGTCTTGCTTCTTTTGCTCAGCATTATGTTTATAAGATTCACCCACATTTCCTGTGGCTGTAATTCACTTTCATTGTATGAGTATACAATGAATAAGCATTCGGGTTGTTTCCAGTTTACAGGCCATTATGTTCTCTACCATTATGAACATTGTTATTTATGTATACTAGTACACATGTGCACACACTTCTCTAGGGTATATATGGAAGAGTGAAATTGCTGAGTCAATGGATATGTGCACCTTAAACTTGACTAGGCAATGCAAATCGGTTTTCCAAAGTGGTTATTTGAAATTACATTCTCATCAATAGTGTATGAAGGTTCTAATTGGTCCACTTTCTCAGTCAACATATTATTGCCAGATTTTCTGTTTGCAATCTAGTGTATATACAACAATATCTCTCTGTGGTTTTAACTTGTGTTTTTCTAATAATGAGATGACATCTTTTCATGTGTCCATTGATCATTTGCATTTCTTTTTTGTAAAGGAATTGTCCAAATATGAACCCATTTTTAATTAACTTGTTTTTTCCTTGTTAATTCATAGGAGGCCATTATACCTTCAAGGTACAGTTCTTTTGCCAGTTATAAGTCTTCAAATATTTTATCTAACTCTCTGTCTTTTTTTTTCTTTTTACTGTCTTTATAGTGTTTTTGATTATCAGAAGGTCTTCATTTTAATGTAGCTTAATTTATCAATTTTAACATTAATGGTCAGTGTTTCCTGTTTAAGAAAACTTTCCCAATGCTGAGATCATGAAGATTTGCTTTTACATTACCTTCTAAAAGCTTTCCAGTTTTGCTTGTCAAATTTGGGTCGATAATCCTCCTACAATTAAATTTTGGTATGGTGCCATGTAGGGATTCAATTTTATTTCATTTTTTTATGGATATCCAATTGTTTCAGTACTATTTATTTAACAGACCAATTCTGCAGTGCCAAGTTTCTCATAAATCAAGTGTTTATATATGCAGGAATCTGCTTCTGGGTTTGTTTATTTTTTTTTTTATGTTTATTTTTGAGAAAGAGTAAGGCAGAGACAGAGTGCGAGTGGGGGAGAGGCAGAGAGAGAGGGAGACACAGAATCCTAAGCAGGCTCCAGGCTCTGAGTTATCAGCACAGAGCCCAATGTGGGGATCTGGCCCACGAACTGTGAGATCATGACCTGAGCCGAAGTCGGATGCTTAACCAACTGAGCCACCCAGGCACTCTTGCTTCTGTGTTTTCAATTCTATCTCATTTTTCAAGTTCTCTACCATTGGAGTAACACCACCTTATCACAATGACCATAATTTTTTAATAAGTAATGATATCTGATGACAGAATAAGACTTCCAATTTTAGTTCTTCTTCAAAATAACCCTAGCTGTTCATATCCCTTCCATGTTTATACTGTCAATATATACACTCATTACATTGAATTTACAGATCAATTTGGGAAAAATTGAACTTTTTGCAATATTAAGTATTTTACAAACTATCGGAATGATCCCTGAAAGTATAGTCTTGCATTATTAAGTATTTTAAATCATGAACATGACACATAACTTCATTCAAATAGGTTTCTTTAATGTCCTTCAATCCTTCAAAAAAATTTTATAATCATACCCATGGAGTTCTTGCACATCTTTTGTTAGATTATTTTCCCAGGCTCATCATATATTGTGATGCTTTTATATGACAAGGTATCCTTTTTCAAAATTTGTTTTCTGATTTTTCTTATTATACAGAAATATACTTAATTTTTAGATATTGATTTTGTATTCAGCAATATTGATAAATTCTATTAATAGTCCTAACATTTTCTTTGTAGATTTAAAAACTTCCATATATACAATTAGATGGTCTCCAAGGAATAATATTCTTTTTTTTTTTAATTTTTTAATGTTTATTTATTTTTGAGACAGAGAGAGACAGAGCATGAATGGGGGAGGGTCAGAGAGAGAGGGAGACACAGAATCCGAAACAGGCTCCAGGGTCTGAGCGGTCAGCACAGAGCTGGACATGGGGCTCGAACTCACGGACCGCGAGATCATGACCTGAGCCGAAGTCGGACGCTTAACCGACTGAGCCACCCAGGCGCCCCTCCAAGGAATAATATTCTATCTTAATCTCTTATCCCTATGCCTCTTACTTCTTTGTCTTGCCCATTTTGCTGACTAGAACTGTCAGTATTTAATAAAAGTACTGAGTGTATGCCTCTTTGTTTTGTCTTGACTTCGATGGGAAATTTTTCAGTATTTATTAAATACGACTGTTCTAGGTTCTTTAATAGAGTTTTTTCAGGATAAGTAAATTCTAGTTTGATAATTATTTGTATACTGAAGGATTGTTACATTTTAGCAAATCTGTCTGTATTGATAAGATTGTGATTTTTCTCTTTGAATTTATTAGCAGGTGAATTACATCAGTTGATTTTCTAACATTAAAACAACACTGGGGCGTCTGGGTGGCTCAGTCAGTTGAGCGGTTGAGCGTCCATCTCACGGTAAGTGAATTCGGGCCCCTCATTGGGCTTTGTGTGGACAGCTCAGAGCCTGGAGCCTGCTTCGGATTCTGTGTCTTCCTCTCTCTCTGCCCCTCTCCTACTCGCACTCTGTTTCTTTCTGCCTCTCAAAAATAAAGAAACGTAATAAAAAAAATTTTTTTTTAACAACACTACATTCTTGGGATTATACCTAACATATAATTTATATATTGCCGGATTTGATCTAATGTTTAAAATACTTCCATATATGTTCTGAAAGGGCGGGCCTATGCCAGCCAACTCCATCTTGTTCTGTGTCCTTCACCTAGACCAGCCTCCTCCCCTTGAGTAACTTCCCGCTCACCTGTTCAAACTTCCTGATCAAAACACGCCCAGCGACCTGCGTAACAGGACTCCAACCATTCCCCAGCCAATCGGCCGAGGCCACGACCCTTCCCCAGCCAATCAGCTGAGGCCACAGCCATTACCTCACCAACTGCCCCTAGGCCCCAATAAAACCTTTGTGCTTTTGAAACTCACTCTCTCTCCCTGGTATCTCACCACTGAATCGGTGCAGGTAGGGGATTGAGCTCGAGCTAGCTCGAATAAAGGCTCTTTTGCTTTTGCTTCGGACTCGGCTCCCTGGTAGTCTTTGGGGATCACGAATTCTGGGCATAACATTTGGGGGCTCATCCGGGATCCCCAAGACCCCCAAGGGACCCCCGACCCGGAGAGCCTGACTGGCCACGGTTAGTGTCTGTCTGTTTGTTCTGTCTTTTCTGTGTGAGCTCATTTCTGGAATTCTGGTAGTGCCCGACGTGGTCTAAGTGGACACACAGGAGGACCACGGGCTGGGAGTTTCGGAAGACGTTCCGATTCTCCCTTCTGGAGGGACGTGGAATCCCCTCATCTGTTTTGGAGGGACGTGGAATCCCCTCAAAAGTCTAAGCTAGCTTTCAGTTTTGCTTCCATGGAGTTGGAAGACTTTCTAGGGGCCCTCTGTTTGTCTGTTTTTGTTTCTCTGTTTTGTTCTGTGGACTTATTGGACAGACGTTATGGGACAGACTCAGACTACCCCTCTACCCACCCTCTTGGCTTAAGGCCTTCCTAGCCCCGCTCCCTCCGGAGCCAAACCCATTCTTGCTTTGCAGGGGACAAAGAAGGAAAACAAGAAAAGTCTTATCCAGCCTTCAGCACCCCTCTACCCTGTCTTACAGGGTGGTACTGAAGAAGAATTAATTTCCCTCCCCCGTATAACCCCTCTAGGATGCCGGAAGAACATCATCCTCCCCCTCCGGGGGAGGCAGACACTGTTCCGAGAGCGGGAGGCGGAAACGTTCCAGTGGGAAGTCCGCCCTTTACCAGACAAAGGGCTCAGAGGGAGCAATCCGCCTCCGCCACCGACTCCACTATTCTGCCCCTGCGAGCCACCGGACCCCCAGACGCGGAGGGGAATCAGCCCCATCACTATTGGCCTTTCGCCACTAGTGACCTCTACAATTGGAAAGCTCAGAATCCTAAGTTTTCTGAGAAACCGGCAGGGCTTATTGATTTATTAGACTCTGTTCTTTTTACCCATCAGCCCACGTGGGACGATTGCCAGCGGCTTTTGCAGGTCCTGTTCACGACTGAAGAAAGAGAAAGAATCCTCAATGGGGCCCGAAAACTAGTTCCGGGCGCAGACGGGAATCCCACCACCAACCAGGCTCAGATAGATGCTTCCTTCCCCTTAACTCGGCCCCAGTGGGATTTCAACATGGCAGAAGGTAAGGAGAGGCTCCGGGTCTACCGCCAGACTCTAATGGGGGGTCTCCGAATGGCTGCTAGAAAGCCAACCAATTTGGCCAAGGTAGGAAATGTACAACAGGGAAAAGATGGCTGCCTTTTTACAACGGATCATGGAGGCATTCCGTACCTATACCCCCATGGATCCAGAGGCTCCGGAAAGCAAGGCAGCTGTTATCATGGCCTTTGTAAACCAATCAGCCATAGACATTAGGAGAAAATTACAGAAAATAGATAGACTAGGAGAAAAAAAGTCTGCAGGACTTACTGGTGGTAGCCGAAAAGGTATATAATAACCGGGAGTCTCCTGAGGACAAGCAGGCTCGTGCCATGGTGGCTACCAGCAGTAAGCAGACTCGAGACCTGGCCAGAATACTACTAGCTACCACTGCTGACTCCCCCGAGGAACGAGACCGCCGTCTCCAGCAGCTGGCAGACGACGCAAGAAAAGGTTAAGGAACCACGAAGGGGGGGGGGGAAGCAGAGGCTGCAGAAGGATTAGTGCACATACTGCAAGGAGATAGGACATTGGGCCCGAGATTGTCCAAAAAGGGCAGGTGGGAAGGGAAGCAAGACTGATCGAGTAAAAGTCCTAGAGCTAGATGAACTAAGTGATTAGGGGAGTCGGGGTTCAGACCCTCTCCCCGAACCCAGGGTAACTCTTAAAGTGGAGGGGACCCCTGTTGACTTCCTTGTCGACACTGGAGCACAACATTCGGTCCTCCACACCCCACAAGGAAAACTAGCCAGCAAGAAGCCCTGGGTACAAGGGGCAACTGGAATGAGCCAGCATTCATGGACTACCTGAAGAACAGTAGATTTGGGAATGGGCCGGGTATCCCACTCCTTTATGGTAATACCAGAATGCCCCTACCCGCTGTTAGGATGGGACTTACTGACCAAGATTGGAGCTCAGATAACTTTCAGACAAGGGGGGCCTCAGGTCACAGATGGCAAGGGCCACCCCATCCAGGTCCTGACCATGAAACTGGAGGATGAATACCGCCTCCACTAGGAGGTGCTCCCGAGAGAGGATAATATAGACAGATGGCTTCAAGAATTCCCCGCGGTTTGGGCAGAGACGGGGGGGATAGGACTAGCCGCTCACAGGACCCCGGTCCTGGTAGAGCTCAAGCCAGGAGAGAGTCCGGTAAGGATCAAACAATACCCCATGTCTCAGGAGGCCCGGAAAGGGATCCAGCCACACATCCAGAGACTACGAAGCCTAGGGGTACTAGTTCCTTGTCAGTCTGCCTGGAACACCCCGCCTGGTGACTACCGACTGGTACAAGACCTTCGGGAAGTAAATAAGAGGGTCGCAGACATACACCCAACTGTTCCCAACCCATATACTCTCTTGAGCTCCTTGGCGCCCTCCAGGGTCTGGTATACTGTACTAGATTTAAAGGATGCTTTCTTCAGTCTGCCGCTGGCACCCCAGAGCCAACCCTTGTTCACCTTCGAGTGGCATGATCCGAAGGAGGGCTACAGTGGGCAACTCACCTGGACACGGCTACCTCAGGGATTCAAAAATTCACCCACCATCTTTGACGAGGCACTACACGAGGACCTGGGTGCTCCACTACATGACTGTGTGGGAATCCTGGAACAAGTACATGGATTCCAGACGGACCTGACCGGCCGGCCCCTCCCCGATGCCGAGGCTACTTGGTTCACTGATGGCAGCAGCTTTGTGCGAGATGGACACAGGTATGCGGGTGCAGCGGTGGTCACCGAAATGGACACCGTATGGGCGGAGGCTCTACCCTCCGGAACGTCAGCCCAGCGAGCAGAGCTCATAGCCCTCACCAAGGCGCTGATGCTGGGAGCTGGAAAACGGCTTAACATCTACACAGACAGCCGTTATGCATTTGCCACAGCTCATATTCATGGAGCAATCTATCAGGAGAGGGGGTTACTGATGGCAGAAAGACGGACTATAAAAAATAAGCAGGAGACACTTAACCTGCTTACGGCCTTATGGCTTCCTGCCAAGCTAGCCATTATCCACTGCCAAGGGCACCAAAAAGCTAATAACCCAGTAGCTAGAGGTAATCGAAAGGCTGACCAGGCAGCCAAGGCAGTAGCCCTTACTTCAGTCCCCACCATGACCATACAACTACCGGACCCGGGAGACCCAGTTTTACCAGACCAGCCCAAATACTCCCAGGAGGAGTTACAGCGGATCAAGAAACTCCCCATGGCCCAGGAGATAAAGGGATGGTGGTATACACCTAACAAGGAGCTCGTGCTGCCAGACCGGCTCAGAGTCTCAATATTAGAGCACATGCATCGGTCTACTCACATGGGGGCCTGAAAATTAAAAGACTTAATCCGACATGCCAGAATCAAGATCCACCAACAGGACACCAAAATAGAGCAAGTTGTATCTGCCGGCAAGACCTGCCAACTCACCAACGCGAGAGCCACATCAAATAAAAAAGGAACCAGGCTCAGAGGCACCAGACTGGGAGCCCAATGGGAAGTCGACTTCACTGAAGTCAAACCAGGAAAGTATGGTTATAAATATCTTTTAGTATTTACAGACACTTTCTCTGGCTGGGTGGAGGCATACCCAACCAAGCATGAAACGGCTCAAACGGTGGCTAAGAAACTACTAGAAGACATCTTACCCAGGTATGGTTTTCCTGCCATGGTAGGATCAGACAGTGGACCAGCTTTTATCTCGCAGGTAACACAGGCAGTAGCCAAGGTGGTGGGGGCAAACTGGAAATTACATTGTGCTTATAGGCCCCAGAGCTCAGGACAGGTAGAATGAATGAATAGAACCCTAAAAGAGACCCTTACCAAATTAACCATGGAGACTGGCGGGGACTGGGTGACTCTCCTACCGTACGCCCTTTACCGGGTTAGAAACACTGCTTACACTCTGGGTTTTACTCCCTACGAGATCATGTTTGGCAGGCCACCCCCTGTTATTCCCAGCCTTTGAGCTGAACTTATTGCTGAGTTTAAAGATCAAGAACTTTTTCTTTCCTTGAGAGGGCTCCAGAGGGCGCATGAGGACATTTGGCCGTGCCTCCATGTCATCTGCGAGGCTGGCCCGACCCTGACACCTCATCAGTACAGGCCGGGAGACTGGGTCTACGTCTAGAGGCACCACCGAGAGACCCTTGAGCCGTTCTGGAAAGGACCCTACATCGTGGTTCTGACAACCCCCACTGCTCTCAAAGTAGACGGCATCGCGACCTGGGTCCATCACACCCACGTTCGGCCAGCGGACCCCTCCTCAACCCGGAAGGACTTTGTCAAGCAATGAGCCGTCAATCGGGACCAACACAACCCACTCAAGCTCACCCACCTAATATTGGTAACTCTGTTAACTCTGCATGTCATTGCTCATGCTGCCGGGAGTCCCCATGCCCCCCAAAACATCACCTGGCAGATCACAGACACCAGCTTGGGGACAATATTTAATCAGACCTCCCAGAGCCACCCCAGGGACACTTGGTTCCCAGAACTTTGCATAAACCTCCAAACTCTGTTCCCCTTGTCACTATAAATGCAGCCGGTCCCATGATTGGGTCTGTAAGCTACATGACAAAGGGGGAATGAAAGGGCGGGCCTACGCTGGCCAACTCCATCTTGTTCTGTGTCCTTCACCTAGACCACGCCTCCTCCCCTTGAGTAACCTCCCGCTCACCCGTTCAAACTTCCTGATCAAAATATGCCCAGTGACCTGTGTAACAGGACTCCGACCCTTCCCCAGCCAATCGGCTGAGGCCACAGCCATTACCTCACCAACTGCCCCTAGGCCCCAATAAAACCTTTGTGCTTTTGAAACTCCCTCTCTCTCCCTGGTATCTCACCGCTGCATCGGTGCAGGTAGGGGATTGAGCTCGAGCTAGCTCGAATAAAGGCTCTTTTGCTTTTGCATCGGACTCGGCTCCCTGGTGGTCTTTGGGGATCACGAATTCTGGGCATAACAGTTCAAAATAAGAATTGTGTTTCTGGTTCCAGAACAAAATGGTAGAGATTCACTTTTGCTCTTCTTTAAATATATCTAATTACCTAGAAATTATACAATGATAAAAACACTGAAAACTTTGTAGAAGGTAGACCAGATAAGGAGTGATGAGGGAGCAGAGCATGGGACAGGCTGAGGGCAAAATACAAGCTAACACACACACACCACACACCCCACACCCCACCCCACACCCAGGTAGGGTGTATGTGACATTCCTCAGACACTCCTGGATGTCTGGGGACAAAGGAAACAAATGGTTAAACTGAAGTCAGCGGCTTAACCAACTGAGCCACCCAGGCACCAGAGAACTCCCTACAGTCTTACTGTTAATGTTTTGCTAGAGGGAAAAACAATCTTAGCTTGATAATAGCTAGGCCTTCAGTAAGTCTTTAGCATGTGAAAGTCTCTTTGGAAACTCCCTCTTGATTTTATCTCCCCAGACTCCATAAAACTGTCACCCCCCACACTTGCAGTGCAACTCTTCCTGCCCATGGGTCCTGTCCCTGCTTTAATAAATCACCTTTTTTTGCACCAAAGACATCTTCAAGAATTCTTCCTTGGCCATCAGCTCTGAACCCCATGAACCCCACCATCACCCTAAAACCTCATCAAGGAGGACCTCAGGACTTGAGGAATGACAACACAGTAAATTCACTGTGTTGTTGTTTTAATCTCATATATACCCCAGACTAAGTATCAGAGAGACCTAAAACCCAGGAGCACCAATGGGTGTTGTCCCAAAAGAGCTCCAAAGGACCAGGAAAGGCAAAGCCCAACAGAGACCTAGTGGGGAGCCCCATCCCCTACTCCAGCATCTAGATACTGGTGGGTCGTCCACTCATCCCAGACCAATAGTAACAAAGTCCCAACCATGCCAGCCCCTGCTCTACAATCGGGCACCAGCAGATGGTCCAATCTGTTAACAACAGCAGCAATCACACTACTTCACAATCTGAGCACCACAAAGTCAGATTGGCCTGTAGCAGCAAACATACTAAAGCCCCAGGCCGTTCCAGCCCCCAGTCCACAACTAGGGCACAGGCAGGCAGACCTATATGCCCAGAGCAGCAGCAGAGAAGTCCAGACATGCTGACTCTTTGGCATATGAGTTATGTTGAGCTAAAGGCCATTAGAAACCAGCAAACACAAGAAAAGCCTAAAACAAGGCACAAATTGTGAGATCATGACCTGAGCCAAAGTCAGATGCTTAACCAACTGAGCCACCCAGGCACCCCTGGCCAGTCTAATTTAAGAGGCCCCAACTGGGGATGCCTTGCTGGCTAAGTCTGTAGAGCATGCGACTCTTGATCTTGGAGTTGCAAATTCAAGCCCCATGTTGGGTGTACAGATTACTTAAAAATAAAATCCTTAAAAAGGTGAGGGAGCACAGCTGGAAGACCTAAGATAGGTAGGAGAAAGATTTTTGTTCCTCTTCTACAGCTCTCTCTACCTACTGCAGGCAGCTCTGGCCGTGGCTTCATTTCTTCTGGGTCTCCAAACATGGCTGCTACAGTTTCTACTTTTATAGGAAGACCCCCGTCCATAGCGTATAGTATAGAAAACTATACACCAGACATGTGTATAAAATAGCAGGACACATTTTATTCAAGCTACTGCAGTAGGGGAGAGAGACTTCAGTAAAAAACTGAGCTCAACTCCAAATACAGCAAAGATAGCTGGACATTTAGAGCCAACAAGCAGAGTGAAGGGGTCAGTGAATGGAAAAGTACTAAAAGGAACTTGATTAGAATCAAGAGTAGGGGGAATTCTTGTTCAACTGGACTAACAGGATTTTTGCTAAAGTCAGACCAAGGACTTAGATATCAAGGGTGAGGCATGAGGAATTTGATCAGATATCAAGGGTGAGGGGAGTCTTACTGAACTGACCTGATAGGATTCCTGATAAAACTGGACTCAGCTGGCCAGACACAGGAAGGGGACTGAAGTTCATAACTGGACTCCAAAAACGTCACCTTTGTTCCTCCAGCTTTGGAGGGGTAGTTGCTTTATGTTGCTGCTGATCTCTGAGTTGCCAGAGTTTGATGAGTTTTTTAACTCCTCTATCACCTGCATAGTCAATTTACTGCATTAAATTCCTTCTATTTTGTTGTTATATTTGTTAATGAAGTGTAACATACATACCCGGAAAAGTACAAAATCCTAAGCCTGATGAACTTTCAAGTGAACACACTCCCGTTTAATTATCAAGAATCAAACATGAGCGACACCCCAGGAGTCCTTGATTTGTCTTTTTGCAGTTACCACTCTGTCAAGATTATCCCTTTAATCTTATTTTATATTTCATATAAATAGAAAAATACAGTTTGTACTTTTTTATGTGGGACTTCCTTGGCTCAAACTTATCCCTATAAGATTTGTCATTGTCGTGTCTACTTGTAAGTTGTTCATTCTAGTTGCTGTGTAGTTTGGTGTTGAAGAGAATATGCCATATAACCGTTCTATGGGTCATGAATGTTTGAGTAGTTTCCAGGTCTGGTCTTGAATCGTGCTGCTATAAACATCCTTATAGGTTTCATCTGGGGAGCAGACCATGCATTTCTCTTGGGTATATGTATCCAAGAGTGCAAATGCTAAATCACAGGGGTGCTTCTGTGCACATTAGTATATACTGCAGGTTTTGCCAAAGTGGCTGTGCCAGTTTACATTCCCACCAACAATGATGAGAGTTCTAATCACTCTCCAGCCTCACCAATTTTAGGTATTGCCTAAAATAGGCATTGCCTTGTTCATTTTAACCATTCTTGTGAGTATGTAGTTGCATTGCATAATGATTTAAATTTGCATTTCTCTCATAAGTAATGAAGTTGACCACCTATTTATATTCTCACTTTAAACATTTATCTTATCCTTTTAGTTTTGAGTATACATCATAATTGCTTTTTCTTGTTCAATTAGTGTACTAAAATGAGAAATAATGACTTACTGCTGTTTTTTTTCTTTTTTCCTTCCCATCTCTTCTCTACTTCCAATACTAGTCAATGTTATCTTTTTAGCATATCTGCTATTTAAAATGCTTATAATTATATTATTTGATTTGTCAGTCTTAAATTATATGTCCTGATTTCTAACTTTTTTTTTAATGTTATTTATTTTGAAAGAGAGAGAGAGACAGAGAGTGAGTGGGGGAGGGTCAGAGAGAGAGACACACACACACAATCCGAAGCAGGCTTCAGGCTCTGAGCTGTCAGCACAGAGTCCAACACGGGGCTTGAACCCATGGACCACGAGATCATGACCTGAGCCAAAGTCGGACGTTTAGCCAACTAGCCACCAAGGTGTCCCAATATATGCACTGACTCCTAGTGAACGTATATAAGGTAATTACTGAACTTACTCTACCTCAGAATTTATTCTACCCCATTCCCTTCCCCACCTATTTTTTTTATAACTGTATTTTCAGGGTGTATACTATTTACATTCTTATCTATAATTCTCCCCTTCATATTTCTTTTAGCTTCAGTTCTAGAGTTGAATATATTCAATGTTCCTTGCAAGTTCATTTTTTACATTTTCCTCAATCACATGTTGGATGGTTAAAATTTATCCTCTGTAAGTTTCCCTAAGAAAATTCGACAGCCATAGTATTTCTTGAAGTATTGCATGTTAAACCATCTTCTTTTAGGTTTGAAAAACAATATGATTGGATATAAAATCTTTGGTTTACATGCTTTCCTGCCATGTTACCTTGAAGATGCCACCCCAATAACTTACTGTGTCGATTATTGATAACCCAATTCACCATTCCACTGTCACCTCAGAGACCATTGCTTCATATAAATATGGTGGCTATTGACTCTCAGTTGTTCTGCTCCCTAATGAACCTGGTTCCAGGAAGCCTTCTACCAACAGGCCTATTGCCCCCAGCTGTTTCACTCATTACTAAAGAAGTTTGCAGTATTTGTACTTCTGAGCAGTCCTCTCAGCATCAAGACAGTGTTATTGCTGGAACATTCTAAGGTCTGCCCCCACTGGGCTGTTTTGAAATTCATTCCACTTCTTCATTTTCTTTCCTGAGGCTACTGCCAAACTCAATTGATTTTGAAAGCTTTACTTGTATTTTGGAGTATGCAGATTTTTTATGTCTCAGAGTTTCACTAAAAATGGAATTTGCAGGGTTGGTTTTATTCTCCCATTGCTTTTGTATTATTTTTAGTATTAAAAGGGTGAGTATGTGACTTAAATAGCCATGTTCATACCCAAAGCCCAGAAATAGAGATTTTGAAGGAAGCCAAAGGTCAGGTTTCAAAATAAAGGAGTGAGAAAAAGATAATCTTAATGTTCATCATCCTAACAACATGTTAGGGAAACTGTGTTCTATGAAAAGATGAGACTAATATCTTTAATAAAAAGTCAGTATGAAGGTAGCTTTGAAGTCTTTGAAGGTAGCTTTTTGTGAAAAAATTATTCCAGGGGTCAATTTGGCTTTTAGTTCAGTATTTTTTTTATTACATTTGCAAATTCAAAACTTACCTCTTTCATAGACTTAAGTTTTTAAACCTTATTATACTATTTATAAATCCACAAAGTTCAACAATTAAGGATTTTTTAAGTACTTAGTTAATATTGTAATCATTTAAGCTGTTTTCATACATTCAATATATTCCATTTCCATTTTAAGTGTTTTAAGCATCTAATAAAAACAAGCTTTCAAAGCATACCTATAATCTATAAATTCAATATTGTAAATTTTTATATATTTGAAATGTGAATCTTTAAGTTATATTAAATATACTAAGAAATTGCTCATTTAACACAGTTTCTTTATTCTTTCTTTTTTTTTCTTCAAGTTTTTATTTAAGTTCCATTTAGTTAACATACAATGTAATACTAGTTTCAGGTGTAGAATTTAGTGCTTCATCACTTACATACAACATTCAGTGCTCATCACAACAAGTGCCCTCCTTAATCCCTATCAGCTATTTCACCCATCCCCCCACCCACCTCCCCTCCAGCAATCATGTTTGTTCTCTATAGTTAACAGAGAACAAACTATATAGTTAAACTATAAGTTATAGTTTTTAACTCTTAACTATAGAGTTTTCTGGTTTGTCTCTCTCTCTTTTTTTTTTCATTTACACATTTTAAAGTGTAATCCCAAGGCTAGTATACCAAATTACTCTCTAAAATACCAAATAAATAATGCTGCATATGTACAGATAGTTTCTAAACTTAAAACAAAAATATTGATAGTACTGGTTTAATTTACTTTACTCCCTCTGTATTTAATTCTAAATATAAATGGGCAACTCTGTACACACTAATGAGATATACCATTGGTATTATCATCATGCCTGGCTGAGATTGTATATCAACCAGATATTTAATTGGAACAGGAGATGCAAAGCTGCAAATATTGGGCAAATTTGCCCACATTCTAGATTGCATTTTGAATTCCTTCCTACAGTCTCTAAATCAACAGAAACTTTTTTTAATTTAATTTTTATTTTTTAGAGAGAGAGAGAGAGAGAGAGAGAGAGAGAGACTGCATACAAACATGTCAGGGTGAAGGGCAGAGGGGGAAAGAGAGAATCTTAAGCAGACTCCATGCTGAGTATGGAGCCTGACACGGAAATCAATCCCATGACCCTGGGATCATGATCTAAGCCAAAATCAAGAGTCAGACACCCAACCAACTGAGCTACCCAGACACCCCATCTAAGTCAACAGACACTTAGACATATGTCATTTGGATGGGGTAATCTACAGCCCTGGCCCCAAGATTCACTTACTTACATTACCTAATCACAAGGTCAGATTTGTCTGTAGCTTTCACCAACATTGCTAATGTAAACTTGCTTGGATTCAACTAACCTAGTCTAATATTTTATTCCATTCTGAATGATTTTCCATGTCATTTCATCTGATAAGAGAACATTTTTAGGTATTTAAAAGACATTGGAATGATGATGCAAATTTCTTATGTCTATGCATGACTTTGTTTTCACAAATCTAATGATATTCTAATGACACGAATTAAAAATGACTATAAGGCTATGCTTAGCAGTCAGAATTGTATAAGGAAGAAGAAAATAGACAAGTTAAAAGCCACATTTGAGGTAGAAATTATTGCTGTCTATGCTATTATTCCTATGAGTCCTGGGAAATTACAAGGCAGAGACAAGTTATTATTGACCATTTTTACAGATATACTTAATTTTACTGCCTTTGTGTTTCCTTCATTTCTTACTCTTACTTAATGTAATCTTTCCATTCCACTCAAAGTGTCATCTTTAGCATTTCTTGTAGGGCTGGTTTGGTTGTGATGAATTCCTTTAAATTTTGTTTGGGGAAATTCTTTATCTCTCCTTCTATTTTAAATGACAGCCTTGCTGGATAGAGTATTCTTGGCTGCAGATCTTTCCCTTTCAGCACTTATATCATACCCCTCCCTTCAGGCCTGCAAAGTTTCTACTGAAAAATTTGCTGGTAGCCTTATGAGGTTTCCTTTGTATGTAACCGTTTTCTTTCTACTTGCTGCTTTTAACATTCTCTTTATCATTGCTTTTTGTCATTTTAATGACTATGTATCTTGATGTGGACCTCCTTGGGCTCACTCCCTGTAATGTGAATGTTATCACGCTTGGTGGTGTTGCTGAGTTCCCTAAGTCTGTTTTCATTTATTATTATTATGTTTTCCTCTTCTGTTCATCTTGATATTTTTCATTACTTTCTCCTCCAGGTCATTGATTGTTCTGCTTATTCTAGTCTGCTATTTATTCCCTCTTGTTTATTTTTAATTGCAGTGGTTGAGTTCTTCACCTCTGATTAACTCTTTATGTCTTCTATCTTTGTTTAGTGTCTCACTGATGTCCTCTACTCACTTCTCAAATCTAGTGAGCATCTCTATGACCATCACTTTAAGATCTCTACCAGGCATATTACTTATCTCCATTTTGTTTAGCTCTCTCACTGTGATTTTTGTCCTATTCTTTCATCTGAGACATATTCCTCTGTCTCCTCATTTTGTCTAACTCTCTGTGTCTGTTTCTATGTGTTAGGAAAGTCAGCTACATATTGCACTCTTAAAAGTAGTGCCCTTATGAAGAAGAGGTCCTGTAGTGCCTAACGTCCTCTGTTCATCAGTACCTGGCACTTCAAGGGTGCCTCCTATGTGTGTTGCATGCACCCTACTGCTGCAGCTAAGCCATTTTTGCCTTCAGTCTATTCATCTGTGATGGCTGTCTTTGCCTGTTGTGGACAGTTTGGTTCCTGTGTTGTTAGTGGGCCAGTTTGGAGCTACCTTGATCTTGAGGTGGGCTAGACCAGGAATTTTCCAGAGTTGCAGTAACACCAAACTGCATCGCACCTTCCCTGTGTTGTCCCCTGAAAATGTTTCATTGGTGGCTGGTGCCTACAGTCAGATGAGATGTCTGCCCTCAGCCCACTGCTGGGGCCACAGTCAAACTGGTGTGTGTGGATATCTTCTATGTCCCCGGGGCAAGAATGACTTTGGAGTGGTGCAAGACCCTGTTGGGGCTTCTTGCACCCTGCCAGGCTTGTTACACCACTTTGGATGGGATCCAGCCAAGGATGTGTTAGAGGAGCTGTGTACACAGGAGGACATGGGGTGAGGTGTATGGTGACAGCAAGGTCTGGGCCAGTCTGCTGCAAGATGGGGCCTGCAGCCACCCAACACTCCTGACAAGGATGCGTGTTGTAGGGGATGGATCCACAGAAGAGTATGGGGACAGAATTCATGGTGTTTGCAAGGTTTACATAGTCTGCTGTGGGAGGAGACCTGGAGTTGAGGCTTGGCTGGAGGAGATGCATCTAAAGGAGAATGTGTGAGTGGCGCATACTGTTAGCAAGTTAGGGAGCAAATATTGCCTACTGGCACTGTCCTATTTCCCATAGTTGTCCCCTACCTAGGCTGGAGGGTGGGACGGGAAATGATGCCCACCAGCATCTTTGTTCATGGAGAAGTCTTCCAGTGATCTCTTCCCCTCCAGCACTTGCTGAGATTAGCAAACAAATCTCCCTCCAGCATACTCCAGGTATTTTTCAAACTGCTGCTTCTATACTGTATCTCAGCAGGACTGTTTATTATGTTGTCTCTTTAAGGCAGGGATTCAGTTTCTTATCACCCTCTGGTTCCCAAAACTGATACCACTGAGTTTTAAATTTCCAAGTGTTACATCCCACCAATTGTAACAACTCACAAAATTACACCCTTCTGGTTTTCAAAGTCAGTGTGTTTCTTTCCCCTCCCTGTGCCCCCAACATCCTTTCCTCCCATGGACACTCCTGCATGTCCATTTAGTTCCCAACCTCGTCTCCACCCTTCCTACCCTCTTCAATATGGCTTCATCTCTACATTTAGCTGTGGAGTCTGTTCTACCAGTCCTCAGGTCATTTTCTGGGGTATTTATACTGATGTAGGTGTTATCTAGGTGTATACATGGGATGAGATGAGCTTAAGATTCTCCTATTCTGTCATCTTCCCTGGAAGTCTATCATTGATCATTTTTTTGAGACCAACAATATGATATGAGAACAGAAAGGTAGGATTTTTATTTCCCAAGCTACAGTGAAACAGGTGTGTAGTAATATAAAAGATATAAGAAAGCTTCCATCTTTTTAAAAGAAAATGAAAACCTTCCAAATAGGGTAGTGAAAGTTGATCCTCAATGTGGTTTGGTGTAATTATGCTATGAACGTCTACTCAGCCTCTGAGATTTACCCTCTCCTTGGCAATCTTTCATTAGTTTGAGCTGCCAGTATCAAGCAGCTGTAGTTCTAACACTGATCCATTTGGAATACACGGCATTGGCCTAAATAGCTTACAACAAACTAAAGGTAATGAAGGTTTTTTTTTTTTACATTTATTTATTTTTGAGAGGGGGAGAAAAAACAACACATGAGCAAGGGAGTGGAGGGGCAGAGAGATAGGGAGACACAGAGTCCTAAGCAGGCTCCAGGCTCTGAGCTGTCAGCACAGAGCCCAGGGCGAGGCTCCAACCCACAGACCATGAGATCATGACCTGAACTGAACTCAAACAGTTCACTGAGCCACCCAGGCACCCCAAGGTAATGGAAGATTTTATATAAAACTAAAGGCCAAGGTTTAACCAAGCAATTATACAATGGATTCACGTGAAATGTAGATTATACCTAATTGCTGTGATTTCCAGGACTTGCCCCATCTCTAGCTTGTGGACCTCACTCCTTTGGATAATTGCTCAGTGAATCCTACCCAAGCAGAAAAGAAAGGATTGCCCACAAAGCGTTCTATCTTATACGCCACTTTAGGATAATTACCAGCTAAATAACACAATAGTCCCAATATTTAATCCAGTATATAATGGTGAGGCTGGGAGATTGCATATCTGCTGCTTCCCACAACCTGGTTTCTAGAGAGAAAAAACAAAGAACAGGGAATGCCCTCCTCCCCACAAAAAATAAAAGAATGAGGATATTTTTCCTACAGTAAAAAGTGTCAGGATAGTAAGATTTCTCTCAATATATTGTACTTATTATCACTGTGGGGGAAAATACAGACCTTTAAGCAGATAAATGGAGCCTACAATACACTTGTAGTTATTTCTTTAGTAAGAGAGTTAAGCCATGTAAGCCTCCATTTCTCACTGATGAAATGAGAATAAAATACATATTTCATAGTGTTGTCAAGAAAATCAAATGAAATGACAAAAAGTCTAGAGGGGTCTTTCACATAAGTACTCAGCATGGGGTGATCAATTTTATGTCAACTTGGAGGGTACTTTTGGATGAGATTAACATTTAAATCAATAAACTTTGAGGAGGTATCTTATTCTCCATAATGTGGATGGACCTCATCCAATCAGTTGAAGGCCTAAATAAAGCAAATAAGGCCAGCCTTTCCAAGGAAGAGGGAATTCTTCAGCAGAATTCCTTCAGACCAGAACTGTACCGTCAGCTCTTTTCAACCTCTGGGCTGCTGGCCCACACTGCAGTTGGACTTGCCAGCCTCCATAATCATGTGAGCCAATTCCTTATAATAAATCTCTCTCTCATGTATACACATCCTATTGTTTCTATTTCTCTGGAGAACCTTAACACACAACAGGTATGTTTCATTTTCTTTCCTCCAGTATTAGAAAAAAAATTCTCCTGTGGTACACAAATTTATATTATGAAGGGTTAGAAAAATGAATGTGATAGTGACGAGAGAGGACTTATAAGCAGGTGTGTCCAGTGGTAATGCTTAGAATAAAGCAATCATTCTGCCAAGCACTGCAAACTATCCCAGTTCTTTGAGCAAAAGAGTGACCACACACCCGATCTCACAGATGCAAATGTTGGCAGAGTCCAGGGAGAAAGGAATCCACTCTGTCTGCGAAGTCTTCACTGTCTCTTTCTGCCTCATACAGTCATTTGCCTAGACTCTGAGCTCTCTTCTGGGGATCAGTGAGCTCTTGGGGAGAGATATGGGTAGGCCAGGCTGTCCCAGTGGTTGCAGATGGCTGAAGGTTATTTGTTCCATAGCTGATGTTATAGTACAGATTATAGCTCATCTCTGGATAAACCTGGCTTTCTTGCTTTAGCAGTTCATCCAGTGAACAGCCTTGGCACATGCACAATATGGCTTTGTGTACTTTCCTGACATATCCTTCTTAAGTGTCAGACAATGTAACATGAGCTAAGTGTGCAGTTTTCTTCCACAGCCTCTATAAGTAACCTCTTCACAACCTCCATTGTTGCCCATTGGCTTGCACTGAAAAACAATTCTCTTAGGGATAGAGATGAAAAAAAACTCTGTCCTTGCCCTCAAGAAGCTCCTGTTTAGTGCAATGGATGAGAACAGAGCTAGAAAGTGAATTCCACAAGTTATGTGCTATATAACAGAGGTATCATCAAAATACTATGAGAAAACAGAAGAAGTTGTGATTAATTGCACACAGGTAGAAGATGACTATTATCAAGATATTATTGTGAAAGAGATTATACTTGAATAGGATTTGAAAGATTGTCAGGGTTTCTACAGGAAAAGAGGGGAGAAGTCTTTCCAGGAAAATACTACTGCATGAGCAAATGCACAGGCTCCATGAGAGGGCAAAGACATTTGAGGGTATGTTTCCTAAATCTGTAAGATTCAATTTTTTATTTACCAAACCAGAAAAACTTCACATATCTGTCCCATTCACCTTCATCAATTCCCTTTTATTAGATATAGGGATAATAAAAGATTAATTGCAAGAAAACTATGTAAGCATCTTCAGATTTAGTAATTAGAAAGAGAGGCAATGATAGGTCTAAATTTCAGGAGAAAGTTTTCATGCTCAGGTCAGATTCTGAAATAGGTTTGTCTCCTTCACATCTTACACAATCATGTATCAAATTACCTAAAGGCTGAGAGAATCTCAGGATAGACAGAAAGCGATCTGATGCCTGAAAAGCAGGAGGGTTGGGCGTATTAAGTCGGGTGCCAATCCCCAATTTTGAATACGTATACTTTCATGAGGTCCAGAATTCTCGGAAGCAGTACCTCGGATGTTGGGTAGAGTCTGAAAAAGAAGGTTGGCATGTGAAAGGCCTTGGAGTCTTCCCAGGGAGTTGACTTTCTCCTGCAGGCACAGAAGGGTCATCAAAGGCTTTAAAACAGGAAAGTGGTCAAATTGGTATTTTAGGAAAATATCTGTGAAAACAGAGCTGTAAGATGAAATGGTAGCCACGGGCAGGAAGGACAATTCACCCTACTTTTCTCTTTGGGTCTTTGCAACTTTATTTTTTAATGCATTGCCTTTATGGTAAGTATTTCATCTTGTCCATTCTGAAAGATATTGAAGCATAGCAGAATGAGAATAGAACAGAAATGAAGAGAATTAAGTTCTAGAATGACTCTGCTATCACGATGGAAAGAACACAATCCGTTTCCACAACTAAGAATGTGAATGTCTACTGAAAACCTGTTAGAAACACACTTTTATTCTGGCAAAAGTATTCAGATATTAACAGATTTAATTTTATGCTGTACAACTTCATTCAACAGGGAGTTCCTATTACTGGAAACAAATAGTAAAAAGAGATCCAAGAATGTCATGAAATGACCTGTTCTTAACCATTTTATTAGTGAGATAAAGTAGGGTAGAGCAAGAATCTGCAATGTTATATAATTATTATCTAGCATCTAAAAAGAGTGCTTAGTATTCATCAGGTACAGTGCTAGGCACTTTACATGCTAAGTACTCATTTGACCCTCCAAACAAACAAGTGATGTATGTGTGATTGGCTACACACTATGGCTGAAACTAATGTGTGTGGTTAGCTACACACTATGGCTGAAACTACACACTATGGATGAAACTAATATTCAAAAAGGTCATATCACTTACCTGCATTCACAGAGCTATTTAGTGGTGGACGCGGTATTTAAATAAACATCTGTCTCTCACAGTACCTGTTCTTAGCTCCAATACAGTATAATTTCTTGGTTTCATCCTAAATGTATGATTTTGAGGCTAAATTTCATGACTTATTGAGAAAGATTCGTATGATATTTTAAAGATATTTCTACAATTTAATGAGGCCAATAATTTGGAGAGGAATGGATAAGTTTCCATCTTAAAAATGACATGAAAAATTATAGTGGCAAGGTATGAATCAAGTATTTCAAATTAGAAAGAGTTTAACTGAAATGTTGCCAAAATTAATTTTATCGTGAAAAATATATGTGTTACAGTGAATGTAACAACTGGAATGTAGAAAATAAACATTGTAAATAGGAAACATGCATTCTGGAAATTGACAGGGCTTTGGGTCTGTGAAGAGACCACCTAGATGAAACTATGTGTTTTGTTTGTTTGTTTGTTTGTTTTTTCTATCAGGTATATTTACACACACACACACACACACACACACACACAAATACTGAAAGGAGGTGATAGCTCATACAAAACTACTTTCCAGAATTATGAGGGAGCCACAAGTGTGTGTGGCTTTTTGCCTTACAAATGGTGATTCACACACATCATAAAGGAGAAACATCAACCTAAAGCAGGCAGACATTTGGTAGTCCCAACAGACACTGGCAGTTACCTTCCTACAGAACTCATCTTTAGAGGAGACAAATATATTGTTGAGCATTTAGTAAACTCCTACAGAATTGGCCTCCAAATCGTCAGTTTCCCTGGGTACTACTTCCTAAAACTGCTATATACCTGAGAAAGCACCCACAGGCAAGGTCAGTCTGCTTTCCTTTTCACCATCTGCCTTCTCCAACTTTACAAAAAGAAAGGCTTACCTGAATCTCACGCTGGTGTAATATGCTGCAGCTTAGAAAACTATGGAACACCTAGCAAAAGCACAATTTGTAATACTGGTGTAGGTATAGCCTCCTTAAATAAAGGCATGATGGGGGCACCTGGCTGGCTCATTTGGTTAGGCGTCCAGCTTTGGCTCAGATCATGTTCTTGTGGTTCCTCAATTCGAGCCCCACATCCATGGTCAGCACAGATCCCACTTTGGATCCTCTATCCTACTCTCTCTCTGCTTCTTTCCCACCCTCATGTGCTCGCACGCCTTCTCTCAAAAATAAAAAATGTTAAAAAATAAACAAATAATGGCATGATGAATCCATGGTAGGGCTTCAAATCTTTTCTGGTCTTATAGATATATCTGGTAAGGCAGAAAAATGGTGTTAGAAATGGGGTTTTTTTTGACCCATGTTGGGATGCTTTTGAAGACACCAGAACATGCCTCCTGAAAATACACCTCCTTGACTTAAGAATTATTTTGAGCTAAAGGCAATTAAGAAGTAGTAAATGTAAGAAAGGCACTCTGGGAGGAAGATGGCGGTGTAGGAGGACGCTGGGCTCACCGAGTCCTCCTGATCACTTAGATTCCACCCACACCTGCCTAAATAACCCACAAAACTGCCAGAAGACTAGCGGAACGGATTCTCCAAAGCCAAATGTAGACGAGAGGCATACAGAAGAGGGTCGGAGGGCTCAGAGGCGGTGCGCGCTACAAGGACCGGCAGGAGGGAGCTGGGGTGGAGGGGCAGCCCACCGTCAAAGCAGAGCCCCCAAGTCTGGCTGGCAAAAGCGGAGGGGCTGGACGGAGTGTGTTCGGACAGCAAGTGGGACTTAACATCTGGAAGGTTATAAGCTAACAGCTCTGCTAGGAGAGCAGGAGGGCTGGAGGACAACGGGAGGGAGAGTTGTTGAGCCCCAGATGACAGAGCTCAGCTTGGCGGGGAACAAAGGCACTCACCAGCGCCATCTCCCCCGCCCATCCCCCAGACAAAATCCCAAAGGGAAGCAGTTCCTGTCAGGGAACTTGCTTGCACTGCGCAAACACCCAAGGCTGTGCTTCTGCAGATCCATCCCTCCAGTAGCGGGTCTGACTAACTCCCGGTGCTGCAGAGCCCCTCCCGAATCGGATCACCAAAGGAAAAACGAACTGAGCCTGCCCCTCCCACCCCTGTGCACCTTGCTGATCCACCCCAGCTAATACGCCAGATCCCCAGCACCACAAGCCTGGCAGTGTGCAAGTAGTCCAGATGGGCCATGCCACCCCACAGTGAATCCCGCCCCTGGGAGAGGGGAAGAGAAGGCACACACCAGTCTGACTGTGGCCCCAGAGGTGGGCTGGGGGCAGACATCAGGTCTGACTGCGGCCCCGCACACCAATGCAAGTTATTCAAGACAGCACAGGGGAAGTGCCCTGCAGTTCTGCACCACTCTAGGGACTATCCAAAATGACAAAACAGAAGAATTCCCCTCAAAAGAATCTCCAGGAAATAACAACAGCTAACGAACTGATCAAAAAGGATTTAAACAATATAACAGAAAGTGAATGTAGAATAATAGTCATAAAATTAATCGCTGGGCTTGAAAACAGTATAGAGGAGAGCAGAGAATCTATTGCTACAGAGATCAAGGGACTAAGGAACAGCCAGGAGGAGCTAAAAAATGCTATAAATGAGCTGCAAAATAAAATGGAAACGACCACAGCTCAGATTGAAGAGGCAGAGGAGAGAATAGGTGAACTAGAAGATAAAATTATGGAAAAAGAAGAAGCTGCTGAGAAAAAGAGAGATAAAAAAATCCAGGAGTATGAGGGGAAAATTAGAGAACTAAGTGATGCACTAAAGAGAAATAGTCTATGCATAATTGGTATTCCAGAGGAGGAAGAGAGAGGGAAAGGTGCTGAAGGTGTACGTGAAGAAATAATAGCTGAGAACTTCCCTGATCTGGGGAAGGAAAAAGGCATTGAAATCCAAGAGGCACAGAGAACTCCCTTCAGACGTAACTTGAATCGATCTTCTGCATGACATATCATAGTGAAACTGGCAAAATACAAGGAGAAAGAGAAAATTCTGAAAGCAGCTAGGGATAAACGTGCTCTAACATATAAAGGGAGACCAGTAAGACACGTGATGGATCTCTCTACTGAAACTTGGTAGGCCAGAAAGGAATGGCAGGAAATCTTCAATGTGATGAACAGAAAAAAAAAATCCTCTATCCAGCTGAGAATCCTCTATCCAGCAAATCTGTCATTTATAATAGAAGGAGAGATAAAGGTCTTCCCAAACAAACTAAAACTGAAGGAATTCATCACCACTAAACCAGGCCTACAAGAGATCCTAAGGGGATCCTGTGAGACAAAGTACCAGAGACACCGCTACAAGCATGAAACCTACAGACATGACAATGACTCTAAACCCATATCTTTCTATAATAACACTGAACGTAAATGAATTAAAAGCACCAACCAAAAGACATAGGGTATCAGAATGGATAAAAAAAAAAAACAAGACCCATCTATTTGCTGTCTACAAGAGACATTTTAGACCTGAGGACACCTTCAGATTGAAAGTGAGGGGATGGAGAACTATTTATCATGTTATTGGAAGTCAAAAGAGAGCTGGAGTAGCCATACTTATATCAGACAAACTAGACTTTAAATTAAAGGCTGTAACAAGAGATGAAGAAGGGCATTATATAATAATTACAGGGTCTATACATCAGGAAGAGCTAACAATTATAAATGTCTATGCATCAAATACAGGAGCCCCCAAATATATAAAACAATTACAAACATAAGTAATCTCACTGATAAGAATGTGGTAATTGCAGGGGACTTTAACACCCCACTTACAGAAATGGATAGATCATCTAGACACATGGTCAATAAAGAAACAAGGGCCCTGAATGATACATTGGATCAGATGGACTTGACAGATATATTTTGAACTCTGCATCCCAAAGCAACAGAATATATTTTCTTCTTGAGTGCACATGGAACATTCTCCAAGATAGATCACATACTGGGTCACAAAACAGCCCTTCATAAGTATACAAGAATTAAGATCATACCATGCATACTTTCAGACCACAATGCTATGAAGCTTGAAATCAACCACAGGAAAAAGTCTGGAAAACCTCCAAAGGCATGGAGGTTAGAGAACACCCTACTAAAGAATGAATGGGTCAACCAGGCAATTAGGGAAGATATTTAAAAATATATGGAAACAAACGAAAATGAAAATACAACAACCCAAACGCTTTGGGATGCAGCAAAGGCAGTCCTGAGAGGAAAATACATTGCAATCCAGGCCTATCTCAAGAAACAAGAAAAATCCCAAATACAAAATCTAACAGCACACCTAAAGGAAATAGAAGCAGAATAGCAAAGACACCCTAAACCCAGCAGAAGAAAAGAAATAATAAAGATTAGAACAGAAATAAACAATATAGAATCTAAAAAAACTAGAGTAGATCAATGAAACCAAGAGTTGTTTTTGAAAAAATAAACAAAATGATAAACCTCTAGCCAGGCTTCTCAAAAAGAAAAGGGAGATGACCCAAATAGATAAAATCATGAATGAAAATGGAATTATTACAACCAATCCCTCAGAGATACAAGCAATTATCAGAGAATACTATGAAAAACTATATGCCAACAAACTGGACAGCCTGGAAGAAATGGACAAATTCCTAAACATCCACACACTTCTAAAACTCAATTAAGAGGAAATAGAAAGCTTGAACAGACCCATAACCAGAGAAGAAATTGAATCGGTTATCAAAAATCTCCCAACAAATAAGAGTCCAGGACCAGATGGCTTCCCAGGGGAGTTCTACCAGACGTTTAAAGCAGAGATAATACCTATCCTTGTCAAGCTATTCCAAAAAATCAAAGGGGAAGGAAAACTTCCAGGCTCATTCTATGAAGCCAGTATTACTTTGATTCCTAAACCAGACAGAGACCCAGTAAAAAAAGAGAACTACAGGGCAACATCCCTGATGAATATGGATGCAAAAATTCTCAATAAGATACTAGCAAATCGAATTCAACAGCATATAAAAAGAATTATTCACCATGATCAAGTGGGATTCATTCCTGGGATGCAGGGCTGGTTCAACATTCGCAAATCAATCAATGTGATACATCACATTAATAAAAGAAAAGATAAGAACCATACGATCCTGTCAATTGATGCAGAAAAAGCATTTGACAAAATTCAGCATCTTTCTTAATAAAAACCCTCGAGAAAGTCAGGATAGAAGGAACATACTTAAACATCATGAAAGCCATTTATGAAAAGCCCACAGCTAACATCATCCTCAATGGGGGAAAACTGAGAGCTTTTTCCCTGAGATCAGGAACACGACAGGGATGTCCACTTTCACTGCTGTTGTTTAACATAGTGTTGGAAGTGCTAGCATCAGCAATCAGACAACAAAAGGAAATCAAAGGCATCAAAATTGGCAAAGAGGAAGTCAAGCTTTCACTTTTTGCAGATGACATGATATTATACATGGAAAATCCGATAGACTCCACCAGAAGTCTGCTAGAACTGATACATGAATTCAGCAAAGTTGCAGGATACAAAATCAATGTACAGAAATCAGTTGCATTCTTATACACTAATAATGAAGCAACAGAAAGACAAATACAGAAACTGATCCCATTCACAATTGCACCAAGAAGCATAAAATACCTAGGAATAAATCTAACCAAAGATGTAAAAGATCGGTATGCTGAAAACTATAGAAAGCCTATGAAGAAAATTGAAGAAGATATAATGAAATGGAAAAACATTCCGTGCTCATGGGTTGGAAGAATAAATATTGTCAAAATGTCAATACTACCCAAAGCTATCTACACATTCAATGCAATCCCAAGCAAAATTGCACCAGCATTCTTCTCGAAACTAGAACAAGCAATCCTAAAATGCATATGGAACCACAAAAGGCCCCGAATAGCCCAAGTAATTTTGAAGAAGAAGACCAAAGCAGGAGGCATCACAATCCCAGACTTTAGCCTCTACTACAAGGCTGTAATCATCAAGACAGCATGGTATTGGCACAAAAACAGACACATAGACCAATGGTATAGAATAGAAACCCTAGAACTAGAGCCACAAAAGTATGGCCAACTAATCTTTGACAAAGCAAGAAAGAACATCCAATGGAAAAAAGACAGTCTCTTTAACAAATGGTGCTGGGAGAACTGGACAGCAACATGCAGAAGGTTGAAACTAGACCACTTTCTCACACCATTCACAAAAATAAACTCAAAGTGGATAAAGGACCGGAATGTGAGACAGGAAACCATCAAAACCCTAGAGGAGAAAGCAGGAAAAGACCTCTCTGACCTCAGCCGTAGCAATCTCTTACTTGACACATCCCCAAAGGCAAGGGAATTAAAAGCAAAAATGAACTACTGGGACCTTGTGAAGATAAAAAGCTTCTGCACAGCAAAGGAAACAATCAACAAAACTAAAAGGCAACTGACGGAATGGGAAAAGATATTTGCAAATGACATATCGGACAAAGGGCTAGTATCCAAAATCTATAAAGAGCTCACCAAACTCCACACCCGAAAAACAAATAATCCAGTGAAGAAATGGGCAGAAAACATAAATAGACACTTCTGTAAAGAAGACATCCAGATGGCCAACAGGCACATGAAAAGATGCTCAACGTCGCTCCTCATCAGGGAAATACAAATCAAAACCACACTCAGATATCACCTCACACCAGTCAGAGTGGCCAAAATGAACAAATCAGGAGACTATAGATGTTAGAGAGGATGTGGAGAAAGGGGAACCCTCTTGCACTGTTGGTGGGAATGCAAACTGGTGCAGCCACTCTGGAAAACAGTGTGGAGGTTCCTCAGAAAATTAAAAATAGACCTACCCCATGACCCAGCAATAGCACTGCTAGGAATTTACCCAAGGGATACAGGAGTACTGATGCATAGGGGCACTTGTACCCCAATGTTTATGGCAGCACTCTCAACAATAGCCAAATTATGGAAAGAGCCTAAATGTCCATCAACTGATGAATGGATAAAGAAATAGTGGTTTATATCCACAATGGAGTACTACGTGGCAATGAGAAAGAATGAAATATGGCCCTTTGTAGCAACGTGGATGGAACTGGAGAGTGTGATGCTAAGTGAAATAAGCCATACAGAGAAGGACAGATACCATATGTGTTCACTCTTATGTGGATCCTGAGAAACTTAACAGAAACCCATGGGGGAGGGGAAGGAAAAGAAAAAAAAAAAGAGGTTAGAGTGGGAGAGAGCCAAAGCATAAGAGACTCTTAAAAACTGAGAACAAACTGAGGGCTGATGGGGGGTGGGAGGTAGGGGAGGGTGGGTGATGGGTATTGAGGAGGGCATCTGTTGGGATGAGCACTGGGTGTTGTATGGAAACCAATTTGACAATAAATTTCACATATTAAAAAAAAAAGAAAACCACTCTGCCTTCCCTCATTTAAATAAAAGCAGGATATACATTTACAAATGTGTGGCCCCATCCCCCATCCCCATCTAGCAGGAAAGATATAAGTTAATCCCAGGAGACAGCTTTAGACCCTTATCAATCTAGAAGTGGCCCCAGAGGAATCTACCTAACAAACTTTACTAACAAGCTTTAATCTACTCTTAGTCTCCCATATATTTGCCTTCACAGTTTGTCCTCAGAGACTCAAGGCCCTTTTCTTTTGTTCTTGTCACTTCTGTAGACATTGATTGTTCCTTTGCTAAGAAGCAATATAAACTGAAGTTATAACCAAACAGGGACTCCCATGTTTTACATATGTGACACACTTGTGTACAAACTTCTGTGTGTTTTTCTCTTTGTCAGTCCAATGTACAGGGCACCAGCTGGAGGACCCACGATGGGTAGAGGAAGAGATTTTTCCTTCCCCTGTACTTTGACATCAGATATATTGCAAAACAGAATGCTAGGAATAACTTCGATATTTGTTTAATGACCTTGCCTTTTCCTTCCTCCAACTATGATTTTGTCAAATGTGTCATTTCCCAGACAGAGGACGCTGAGAACAAAGACAATGCAGTAAGAAATAGTGAAGGCAATGGTGTATTGTTTAATATGGGCATCAACTCACGATAGGACTCTGTGCACTATCTATAATATATTAAGAAGTTATTGTTAGTTTGTAGGCGTGACAGTGTTATTGTGATTATGCAGGAAATGTTCTATTTTTAGAGACATCTAATGAAATACACGGAGGAGAAATAATTTGATGTCTCTATTTTACCATAAAATACTTTAAAAAATTAAGCAAATGTGGCCAAAAATTAATAATTATTAAATCCGTGATCGGTATATGAATGTTTATTATAGATAGTAATATAATTTTCAAGTGTCCAGCAGTAGATTCATTTTGTAGAAGGAAACCATTTTAGACAACCAAAAAATTATTTAATTTGACCTGGATTTATTAACAGCCTATGAGGAAAAAAATCCTTAAATGCACATTTTTCAGTATTATAGGCTTATTTTTACCATAGTTTCCCTTCCTTTTAACTCAGCAAAGCTAAGCATCTCTAAGTTAGTAACATGAGATAGGTAGTCACTGATAACTCTCAAGAAGGTGTTTTTGATAAGCTTTCTAGTAATGGAATAAATGCCTTCAATAAGTAGATCAATCTTTTTGCAAGTCAGATGATTTCTTATTCGTTAACAAAATTATTCGTTATTCGTTAACAAAATTGGAGATTTAATTGACTTGCCAGCTGATACCTTATCAAAAATAATTTTCAGCAAAGATAACTGTATGATTTTTCAAAAACAACTCAGAAAGCATCCAAAGAGTTGATTGGCATTGCTATAACAAAACTCCTTCCATTTCATCTACATATGTATGTAATCACATTTTCTCAGTGTTTATTTCCAGAAAGATGAAAAATAGGAATAGGGTGCATGCCGAACCTTCTCTCATTCTAGCAATAAGTAGCAATTGATAAATGAAGTAATTGGGGAAGAAGCACCATCCATCATATTAAGAGATGCCTTCCCATTAATATTTTATTTTTTATATTTCATTATTATTCATCAAAATGTAAAATATTTGTGTTGCTTTGATTAATTGTGAATTTACGGTTGTTGAAATAACCCAATCAAGAAGAAATTTTTTTAGATGTTTATTTATTTGTTTTGAGAGAGAGTGTGTATGCACATGAGCAGGGGAGGGGCAGAAAGAGAGGGAGAGAGAGAGAGAATCCCAAACAGGCTTTGCCCTGTCAGCACAGAGCCCGAAGCAGCGCTCAATCTGACAAACCATGAGATCATGACCTGAACCGAAATCGAGAGTCAGAGAAGCTCAATGGACTGAGCCACTCATGCACCCCAAGGAGAAATTTTTTTAACATTCAGAGCCAAATTGTCCAAAGTTTTTGGGGAAAAAAAAGACTATGTATATGTAATAAGTATCAATAAAAGGCTTTACAGAGAAAATATATTACATTACTCTAAATTCCATGGATATTGTTGTTTCTATTCAGGCATAGAATGACAATAAGAGTCCATGGAGGAAAAAAGGAATGATTTAACGTATTTCATTGTTAAAGAAATGTTTGGTTCTGTATTTTTTAAATGAATGATCTAGTACATCAAATTGCAAAAGGTGTTTATATTTTCTTGGATATTCAATTAAATTTTTTTTCATGTTTATTTATATTTGAGAGTGTGTGTGTGTGTGTGTGTGTGTGTGTGTGTGCGCGCGCGCGTGTGTGTGCACGAGTGGGGGAGGGGCAGAGACAGATGGAGACAGAATCTGAAGCAGCCTCCTGGCTCTGAGCTGTCATCACAGACCCACATGCAGGGCTCAACCTCACGAGCCGTGAGATTATGACCTGAGCTGAAGTCGGACACTCAACTGACTGAGCCACCCAGGCTCTTGCCCTGGATATGCAATTTTTAAAAGGTAATGTAAATGTTCTAGCTCAAAATACCAGTATATAAAGCATGTAGGGTTTTTTTTTTTTTTTTTTTTTTTTTTTTTTTTTTTTTTGCCACAGGAGAGCCAAGCGTTCTGCTGTCAGCTGTTGACTAAGGTACAGTGAAGTGAAGAGAAAAAGCACTGCAATCCACACCCAGTTGGACACCCTGCCCTGTGTGCTTTCCCCTGAGTTCCTCCCAATGCCAATGGGGGAGGAAAAAGTACTGAAATATGGAAGGAGAAAAAGAGGGAAAGAGGATCATGCTGCCTCCACTCTCTACATCCCTCAAACCAAAGCCTGAAGCCTCAAACCAAATCAGGCTGAAGAAGATACTGTTTTAAATGATGATAAGATGATATGAAAGTTTCTACTGGCACTAGAATTAATTTAATAACTGAAATTGAAAGGAAAGTTATAGGGCCTTTCATGGTATTACTAAGGGACAGAGGAAATAAAAGGTCTCAACATAGTATAGGCAGGATTTTGACTCCAAGAGATTCATCCTATTCAATAAATTGGTTCCTTAAATGTTACATAAACAGAAAAGATCAGAGAATACAATGAGACATTAATAGTGATCATCTCTGTATGATAATCATTTTCTTCATTGAGCATTTTTGCATATTTTATTTTGCAAACGTACTATTTTTCTAATGAGAGAAAAAAAGTATATATTTTCATTCCTAAAAACCTCTAATCTGGGGGTGCCTGGATGGCTCAGTTAGTTAAGTGTCTGATTCTTGATTTCAGCTCAGGTCAATGATCTTTTGGTTTGTGAGACTGAGCCCCCTGTTGAGCCCCACATTAGGCTCCAAACTGACAGTGCAGAGCCTACTTGGAATTCTCTCTCACTCTCTGCCCCTCCCCTTGCTTGCATGCACTCTCTCTCTCTCTCAAAATAAACAAATAAACATAAAAAAAAGAACCTCTTATCTTATTTTTAATATCTAGACATGGGTCTAGGGCAAATATTTTTTCACATTTATAAAAGTATTACATGTAAGTAATTTAAAAATTCAAATGTTACTAAAAGGTTTATATATAACTCAGCATTTCCTTGTTCCCCTCTGTTTTCCTCCCTTCATCCCATTCCATAGAACAAGCTTTCAACTCAATTGACTGTTTCTTCTGATATTTATGTCCATATTTCTAAACAAAAGACATATCACCTCTTGTGTTATCCATTTAAAGCAATATCTATGACCTTATATTTTAATAAAGATTTAACTCACTTCCAACTTCCCTTTCCTCCTCCACCTCCTTCCTTTATAATTTTTTTTTTTTTAGAGGGAGAGGGTGCAAGTGAACGAGGGGCAGAGAGAGAGAGGGAGAGACAGAGAAGTGGGGCTCACCTGAAGTGGGGCTCGACCTCACCAGAAGCGGGTCTCCAGCTCACCCAATGTGAGGCCAGGCTCAATGGAAGCAGAAGTGGGGCACGAGCTCACCAGATGCAGGACTCAAACTCACCAACCGTGAGATCATGACCTGAGCCGAAGTCAGATGCTTAACCAACTGACTGACCCACCCAAGGACCCTCCCTTTATAATTTTTATCCCCATTTTCATTTTTTCCCTCTTATGACTGTGACTATATGTATACTGCTCCCTGGTGAGTCAGAGGTATATTAAAAGTTTATTTTCTGTCTTCTACAATTTTCTATTTCATCTGGAATTAATTTGCTAATTTTCTTTGTCAAAATCTTCTTAAAATTTCCTATAGTTCTGTAAAATACGTTCAGTACATTTTTTATGTGGTTAACCAGCACCCCCCCCCTTTTTTTAAAGCCCAGAGCTAGAGCTCAAATCTAGATTGGCATTGTTTAGGTGTGCATCATAGCTAGAATCTTAAGACTTCCCCTTGCCTCTTCTGCCCTGACTCTTGCATCTTGGTTTTTCCTTGGTGTTTAAAGAGCATCTTTCAGTACTTTCTTAGAAAAGTTGACATAGGAGATACTTTTTTTTCTATTTCGATAGAAAATTTTGATATTCTGATAGTTTCTAGTAAAATTCTAGATTGAAAATTATTTTCCTTCAGAATTTTGTAGTTATTCTATTTTCCTTAAGCTTTCAATGGTGGTGCTGAAAAGTCTGATGACATTCTAATTCCCATTTCTTTGTAAGTGATTTTTTTTTTTCTCTTTAGAGTTTCTGTTCCTTGTTCTCATTATTTAGGTTGATTTTCTAGTTGAACAATTTTGAATATAACAGGATGTGTGCTGCTCATACCTTCTCAAATTTCTCTTGGTCTTCCGTCCAGGGACTCATGCCAGAGGTCAGGGGACAGCTGTTTCCCCTAAAATCTTTAAACAGCAATGAGAGTACAGGGAACCTGCTTATTACCCTGGTAACATCAGATGGCATAAGTGGAGGCAAGCGAATGTTCTCCCTGTTCCAGTCATCTTTTGCTGTGTGACTGCTATAGATTGAATGTTTGTGTCTCCCCCAAAATTTACGTGTTGAAATTCTAACCCTCAGGGTGATGGTATCAGGAAGTTAGGCCTTTGAGAGGTACTTGTCATGAGATTTAGTTCCCTCATGTATGGGAATAGCGCCTTTATAAAAGACAGAGGAAGCTCCTTTTCCCGCTTCCACCATGTGTGGTTACATTGAAAAGATGCTGTGTATGAGCCAGGAAGTGGGCTCTCACCAGACACTAAATCTGCTCACGCTGTGATCTTGGACTTCCCAGTTTCCAGAATTGCGAGGAAGAAATTTCCATTGTTCATAATCCACCCACCCACCCACCCATTTTATGGCATTTTGTTTGAGCAGGCTGAATGGACCAAGATAGAAATAAACTGCCCAAAACTTAGTGACATACAGCAACAATCATTTTTATCATGCTCGTGATGTTGTAGATCGGAAATCGAACAGAGCAAGTGGGAATAGCCTGCCTCTGCCCCACAGTAACTGAGTCAATAGGGGACTCAAATGGCCAGGGAGAGTTGGGATGGGGTCACATGTCTGGGGCTTCTGTTTTGACTCAGTTGATTCCTCAGTTCCTCTTCATGTTATGTCTGCTAGAGATGAGTGACCAGGATGGCTTCTTCATTCATGTCTAGTGACTGGGCTGGTATGGATGGAACAATAGGGGCATAGCAATATCTCTTTCCATGAACCTCTTCATATGACTGGCTTGGGCTATCACAAAGCATGGTAGTTACAGTTAGGATGGACTTCTGCAGTAGCGGGCTTACCTCAGAGTAATTATTTCAAGATGTCCACTGGGGAATTGCAAAACTTCTTATGTACACTCAGAAATCCCAGAATGTCCTTTCTGCCACGTTTATTGGTCTAGCAACTCACTACCAGAGCCGACCGAGATTCAAGGGTAAGAGAATTAGACTCTAGCACTCATTGGGAAGAGAAACAAAGAAATGTGAGACCATCTTTAACTGACAACACTCCTATTCAGTACTGTAAACATATTGGAGTGTAGAACATAACTTTTATGTGAACAATGAGCCAGAAGAGTCTAAGTTTTGAATTAAGAAACACCAACAGGGAATATCACCACAGCAGCTAGAAAGCAAAGAAAGAGGATACCAAATGGAGGGTACCATATTAGAACTCAGAGAATCTGTCTCTGAGGACATATTGCAGGAAATGGCACCTTGGATGACTGCATTCACAGTACACACTAGGCACCCCCTGGAGATTTCCTGAACAGTTGTAGAGAATTTGAAATAGTTCTTAGTATTCTGCAAATAAGGAAGGACTCAGAGGAACAATATCCTTTTATTATCAACAGGACTTCATTTCACACAAACACACACACACACACACACACACACACACACACACATAGAAGTGGCCAAAGGAGACAACTATTAGAACAATAAGACTTCTGCAGTGGCTGTGTAGCTTTACTATAGAATGATGTTCACATCATGAACCATTCAGTCATTCTATGAGAAATACATCATCTAAAATTGATGGGTCCCATACTTGGCAATCAATGTATATTAAATATGCTAAGGAAATTAAAAATTGATGTTTGTTTTGACATCATTCATATACTGGAGGAGGAATATGCCAACAGCTCTTGCTGATACAATAAGTAGTTCAGAATATAGTCACTGAAGTCATGAATCTAAATGTCGTAAGAGAATAAACAAAAAGAAGGATCTGGAAGACAATTAATATCCAAAGACTGCAAAAAGTACACAAGGCCAAGAAGAATGAATTCATTACCTGAACCACTAGAAAATAAATTTTTAAGTCTCTCCTTAAATGGATAAAAATTGTTCTTATTTTTTTAATTTACTTTTTATCTTATTTACTTTTTATCTTATCTTATGAGAGCTACCTATTGCCTGCTATCCTGGCCCCTCCTCATCTTCTCCCTTGAAGAAAGCCTCTTTGGATGAACTAAAGTCTCCCATGACTGTCCCATCTTCCTCCTTCAATTTCATCCCCAAAGAACATGTTAGAAGCTGCTGTTATGCTGCAGACTATCTAACTCTGATGAACCAACCCCATTCAATCATGGTATCACCCAAGTAGCATATGGCAATGAACTACATAATGCATACAGTTACACTTTTCCAGATTAGAATTCCTTTTCTGGTATGTGACAGGATGGGATTCTAAATGAAAAGAGCTCACCCTCATGAGCCATGAGGATATCTGCTTTAAGGGACCTAGGTTTCTAGAATATCAATTCATTTATTTCCAAATCTTTAGTTCTTTCATTTTTCCAACTCCATGGAGAAAAAATATTTTTAGAAGAGAACAAGAATCAGATATGTTTTTCTCTTTTAGTTCAGGGGAATTTTATTTTCCCATGCTTCATCAATAAGACCTGGTTCCTTTACATCTTTATTTGGTTTGTTAGTAAAGGATATGGTAATACTCCATTAAATAAATACTTCTTGTCAAGCAGTACACTGATTAAGATATTCTTTTCTTCATTTGTAGGTGTCCCAAACTCTGATGACTAATATTTCTAAAGATGTCAATCCTCAGATAAGTAATGACATTATTAAGTCTCTATTCTCAATCATTGCAGAAGGAATACTGTGTGTCTAAGGGCCATTCTTTTATGGAAGTAAATGCTAAATTGTATTCTGAAAAATATTGTCAAGTGTGACTTGAAAAATAAAGATTTCCATGGTCAGATAAGTCCGGGAGACACTGAGTTAAGCAGAGTTAAATAGGTATATTTATACCAAGACATCTCAAAATTTAATGTGGAATATTAAAGAAGACTCATGAATCTTCAAATGGGGAGGGTTCTATATGGACTTTCCAAGACTTACTGACTTTTACCAAAAGCAACAAAAAAAGATTGTATATTTAGTTTTGACCTGAATATGTTTTAAGAAATGCTAATTTAGAAATAGCTGACTACATCAAAATGGAAAACTTCCTAGGCAAATATATCCATAACATAACCCACCAGAACCTACTAATGTTGTGAATGATGACTTCAGAACAAGTCATAATGGAAATTTTTATGTTTTCTAGTTAAAGATCAGTGTTGCTTGATGGTTACCCCTTTGTTACTCTCATAATTTAAACGAATATCTGAGGTCTTCACAGAAAGTGACCACTTCAACTTCAACCCTACTCGAAGTTTAATTTTAGCCACCAAACAGACAGAAATGGCAGAAGGGGCGGCTCTGTAAATTTATGATAGTCTTTCAGTCTCCTAAAGAACTTCTGATGTTTTGTTTCAAGTAGCTCTAATAAGTGTTTCCCATAATTCCTACCGACAGGGAATGGACAAACTACTCCTGACTATTTCATATTAAGACAAAACTTTCTAACTCTTAATTTTATTTTCTTTTTATTTTTTTTTATGTTTATTTATTTTTGAGAGACAGTGAGAGACAGAGCACAAGTGGGGGAGGGGCAGAGAGAGAATGAGACACAGAATCCAAAGCAGGCTCCAGGCTCTGAGCTGTCAGTACAGAGCCCGATGCAGGGCTTGAACCCACAAACTGCGAGATCATGACCTGAGCCGAGGCCAGACACCCAACCGACTGAGCCACCCAAGTGCCCCTCTAAGCTCTTAATTTTAAAAAGAAATACCCAGAAGCAAATGAAAGAAGGAGGGAAAGGAAGAAGAGAAAGGCAAGGAGGATAAAAGGAAGAAGAGGAGAGGGAGGAAAGTAGTGTGTGAGATTGTTTACAAAATGGCAATGTTGGCAAAATGTTTTGCAAATCAGCCACGATAAGTTCTCAGATCCCTGTTTTCACTCTTCTTTGCAATACGACTTTGGGGGTCTTCCCACTGAGAGGTAGAGGCTATATTTCCATCCTTGAATCTAGGCTTGGCCATGTTGGTGGTTGGTCAATGGGCCATTACCAATAGGATGCAAGCAGAGATTTGGAAAGCACATGTGCTTTGGGGCTTGTCCTCTCTTGCAACTTTTCAGAATCCCGAGTCTACAGGGTGGACTCAGACTAGACTTTTGGAAAAGGCAGTCCATGTGGAGCAGACAGGAGCCAAATTTCTTTCTTTCTTTCTTTCTTTCTTTCTTTCTTTCTTTCTTTCTTTATTTTTGGGACAGAGAGAGACAGAGCATGAACGGGGGAGGGGCAGAGAGAGAGGGAGACACAGAATCGGAAACAGGCTCCAGGCTCTGAGCCGTCAGCTCAGAGCCTGACGCGGGGCTCGAACTCACGGACCGCGAGATCGTGACCTGGCTGAAGTCGGACGCTTAACCGACTGCGCCACCCAGGCGCCCCGGAGCCAAATTTCTTGATTTACTTTTAATTACACTTTATTGATTCCTTGCTATAATAGATGAAGATTAACCCCCATCCAATCCATCCTTCCCATCGAACTTAAAGAGATCAGAGGAATGTAAAACTGAGACTTCAAAGATGGGACATGAGCGTTCAACATTCAATGTAGAAGAAGCAAAGATGTGGGAGGCCCTAAAGTGGGAAAGAGCTGGTGCACAGTGAGCAGGGTGGCAAAGGGTATAAGATGGAATGGAAGAGGTAGACATAGACATGCAAGACTGTTTGAACATGCAAGACACAGAACCTTGCAAGTTCCTGTAACCCTGTAAGAACTGGATTTTATTTGGGGTGCCTTTTTCTCTATCAAACTCACAAGTCTTTTGTTTTTTGTTTTTTTAACTAATATGCAATAATGTTGACACATGGGGAACCCAATGGGAGAAATCAAAGATTGTAAGCTTTTTAGACGGCCATTTGGCAATACAAATCAAATTTAAATTTAAATTTTTGCATGTGCTTTGACCCAGAAATTCTACATTATTTTAGGAAAGCCTAATGGCTGTGCAAAACCTTTATTTAAAAAAATATTTATTTATTTTTGAGAGAGAGAGAGAAAGAGAGTGAGTGGGGGAGGGACAGAGAGAGATGGAGACAGAATCTGAAGCAGGCTCCAGGCTCTGAGCTGTCAGCACAGAGCCTAGCGTGAGGCTCGAACTCACGAACCGTGAAATCATGACCTGAGCCAAAGTTGGACGTTTAACCAACGGAGCTACCCAGGCATCCCTGTGTAAAAACTTTTTTAAAAAATATGTTCCTCTCATTATTTTTGCTAAAAGGGAGAAACTGGACATTACCAAAACGTCTGATAGTAAGTTGATTAATGACATAATCAACTCTCATAATGGATTACTATTGAGCCATTAAAAATTATAGAAGTCTATATATATGGACTTGAAAAACATGGAAAAGTGCAGGTTACAAAGTAGTATTTTTGACATAATCCCATTTATATCTAAAAAGAACATTGCAGAAAAATAAATGATTGAAAAAATATAGACCCCAAAGGCAATAGTGGTTATATTTGTAGATGGAGTTGAGTATTGTAGTAGAAAATTATTTGGGGAAAAGTTCTTTAATCTCTGAAGGCCTCAAATCTTGTATCCTCAGGATTCTACTGCATCTCTGGGTAAGAAGTAACTGTACAAAGACTGTTTATAAATTTGTGCTATTGGGTGTTAAAATCAATGAAGAAAATTGCGTCAGTCAAAATACGGAGATTACATACAGTATAAATTTAGCTCTGTCACAGACGACACTAAAATGATTTGGAAAAAAATATGCTTGCCAAAAATTTAAACCTGAGTCTAGAAGTAAGTACTGGAAGAGAAAACTAACTGCAGTGCCAAGTTTAAAAAATAAAAGGAGTCCGGGGAACGGCACAAACAGAAGGAGATGGGCAAAGACAGGATTTCCATCCTATGTGAGGATCCAACAGCTGTGCCCTGTAGCCTCGGCGTCTGTCCATCACATCAGACGTAAAGCAAACCCAGTTAAGAAGGGGGAAAAAATTCAAGCATCTCAACATTCGGCTCCCTACAAAGTAGAGCTGCTTCACAAACTACGTTTTCCTCATTTTCCATGCTAACACCCTTCCAGGTAGGCTCAGACTACTTAGGAGTCCCTGAAAGTCATCCAGACTTGGACTTGTGATTTCTCTCTGTGGGGGGAAATATCTTCATCTCCCTTTGTTGATATTCTCTGGATAATTAAAGGCAGGAGAAGGTGCGGATTTTTGGTGCACGTGTCCTCCCAGTCATCCAAGAACTGGTGGTACAAGGATGAGTGCTCCATAACTCACTTGTGCCCTGGAGCCAGTGGTCTCGGCATCCAGGTATTTGGAGTCATTGGTCTTGAAAAACATTCACGAGACCTCACCTAGACACTCCTTAGATGTTATCTCTTACGCCAGAAGACTCCAAATAAAACATTAACTCCTTGACCTTTACAAGGGGGACCTACAGTAAGGCAGGGGTACAGGTCCTAGTAAGAACAGAGATAGGAATAAGGGCAAAGAACTAGACAGCTTTTTGTCATAAGGTCCCTCAGTCTACCTGTGTCACTCCCTGTGGCCCAAGCATCTGAGAAGGGGCAGCCTGGCAGACACTTGGCAGGGATCTTGCCCATCGTTCAAGACCACCTGGCAGCAGCTGGCTGTCAGGGAGACGGCAAAGCAGTCCAGCACCTCCCTGCTCCCCCACTTTGGGCAGAAGACAACCCGAGTGTGTATTTCACAACCCCTGTACCCCTGAAGGAAGCTGCAATATGTCACTGCACAATATACATTTTTGACATAAAAATTATTTGGAACTGAAGGCTCTAAAAAAGCAGCAAAGGCAGTGAAGGCTCCCCTTTTTCTGCCTAAAGGAGATTTAATTCTTTCACTGAAGACAGACTCCTGTCAGCCCAGAGATGAACCAGAAGAATCTGCAAACAAACCTTACTCCACTAGTTTCCTCCCATAGGTTTACCTTTCCACAGCTTGTCACCCTTGGAACACTACAGCTGCTCCCCTTTCTCTACAAATGTATGCTTTCAAATGTATGTATGCTACAAATGTATCCCTTCTCTACAAATGTATGCTTTGTTGAAGATGCTATAGAAGCTGAAATTCTTAACTGCCATTTTAACTCACTTTTGGTTTAGGTTTTTCCCACCTTGATGTGCAATACATGTGTTAATAAGCCATTTTTCTCTGGTTAATCCTTTTTTTTAATGTTTATTTATTTGAGAGAGACAGAGAGTGCAGGGCAGAGAGGGGCAGAGAGAGAGAGGGAGAGAGAGAATCCCAAGCAGGCTCCGCACTGTCAGCGTGGAGCCTGATGCAGGGCTCCATCCTACAAACCATGAAATCATGACCTGAGCTGAAACCAAGAGCTGGACACTTCACCCACTGAGCCACCCCGCCACCCCGATCTGTCTTTTGGTTGAAGAGTCCCAGTAAAAACTAAGACGGGTAGGGGTACTTTTGCCTCCCCTCTACCCCTGGAGCATGAGGTAAATGAGGTAGGCTCTTCCTTGCCCTAGGCACCAATAGAGATCAGGCGGGAAACCTACCAAAAGCCAGCAGCCCAGAGAGCAGAAGTAGGAAAACACTCTCCCTTCTATGGGCCCCCAGCATCCTCCACCTCCAGGCTAGAAGCACTGGCATGCCCAGGGAGGCATCTCTCACCCCCGTACAAGGCACCAGCAGGGCCTGAGGGAGATCCTGCCAGCACCAGACAGCCCAGGGACTGTTCTCCCTCTGGGGGCCAGCTGGTGTCTCTCCTGACCACCTAGAAGCACCAGGACCAGAGAAGGGTATTCGGCCCCAGCAGGAGGTACCAGTGGGTACAACAGGAGCCCCAGCAGCCTCAGGTGAACTAAGCAGACTAGAATAGCATTGTAAGAGCTCTAGAAATTAAATTATCATTGGAACCACAGCCCACAAAAGTAAGCCAAGACCTGCATCTTAATTGCCTGCTAAAATATAAGATTTAAATAGGCTTCAGAGCCTCCTAACAATACCCCAAATGCCTGGGATGCAACAGAAAGCATTCATCATACCAAGAACCAGGAAAATCACAAATTGGATGAGAAAAGACAATCAACTGCCAATACTGAGATGAATCAAATATTGGAATTATCTGACAAAGATTTTAAAGCAGCCATAATAAAAAATGCTCCTAGAGGCAATTACAAATTTTCATGGAAAAAAAAACAACAAAAAACAAAAGACACACACACACACAATAGAAAATATCAACAAAGAAATAGGTTTTAAAAAATGGAAATTACAAAAATAAATAAAAAAGGAAATTCTAAAACTAAAAAATGCAATGACTGACATGAAAACTCAGTGAGTGGGCTCAGTAGAAGAGGGGAAATGACAGAAGACAGAATCAGAAGACCAGCTCATAGAATTTACTTACTGAGCAACAGAAAAAAAAAGAAAAAAGAAAAAAGACCAGGAGGGGGGGATTAACAGAGCCTGAGGGACTTATGGGCCAGTAACAAAAGATCTACCTGATGGATCCCCAGAAAAAGAGAGATAATGAGGGGCTGAAAAAATAGCCAAAGAAATAGCCGTCAAAAACTTCCCAAGTTTGGCAAAAGACATAAGCCTACAGCTGAAAGAAGCTGGGCAAATCCCACGTGAAAGAAATAGGCACAAGACAATAACTTCTGAAAACTTAGGTCAAAGGTGCTGTGGCTAACACAGTATCATACAGGCACAGAAATGTATAGTTGTGTTATGGCAACACAGTGAAAATCCAGAAACAGCCTCCTTTGTATGATAACTGAGTATATAAATGAGTAGATACATATCCATGCATATGTAAATACTCATGTATATGATAATTGGGTGATAAATGGTGACAGCTCAAATAAATGGAGAAAAGATAAATTATTCGATCTACAGTTGGGGACAATGTCTTTCTATTGGAGTAACAAAGTTTGATCTCTCTCTCTCACCTCATAACACTATAATCAAAAGTTAATTCTGGTCAGATTAAAACGTGAAACAAAAAAACATACCCGATAATACTATAACATGAAAAAAAAAGTCAGGCAAACGTCTAGTATAATTTGGATGAAGAGCTTTTTAAACTTGAAACAGTTAAAAAAAAAACACTCAAAAGAATTTTGTTTCATTCTCCATCTGATAGAAAATGAGTAGCAAGAATAGAGCATTTCTTGAAATTGTATTTCAGCTCTGTGAATCTTCTTCACTTTTCCTCGGATAATTTAAAGAGAACTGATCAGCTATATCAGGCAACAAGAGTCTTCATACTGAAGTCTTGGTGAAAGAGGACTTCAGCTGCCTACATGTGGACCTCAGACTTTCTAGCTGGGTTCTTCTTTCTAGCTGGGTTCTTCTTTCTAGCTTGCCTCTTAACTCAGGCAAAAGACCCTGTGGGCGAAACATCCTGCAATGGTAACTGAAACTACTCTCTTAAGCAACAAGGACAGCCCTGAGTCTGCAAGACCCCGCACGTCAGACCCCAAGACAATAATCGACTTGATCTTCACTGCCCACCTGCACACACTCACCAACTTTTGCCCCACATTTTCCTTATATACACTTGGAAGTATTTCTGGCATTTTGGAGACAGTCTTTGAGATGCTAGTCCGCTGTCTTCCAGATGATGGCTCACTGAGATGAATTCCCGTCTTGTGTCACCACCGCTAGTCTCTCTGCCTTTGGATTTTGTCAGCTGTGAGTGGCCAAACCTGGCCTGTCTGGGAACCCCGGAGGCAGATGTTCTTGCATCCCTGCACCCAGCCTCCAAGGGGGTTTCAGCCACATCTCTCCCTTAGTCTGCTCGGGCTGTTATAGTGGAAATGTCATACAATGGCTTTAACATTTACTTCTTACAGTTGAGGAGCCTGGGAAAGCAGTCATGGCACTGGCAGATTTGGTGTCTGCTGAGAGTCCCCTGTGGATGACTGTCTTCTTATTATGTCTTCACAGGACAAAAGGAACAATATTGCTCTCTGTGGTCTCTTTTATAAAGGCACTAATCTCATTCACGGGAGTGCACCCTCATGACCTAATCACCTCACCAACATCTCCTAATACCATCCCATTGAGGATTCGATCTCTTTTGTAGTCTGACTTTTAAACCTCTACCAAGGCTTAATGCTTCTGTTTACTTTAGAGCTCTAGTTCATTTTGTACTTCACTAAAAGGAAGCTAATGCTTATAATTATAGCCGAGTTGAATCTATTGGTCAAATATTCTGGGCTCAGCTCCACGTATTTTTGTTATATCATGGTACTGCTTCTCTTTGGAGCTCTGTGGCAAAATTCAAACATTTTGTCTTGCATTTAAATCTTTTTTTTAAACAAAAATCATAAAAACAGGAAAGGCAAAAGTATAAAGGGAGAAGGGTAGTGTAGTGCAATAAAAGGATAGTCTTCCATAATTTATTCAGATAGCAAAATTTAGTATTAACAATTTCAAAGGACTATAGGGACAGAAAAAGTGATCAAAATGACCATATTGTAAAAATATTCATTTACCATATTGTTAATAATAATAAATATCATAATGTATTTTTCACAATAAAATGACAAAAATGCTACAGTCACAAGCTATTCTTTCTCTTTCCCACCTTTCACGCACTAATTTTACAGACAAGCTGAGAGATATATACCCACTGCCTCCATTTTATTTAACTTTCTTTCTTTCTGTCTGCAGCGTGACTTTATTTGGCATTTAGAGTCTCACATGACATCATTACCAAAATTGATTCCAGATGGAATAGAAAGTAATGTATAGGATGTTTTATAAAGAACAGCAATTTAAAAGATTTGGTCCCAATGCATGAATAAACAAACAGATCAATAGAACAAAATATAAGCTATAGAAATAGATCTAAATGTATGTGGGAATTTAGTATAGGATAAAGGCAACATATCAAATAGTAGGGTAAAATTGATTTGTAATAAATGGTGTTGAGATGCTGAGAAGCCATCTGGAAAAAAATTAACTTGGCTCCTTATCTCATTCTTTTAGCCAAAATAAGCTTTACATGAATCAAAACTTTAAATGTAAAAATGAAATCCTAAAAGTAGTAGAAAAAAAATTAATTAATCTTGATATATATCTACACAAGATACAAATCCCAGACACTATAAAGGAAAAGACTGATTAAATTTGACTATATAAACACTTATATTTTCAGTACGGCCAAAGTAACACAAAAGAACTTTAATGACAAACCAGGAAGCAATAATTATGACATTATTTGGCGAAGTACTGATTTTCTTAATATAGAGAGGGTTCTTAATAAACAACTGCTTCAACCAGCAAACTAGGTTTTGAAAATTTAACCATTTATGTTCTTACATACATATACAAAGACATATTTATAAAACTGTTCCCTGTAGCCTTATATGTAACATAGACTGAAGCATAGTCGTTCATTCTGAGATGTTCAGTGGAAAACTGCATCTATTTTTAAAAATGGACTACAAGTATACATACAAACCTAATCTAGAAATGTCCTAAGTATATCATTAAGTAAAAGAAACAAGGGCAGAAGACAGTTTGTAATAAGCTAGCATTGCTTAAAAGGTATGTGCCCATATGTGCGTAGAAAATTCTAAAAGAGTACTTGAGACCCATTGATGTGTCTGGAGATCTGGGTTGGGAAGGAACCTTACTTTTCATTCTATGCTCTTTGGTATTATTTGACATTTTTCTTGCATGACGTATATGCATGTATTTCTTTTCAAACAAAAAATACTTACATACAAAATTAAATAAATACATAGTCACCAAATTTCCGGAAGGGAAGAACTCTAAGAGTAAAGGCAACAAAAAACAATCAGGAGGAAAAAGATTGACCAATTTGACAACAGAAAAGTAAAATCATCTACATTTTAAAATATAAAAATTACGTTGCAAACAAAGAAAACTGCATACAAGAAATTTGACAAAGGTTTATATCTTAACTATACTATTAGCTCAAATAAATCAACATGACAAACACTAAGAACCCAACAGGTAAACGCTCAAAAGACATAAACAATTCCCAAAAGCACCCTTACGTTTTCTTTCATAGTATTTAGCACAATTTTAATTATATATTATTGTGCAACTATTTGTTTAGTGTCTGTCTTACAGATCTATCAGGTCTGTGAAGGCAGAGTAAGTCTGTTTTGTTCACTATGGTGACCTCACAGCTGACATACTGCTTGACACATTGTAGGAACACAATTAATGTTGACGTATTAATCACATCCTCTTCACCCAGTTGGTGAGGGAGAGATTCCTGCCCCCAGGATCATGAAGATGGCTGAAGACATAACTCCTGCCCCTGGATAGGTGAAATTGACAGCAGTTTCCTAATGTCATGTAATCACAGCATGGAGAAGGAAGACACACCAGGGAACAAATGGGGCTTGTACTTGGGAACAGTGAACAACCAGATGCTGAGGAAGCCGGGATTTGTGGTATCAAGAGGGTGACATGCCTCCCTTGTGGAAGGATGTGATTGGCTTCTCTGAATAATTCCACTCACTGTCAGGAAACTAAAGCCCACTACTCGGGGATATGCAGGAATTATACCCAGTCCCTCTGATAAGGAGGGTTGTTCAGCTAGACGACCTTAACCTTGAGAGCAGAATGGACTGGAGGAACTTGCACTTTGTCCGTGAAAAGCCCTCCTGATTTCACTAGATTTCAAGGCAGCACATGATGCTAGACCCTAATTTTAGGTCCACATTAGATAGATGGAATACTTAAAACTTGAAATGTGTTCAAACTTTTCCCTCTCAAATAAGCAAAGATTTCCCCATATAATAATATTTAACACTAGCCCTGATAAAAGAATTTCATCATACTCACGCATGCTAGTGAAACTTTGCACTTACGAAAGCAGTTTGGTCCGTTGACTCCTTAAAAAAACTGTCAGAAAACCCTACTGGATCGAGGGGAAATAATTTTATTAGACTTACTGCAATGAGGCAGAACATGACCTTGCCAAAATCTCAACAGTGTCTCAGAATTCTATTTCTAGGGTTTTAGTGCCTGACTTGGGTGATGTGTAATGTAGGTCTTACAAGATGGGGAACTGTTGAGGACTGGGCATAGTTTATTGCATAACTTTGGACTGGTGAGTACAGTGAGGCAAGGGAGCCTTGATTTGCATATTTCAATCTTAAGAAATACTTATTTGTTGATTCATAAGGTATGTCCTGGAGCAAGCGGCTAAGTTGTTCTTATTTGTCTTCAGCATTAGTTAGCAAAGAGATGAGTGTATTCCTTATCCTAGAACCGTTCAGCTTGGGGACAGAAAGGGTATTGAGTCCCAGAACTGTTTAACTTGGGCATGAAAAGTATGTTTTCTCCCAGTACTGTTTTCCAAAGGGAGAGGGAAACACTTGGATTTGAATCTTCACATCAAATATTCCTGATTTGATAGGCTTTTAGGGTAGAGCTTACTTGGTCTCAGCCCAGGTTTTATCTACTCTACTTCGTATTATGGTAATGTGAGATCATGTGCCTTCTCTTGGGGTTCTATACCAACAATGTAATCCAAGAATTAAAAAAAAATTTAAATGACTAGTGCACTGTGCACTTTCCATTATTTTTGGCCAGCCACAAGGATGATATTCAAAATTTAGTAACAAATAGAGCACGGGCACTGAACAAGCAGAATGTGAATAGGCTGTCATAAAACCAGTTTGAGTATATTAGGAAAATATCAACCCATCTATCCCACATCCAGACACTTAATCCAAAAATAGATGGGAAAGATGATTTTACCACCCCCACACCACTACAGAATTCTAGTGAACTTAACACAGCAATCACTGATATTTATCTACACTTCCATTGAGTGTTTGTAGGCTCTGCTTGATGTCAACAATGTCCTCACTCAGGACACAGGCCAATAGAGCAGCCATTACATGGAATACCAATCCCTGTGCAAAAATGAAAAGAAAGCTCTTAAGGTTCTCGTATTAGCAATTACATGCTCACAATTCATTTGTCAGTACTAATTACTTGACCCCACACAATCACAAGGGGCCAGAACATACAATTATACTCCATGCCTGGAAGGGAGGAAACAACATGGAGCAAATAGCACTTGTGACTACCATTGTATACTAAGTACTTAATTCTCTCTTCCTCTAGCACATTGACCACATCCCCAAATTAGCAACCCAAAAGTCTCATCTAATTATATTATCAAGCTCAAATCATGATAGACCCTATATCTATAATGATATCTGGCTTCTCTACATCATATCCAGATGTAGCTTCTCTTCATCTAAAGAATTGGTGAATTAGTCACCTATTAATGTAATAATGATGTGTAACAAATCACTCCTACACTCAGTGGCTTAAAGCAACAAACATTTCTGTTTTCACTCAAGTTTCACTCGGTTCTGTTCCAGGTGTCTCCACATTTTCTTGGTCCAAGAGACAAGCTCATTCTGTGAGTTTATAGGAGCAGAGGAGCACAAGCCAAATGCACATTTTAAGCCTTTACATGTATTACATACATTTACATTCCATTGGCCAAAGCAAGTCACATGTTCACACGTTCACAAGTCACAAAGCAAGGTCTTGTTCAAAGTCATTGGGACAGGAAAATATACACTCCCACAAGGGAAAGGTGGAGAAGAACAATTATTTGATGAATAATAATCTAATTCATCACACTTGTGAGTTAAAAGTATAAAATGCCTCTCACTTATAAACACAATATACAATGGTGAACAGGTACAGGATACACACAAAATATTCCCATTTAAAAAGGGAATGAGCAGGAGATACACTAAGCACACTGGTCCATTTTAGAATCAAGTATCTCCATGAGAAGGTTCTATAGTCTATGGTTTACTGTGACCCTTGGTTCCACCCTTTAGAATTTCCTTCATTTTCTATTTTGCTCCTCAGCTATATTTGAAAAGATCATTGGAGAATATGACTTCCTTGGAGACTAAGTTGCTTTCTTAACCTGTTTCCTGCTGATAGAAGGTTGGAGGCTAAGTACAATTTTATAACTTGATCAATCTTATCTTTTAGTCTAAGATGGTGGGTCTTTTGGCACCAGCTCTAGTCAATTTCTTAGCTATTTGGTTCCAATTAAATGAAAAAAAAAAAAAAAAACAAACAAAAACCAAATAATCCCATCCCATACTTCTAGCTGTACTTTTTGGGGTTTTCTATATTTTTCGGCTTTCTTGTCCCATGATTTTGCTGGGCTTAAGTGAGCATTCTTAAGTTTATCAAGCTCCACTGGGAGAACCACACTCTTAATATCCCTACCCTTACTCCCTGCTCCCCCCCCACACACACACCAACTACCATTCCAGGCCATTTGTCTAACTAAAAGGATTTACTTGCCTTTAACTTAATCCATTAAAAGGTTTTAGGAAGGGATATGATGTGATGTCACCCTGTTGATTTAATCCTTGCCAAGAGGACAAATTTTTATTGGCATTGGTCACACAAAGGTTCTCTGAATTTTATATTGCAGATTGGGGCTTCCAATCCTGCAAATACCCAAATTTCTGGACTTTCCATTCCCTTTCACTATGGCAGGAATAGCTGACTATCACAAAGGGTATCACTGTCATTAATCCAACAAAGGTAGTCAGAGTATGCAGTGTCTTAAATATGTAATTTGACTATTTACCTGTCTTTCCTTCAAAGGGAGCAGGGGTGTGGGGGCAGGAGAGGTAATGAAAGTTGTCTTCACTATTAGACTTTTTTAATTAAAAAATAAAAACAAGCCCTTACCAAAGAGAGTTGTGGAACAAGTACAGGTAACTTCTGTTTGTGGCTTAATATTAGGTTAAAAAGTATTCTTTTGAAAAATCCTTGTGACTTTTATCTACCTCCCTGAATTCTGAATGTTTTCTGCACTATCTTATAAAATGAGTCAATTACTTTCATGTTTAGGAAAAGGGAGTAAAATCAGTCTGTTCTTTGCCCAGTTATTCCTTCTCAACAGAGTTCAAGGAAGGCATATCCAGCTGGAAAAGAATCAGTATTTAATGCCAAGGTGGCAACGAATGGAGTAGAAGAGTCAGTCATTATTCTCCTAGAATAGAAAGCCTATAGGAAATAAAAGAGATCAGATAAGTAAGACTAGTTACCAAAGATTACCATCACTGCCTTCCTTTGTTAGTGTAGAAATGCCTTTCTATTCCCTCCTGCTGGGATTCTGACAGCTTATTTCTAGTCACTGCATTTGCCTTCAATGTCTACTTATTTCAATTTCTCCTAATATCATTAGGGCAATTTGTGCCTCAAATGTCACTTTCATTACATGAAGCTACCATTGTTATCTTTAGATCTTTAAAGGCCCTATGCATTTACCACCATGTTTCTTTCTCTTCTCTTTTTTTTAATTTTAGAGAGAGAGCATGATTGGGGGAGGGGCAGAGAAAGAGAAAGAGAGAAAGAGAGAAAATCTTAAGCAGGGTCCACGCTTAGCACAGAGCCCAACGTGGGGCTCAATCCCACAATGCTGGGATCATGACCTGAGCCACATTCAAGAGTTGGACACTTAACAGACTGAGCCACTCAGGCACCCCACCATCATGTTATAAATTTGAATTTTGCCACTTAATTAAGGCTACGATGAGGAAAAATATTCGCAATCTTTTCTAAAAATGCAAAGTACAATATAAAAGTGATTCTTAGTTACACTGTTCCTACAGAAGAAATTCTTGAACAAGTTATTTATATCTCTAAATTTCATTTTTTAAAAAAATCTGTAACATGTAGATCAAAATGTTTTTCCCTGGGAATTAAAAACATGGAAAACCTTTAGCAGAGTGCCACAAATACAGTAATTGTTCAACAAAAGTTTGCTATTTAGAATTTATTAAAAAACTTAAAGATTCATTCTCAATTAGAGGCACCTGGGAGGCTCAGTCAGTTAAGCCCCGACTTCAGCTCAGGTCCTGATCTACAGCTTGTGGGTTCAAGCCCCATGTCAGGCTCTGTGCTGACAGCTCACAACTTGGAGCCTGGAACCTGCTTCAGATTCTGTCTCTGTCTCTCTGCCCCACCCCCCACCCCCCACTCATGCTCTGTCTCTCTCTCTCTCAAATATAAAATAAACATAAAGTTTTTTTTTAAAGATTAATTACCAACTAATATCTGTATAAGTATAAAATAAAATCTCTTAAGTACCAATAATTACGTTCTTGACAAACTTAAACTGCTTAATCTAATGATAGTCCAGGCCCAAGGAAAAAAACTTCTTTGACCCCCATTCTTGGTTCCCATGAGTGAGATCTGTCTGCAGCTGGGAGTTAAAAGTTCTTCTTGAACTGCACATTCCAATAGTTTAACAGGAGTCTGATAAGTGATTGTGCCTCACTTCAGGTGGCCCTTTCCAAACAACATTCAGCCCATATTCTTGCTGCTTGCACTTACACACTTTTATTTTTTAATTTTTTTTATTTTTTCTGTTTTAATTTAATTTTTTATTTTTTTAAATTTACATCCAGAGAACTACAGGCCAATATCCCTGATGAATATGGATGCAAAAATTCTCAATAAGATACTAGCAAATCGAATTCAACAGCATATAAAAAGAATTATTCACCATGATCAAGTGGGATTCATTCCTGGGATGCAGGGCTGGTTCAACATTCGCAAATCAATCAATGTGATACATCACATTAATAAAAGAAAAGATAAGAACCATATGATCCTGTCAATCGATGCAGAAAAGGCCTTTGACAAATTCAGCAACCTTTCTTAATAAAAACCCTCGAGAAAGTCGGGATAGAAGGAACATACTTAAACATCATGAAAGCCATTTATGAAAAGCCCACAGCTAACATCATCCTCAATGGGGGAAAACTGAGAGCTTTTTCCCTGAGATCAGGAACACGACAGGGATGTCCACTCTCACCACTGTTGTTTAACATAGTGTTGGAAGTTCTAGCATCAGGAATCAGACAACAAAAGGAAATCAAAGGCATCAAAATTGGCAAAGAGGAAGTCAAGCTTTCACTTTTTGCAGATGACATGATATTATACATGGAAAATCCGATAGACTCCACCAGAAGTCTGCTAGAACTGATACATGAATTCAGCAAAGTTGCAGGATACAAAATCAATGTACAGAAATCAGTTACATTCTTATACACTAATAACGAAGCAACAAAAAGACAAATAAAGAAACTGATCCCATTCACAATTGCACCAAGAAGCATAAAATACCTAGGAATAAATCTAACCAAAGATGTAAAAGATCTTTATGCTGAAAACTATAGAAAGCTTATGAAGGAAATTGAAGAAGACATAAAGAAATGGAAAAACATTCCATGCTCATGGGTTGGAAGAATAAATATTGTCAAAATGTCAATACTACCCAAAGCTATCTACACATTCAATGCAATCCCAAGCAAAATTGCACCAGCATTCTTCTCGAAACTAGAACAAGCAATCCTAAAATGCATATGGAACCACAAAAGGCCCCGAATAGCCCAAGTAATTTTGAAGAAGAAGACCAAAGCAGGAGGCATCACAATCCCAGACTTTAGCCTCTACTACAAAGCTGTAATCATCAAGACAGCATGGTATTGGCACAAAAACAGACACATAGACCAATGGAATAGAATAGAAACCCCAGAACCAGATCCACAAACGTATGGCCAACTAATCTTTGACAAAGCAGGAAAGAACATCCAATGGAAAAAAGACAGTCTCTTTAACAAATGGTGCTGGGAGAACTGGATAGCAACATGCAGAAGATTGAAACTAGACCATTTTCTCACACCATTCACAAAAATAAACTCAAAGTGGATAAAGGACCGGAATGTGAGACAGGAAACCATCAAAACCCTAGAGGAGAAAGCAGGAAAAGACCTCTCTGACCTCAGCCGTAGCAATCTCTTACTTGACACATCCCCAAAGGCAAGGGAATTAAAAGCAAAAATGAACTACTGGGACTTCATGAAGATAAAAAGCTTCTGCACAGCAAAGGAAACAACCAACAAAACTAAAAGGCAACCAACGGAATGGGAAAAGATATTTGCAAATGACATATCGGACAAAGGGTTAGTATCCAAAATCTATAAAGAGCTCACCAAACTCCACACCCAAAAAACAAATAACCCAGTGAAGAAATGGGCAGAAAACATGAATAGACACTTCTCTAAAGAAGACATCCAGATGGCCAACAGGCACATGAAAAGATGCTCAACGTCGCTCATCAGGGAAATACAAATCAAAACCACACTCAGATATCACCTCACGCCAGTCAGAGTGGCCAAAATGAACAAATCAGGAGACTATAGATGCTGGAGAGGATGTGGAGAAAGGGGAACCCTCTTGGTAGGAATGCAAATTGGTGCAGCCACTCTGGAAAACAGTGTGGAGGTTCCTCAGAAAATTAAAAATAGATCTACCCTATGACCCAGCAGTAGCACTGCTAGGAATTTACCCAAGGGATACAGGAGTACTGATGCATAGGGGCACTTGTACCCCAATGTTTATAGCAGCACTCTCAACAATAGCCAAATTATGGAAAGAGCCTAAATGTCCATCAACTGATGAATGGATAAAGAAATAGTGATTTATATCCACAATGGAGTACTACGTGGCAATGAGAAAGAATGAAATATGGCCCTTTGTAGCAACATGGATGGAACTGGAGAGTGTGATGCTAAGTGAAATAAGCCATACAGAGAAAGACAGATACCATATGGTTTCACTCTTATGTGGATCCTGAGAAACTTAACAGAAACCCATGGGGGAGGGGAAGGAAAAAAAAAAGAGGTTAGAGTGGGAGAGAGCCAAAGCATAAGAGATTCTTAAAAACTGAGAACAGGGGCGCCTGGGTGGCTCAGTCAGTTAAGCGTCTGACTTCGGCTCAGGTCACGATCCCGCGGTCTGTGAGTTCGAGCCCCGCGTCGGCTCTGTGCTGACTGCTCAGAGCCTGGAACCTGTTTCAGATTCTGTGCCTCCCTCTGTCTCTGACCCTTCCCCGTTCATGCTCTGTCTCTCTCTGTTTCAAAAATAAATAAACGTTAAAAAAAATGTTTTTTAATTAAAAATTAAAAAAAACTGAGAACAAACTGAGGGTTGATGGGGGGTGGGAGGGAGGGGAAGGTGGGTGATGGGTATTGAGGAGGGCACCTGTTGGGATGAGCACTGGGTGTTGTATGGAAGCCAATTTGACAATAAACTTCATATTGGAAAAAAAAATTACATCCAAATTAGTTAGCATATAGTGCAACAATGATTTCAGGAGTAGATTCCTTAATGCCCCTTATCCATTTAGCACATCCCTCCTCCCACAACTCCTCCAGTAACCCTCAGTTTGTTCTCCATATTTATGAGTCTCTTCTGTTTTGTCCCCCTCCCTGTTTTTATATTATTTTGTTTCCCTTCTCTTATGTTCATCTGTTTTGTCTCTTAAATTCCTCATATGAGTGAATTCATATGATTTTTGTCTTTCTCTGACTGATTAATTTCACTAAGCATAATACCCTCCAGTTCCATCCACGTAGTTGCAAATGACAAGATTTCATTCTTTTTGATTGCCGAGTAATACTCCATTGTATATATACATACATATATATATATATATATATATATATATATATATATATATATATACCACATCTTCTTTATCCATTCATGGCCATTTGGACTCTTCCCATACTTTGGCTATTGTTGATAGTGCTGCTATAAACACAGGGGTGCATGTGCCCCCTAGAAACACCTGTATTCCATGAATAAATGCCTAGTAGTGCAATTGTTGGGCTGTAGGGTAGTTCTATTTTTATTTTTTTGAGGAACCTCCGTACTGTTTTCCAGAGTGGCTGCACCAGCTTGCATTCCCACCAACAATGTAAATGAGATCCTCTTTCTCCTCATCCTTGCCAACATCTGTTGTTGCCTGAGTTGTTAATGTTAGCCTTTCTGACAGGTGTAGCACTTACACGCTTTTAGAGCTACATGGCCCTCTGGTTCCAAATTATACTCTTAAATAGCCATTTAAAAATTGTTCTTTCTTAGAGCCAAGCAAATGGAGAGTATATTACAAAAGAAGAGATCATAGTCGTACTAAGCTCAGGTCTACAATGTATGACTCTCCTCTTTGAATCCTGAGAAGGTTGTCCTAGCAACCAGTTTTACTAACTTGTTCTGTTTTTCTCTCTTAAAGCCTTTGAAGATAATTTCTTCTCCCATCAGCCTTTGAAGTTATTCTGAATAGAAAACTAAAGATTATCTATTAACTGCCCCTTGCAGATTTCTGAACGCCCCAGAAAACCCTGGAGCTCCTTTCCAAGCCACAGTCACAGCACATGGCTTCATGTAATTACAGCCCAAACTTTAACATGATTAACCAACCAACCAGAATTTCTTGAACACTTCCTATATTCTGGGCATTATGCTAGGCTCTACTATGAGTGAAATGCAGTCTCTGACGTCTGTGGTTTTAAAATTTTTTTTTTTAACGTTTATTCATTTTTGAGACAGAGAGAGACAGAGCATGAACGGGGGAGGGTCAGAGAGAGAGAGAGACACAGAACCTGAAACAGGCTCCAGGCTCTGAGCTGTCAGCACAGAGCCCGACGTGGGGCTTGGACTCACGGACCGCGAGATCATGACCTGAGCCGAAGTCGGACACTCAACCGACCGAGTCACCCAGGCGCCCCTGACGTCTGTGGTTTTAATCTAGTACTGTCTAATCCTCTAAACCTGCCCTATCCAATACAATAACCATGGCCAGATATGGTGATCAAGCATTTGAAATGTGGCAGGTCCAAAGTGAGGTGTACCATAGTGTAAAATACACACTGGACCCTGAGGACTTTGCACCAAAAAAATGTAAAATATCTGATAATAATTTTTATATTGATTGTATGTTGAAATGGTAATTTTTTTAATATAATGGGTTAAATTATATGTATCATCAGAGTTCATTTTACCAAGTTCTTTTCACTTTTTTTTAAGTGAATACTAGAAAATTTTAAATTACATATAGCTCATAACACATTTCTGTTGGATAGTGCTATTCTAAACATATACATCAAACTTATCTGAAAACTTGCTAAAATGTAGATTCCAGGTCTAATCCCATATCTATAGAATAAGAATGTCTGGGCAGCGGAGACCAGGAAAAAGAAATTTTAACAAGGGTTCTGGCTTATTCTTATGCACACATAAGCTTAAGAATCACTGGTTTCTTGACTAGTAAACTGGAGCCATGAGTTATTCTTATTTCAAATAAAATTATGTCTTATTGTTTAGGCAAATGATAAGGAAGGCTCACTGATAGTTAAAAGAGGTTCTCTCCAGTGAGTCCAAAGTGGTTTCTGGCACAATCCCAATAAAGAAGAGGAACAAAAAACACTCAGTCTTTAGCTGGGTTACCCACTGCATAATCACTCTCACATACATTATCTGATGTTACTATGTGAGGGACAGTCACTTCAACAAGAGAAAAAGAGAATGTAGGCTTGGTCTTAGACTATCTTAACCACGTGCTTTTCCAAGTTGATGGGTCAAATTGAAAATGGAACTTGAATATATAACTCCAAATTTCTCATTTTGAACTTTTTGTGTCTATGCACCCATAAAAAACATCAACATTTCTTTCCAAGTGAGGCTCCACTGTGTCCCAGGAAGCATGCCAGCTATGGCTGAGACTGAGAGCAGGTTGTCTTTCAGTATCTGCTCTCATGTTCTTTTCTTCAGATTTTCACCTGGTCAAATAACCAACTAGAACATGAAAAAGAACTGTGCATTTTTCTTGTTTCCCCTCCCCCCCCCCCCCCCCCCCCAACTAGATGTTGGCAATGTGGCTAAGTTTTAGCTACTGGGATTTAAGCAGAAGTATTGCATGGCAACTCACAAAAGCTTTCCTTAAAATATAATTAACAGTTCTGCTTTGTCCATTCTTCCTCTCTTCTTCTATCCTGCTGCCCAGAATATGAATGGATTGGCAGCCTCCATTTCCTTGACCATGAGTTTAAAGCCACCATTTAGATACAGTGGGGCAGAAAGATGGAAGTAACTTGGATTCCAGAAGGTTTTATGTAGAGCCGCTGTACCAGCATTAGACTGTCTTCCTTTGGATAATGATATATATATAAACTTGGTACAGCTACTATGGAAAACAGTATGGAAGCTCCTCAAAAATTCAAAATGTAATACTATATAATCCAACAATTCTACTACTTGGTATTTACTCAAATAAAATGAAAACACCAGTTGAAATATGTGCAAATAAACTCTGTTTATTGCAGTGTTATTTATAATAGCCAAGATTTAGTAGCAACATAAATGTCCATTGATAGACAAATTGATCAAGATGTAGTGATATACATTCTGGCCAAGGACCAAACACTACAGGCAAGGAATGCTTCTGCAGATGACTGGCCTGAGGGATAGAGCAGCTAAAACACAACAGCAGACTGCACACAGCACACATCAGAGACACTCCCTGATGTGCCAGACCCTGGACACTTTATGACCTCTGCTTCATAAAGCCATTACTATCAGGAGCAGGAAACATAACAGGATTTTATAACACACAGAGACATATACAAAATGCCAGGATGGAGGAATTCATCCCAAACGAAAGAACAAGATAAGGTCATGGCCAGAGATGTAAGTGAAAAATGTCTGATGGAGATTTTAAAGCAATAATCTAAGGATACTCACTGGGTTTGAGAAAAGAAGGGAAGACTTCAGGGAGGCCCATACTATAGAGATAAAAGAGTTAAAGAGACAGTCAAAATGAAAAATACAATTACTAAAATTGGAAACAGACTTGATGCAATGGATGCAAGACTGGAAGAAGCAGAGGAATGAATAAGTTATATAGAGGACAAAATAATGGTAAATAATTAAGTCGAACAAAAGAGAGAAAAAAGAATTATGGAACATGAAGATAGACTAGGAAACTCGGTGACTCCACCAAATGTAATAACATTCATATTATAGGAGTCCTAGAAGAAGAGAGAGAAAAGGGGGAAGAAAATTTATTTGAAGAAATAATAACTGAAAACTTCCTTGATCTGGGGAAGGGAACAGACATCTACATCCAGGAGGCACAGAGAACACCAATCAAAATCAACCACAGCAAGCCAATACCAAGACATATTGTAATTAAATTTGTAAAATGTAGTGATAAAGAAAAATATCTTAAAAGAAGCAAGACAAAAGAAGTCCCTAATCTATAAGGGAAGACCCATAATTTAGCTGGAGATTTCTCAACAGCAAAGAAATTGAATCAGTAATCAAAAATCTCCCAACAAACAAAAGTCCAGGGCCAGATGGCTTCACAGGGGAATTCTATAAAATATTTAAAGAAGAGTTAATACCTCTTCTTCTCAAACAATTCCAAAAAACAGAAATGGAAGGAAAACTTCCAAATTCATTCTATGAGGCCAGCATTACTCTGATTGCAAAACCAGATAAAGACTCCACTAAAAAAAAAAAAAAACAAAAACCACACACACACACACACACACACACACGCGCGCGCGCACAACTGCAGGCCAGCATCCCTAATGAACATGGATGCAAAAATTCTCAATAAAATACTAGCAAATCAAATCCAATAGTACCTTAAAAGAATTATTTGCCATGATCAAGTGGGATTTATTCTTGGGCTGCAAGTGTGGTTCAATATTTGCAAATCAATCAACATGATATATCACATTAATAAAAGAAAGGATAAAAACCATATGACCCTTTCAGTAGATGGAGAAAAAGCATTTGTCAGAATTTAACATCCATTCATGAAAAAAACACTCAAAAAGTAGGAATAGAGGGAACATACCTCAACATAATAAAGGCCATGAGAAAAGCCTGCAACTAATAGCAGCCTCAATGTGGAAAAACTGGCCTTTATCCTTGATTTGTTTTTTTTTCCTTTTCCTTTTTTTCTTTTTCTTTTTTTTTTTTGTTGTTATTGTTGTTTTTGCTTTTTTTTTTTTAGAGAAAGAGAGCATGCACACAAGCTGGGGAGGGGCAGAGAGAGAGGGAGAGAGAATCCCAAGCGGGCTCCAGAGTCAGTGTGGAGTCCGATGCGGGACCCAATCCCACGAACCGTGAGATCATGACCTGAGCCAAACTAAGTGTCAGTGGCTTCACTGACTCAGCCAACCAGGCGCTTCTACCCTTGTGATTTATATGAACCTCGGACAATCCAAACCACTGAGCAGTACTTGATAGATGGTCCCACTGAACTCACATGAGCATTTTCACAAAGTGGACGTTTTTATTTAAGGCCACAATGTCCTTCATTTCTTTTTCAGTGAGAGAAAAGTCAAAGAACTTAAATAATAGAAATAAAAGACATTTTTGAAGATAGAAAATGGGTCAAGCCTGGGATCAGTGGTTGGGCCAGTAGCAGGAACACTTCAAAAATTTATGAACATCGTTAAAAGAATTATTCATCACGATCAGGTGGGATTTATTCCAGGGCTGCAAGGGTGGTTCAATATTTGCAAATCAATCAACGTGATACACCATATTAATAAAAGAAAGGATAAGAATCATATGGTCCTCTCAATAGATGCAGAAAAGCATTTGACAAAGTACAACATACTTTTTTTTTATCTGGGATTTTTTATTTTAATTTATTTGTACACCTGAAACTAATATTACACCATATGTTAACTAACTGGAATTTAAAGATGTTATTTATTTATTTATTTATTTAATTTATTTATATTTATTTATTATGAAATTTATTGTCAAATTGGTTTCCATACAACACCCAGTGCTCATCCCAACAGGTGCTCTCCTCAATACCCATCACCATTCTTAATAAAAACCCTCTCAGTGCAGCAGGGATAGTGGGAACATACCTCAACATCATAAAGTCCATATATGAAAAACCCACAGCTAGTATGATCCTTAATGGGGAAAAATTGAGAGCTTTTCCTCTATGGACAGGAACACGACAGGGATGTCCACTTCACTGCTGTTATTTAACATAGGATTGGAAGTCCTAGCTTCAGCGATCATAACAATAAAAAGAAATAAAAGCCATCCAAATCAGCAAGGAAAAAGTCAAATTCACTATTTGCAGATGACATGATATTATATAGAAAATCCAAAAGACTCCACCAAAAAATTGCTAGAACTGACACCCAAATTCAGTGAAGTGGCAGGATATAAAATTAATGTACAGAAATCTGTTGCATTTCTATGTACCAATAATGAAGCAGCACAAAGAGAAATCAAGGAATTAACCACACTTACAATTGCACCAAAAACTATAACATACCTAGGAATAACCCTAGCCAAAAAGGTAAAAGATGTGTCCTCTGAAATCTTTAAAATACTGATGAAAGAAACCGAAGAGGTAAAAAATTTGTCCTCTGAAAACTTTAAAATACTGATTAAAGAAACAAAGAAATAGAATAACATTCCATGTTCATGGATTGGAAAAACAAATATTGTTAAAATGTCTATATTATCCAAAGCAATCTACACATTTAATGCAATTCCTGTCAAAATATCACCAGAAGTTTTCACAGAGCTAGAACAATCTTTAAATTTGTATGGAAGCACAAAAGACCCCAAATAGTCAAAGTAACCTTGAAAAAGAAAAGCAAAGATGAAGACAGTATGGTATTGAGGTCCTGGGCAGCTCAATTGGTTAAGCATCGGATTCTTGATTTCAACTCAGGGCATGATCTCAAGGTTCATGGGGGCAAGCCTCATTTCGGGCTCCACAATGGCAGTATGGAGACTGCTTGGGATTCTCTCTCTCTCTCCCTGTCTCTCTGCTCCTCCTCCTCCTCCTCTCTCTCTCTCTCTCTCTCTGTCAAAATAAATAAATAAACAAAACTTTAAAAAAAAAGACAGTATGGTACTGGTACAAAAATAGACAAATGCTTCAATAGAACATAACAGATATCCCAGAAATGGACCCACAACTATATAATCAATTTATCTACAACAAAGCAGTAAAAACTTTACAACAGAAAAAAAGATAGTCCCTTCAATAAAAGGTTTTGGGAAAACTGGGCAGCTACATGCAAAAGAATGAAACTGGACCATTTTCTTATACGATACACAAAAATAAATTCAAAATGGATGAAAGACCTAAATGTGAGGCTGGAAACCATCAAAATCCTAGAGGAGTACACTGATAGCTACCTCTTTGACATTGACCATAGCAACATCTTACTAGATATAACCCCAGAGGCAAGGGAAACAAAAGCAAAAATAAACTATTGGGACTTCATCAAAATAAAAACCTTCTGCACAGCAAAGGAAACAATCAGCAAAACTAAAAGGCGACCTATGGAACAGGAGAAGATATTTACAAATGATGTATCTGATACAGAGTTAGTATCCAATATATAAAGAACTTATAAAACTCACCACCTTTTATTTTTTAAATTTTTTAATATTTATATTTTAGAGAGAGAGAGAGGGCAAGTGGCAGAGGGACAGAGAGAGAGGGAGACAGAATTTGAAGCAGGCTCCAGTCTCTGAGCTGTCAGCACAGAGCCCGACACGGAGCTTGAACTCACAAACCATGAGATCATGACCTGAGCCAAAGTCAGATGCTTAACTGACTGAGCCATCCAGGTGCCCCTAAAACTCATCATCTTAAATACAAATAATCCAGTTTAAAAATGGACAGAAGAGGCGTGCCTGGGTGCCTCAGTTGGTTGAGCATCTGACTCTTGATCTCAGCTCAGGTCTGGATCTCAGGGTTGTGAGTTTGAGCCCCACGTTGGTCTCCACACTGGGCATGGAGCCTACTTTAACAAAATGGACACGCCACAAATAGACATTTTTCCAAAGAAGACATACAGATGCCCACACACACATGAAAAGACGCTCAACATCAGGGAAATACAAATCAAAGATATATCACTTCACACCAGTCAGAATGACTAAAATTAACAACATAGTAAATAACAGGTGTTGGTGAGGATGTAGAGAAAGGGGAAATCTGTTACACTGTTGGTGAGAATGCAAACTGGTGCAGCCACTCTAGAAAACAGCATGGAGGTTCCTCACAAAGTTAAAAATAGAACCACCCTACTCCCCAGCAATTGCATTACCAGGTATTTACCCAAAGGATACAAAAATCCTAATTCAAAAGGATACATGCACCTGGATATTTATACTAGCGTTATCTGCAATAGCCAAATTATGGAAAGAGCCCAAATGTCCATCCACTGATGAGTGGATAAAGAAGATGTGGCATACATACAATAGATTATTACTCAGCCATCAAAAAGAATGAAATCTTGCCATTGCAATGACATGAATGGAGCTAGAGTATTATGCTAAGCAAAATAAGTCAGAGAATGACCAATACCATATGAGTTCACTCATATGTGGAATTTAAGAAACAAAGCAAATGATCATAGAGGAAAAAAGAGAGAGACAAACCAAGAAACAGATTCTTGACTATAGAGAACAAAACAAAATGATGATTACCAGAGGGGAGGTGGGTGGAGGGATGGGTGAAATAAGTAATGAGGATTAAGGAGGGGATTTGTTGTGATGAGAACCAGGTGTTGCATATAAATGTTGAATTGCTAAATTGTACACCTGAAAATGGGATTAAAAATTATTTTTTTAATTTTTTAATATTTATATTTTAGAGAGAGAGACAGAGGGCAAGTGGCAGAGGGACAGAGAGAGAGGGAGACAGAATTACACTGTATGTTAACTAACTGGAATTTAAATACACACACACATACACAAGGATGTGATACACACACACACACACACACACACACACACACACACACACTGGAATATTACATAGCCATGAAAAAGTATGAGGTCTTCCATTTGTGACAACATGGATGGACCTAGAGAGTATCATGCTCAGGGAAACAAGTCAGACTGAGAGAGCCAAATGCCATATGATTTCATATGTGGAATCTAAAAAACAAATGAGTCAGTTAAGCGGCCGACTTCGGCTCAGGTCATGATCTCACAGTCCGTGAGTTCGAGCCCCGCGTAGGGCTCTGTGCTAACAGCTAAGAGCCTGGAGCCTGTTTCAGATTCTGTGTCTCCCTCTCTCTGACCCTCCCCCATTCATGCTCTGTCTCTCTCTGTCTCAAAAATAAATAAACGTTAAAAAAAATTTTTAAAAACAAATGAAAAAAACAATCAGAAGCAAAATCAGGCCACTACATACAGAGAACAAATGGATGGTTGCCAGACGGAACAAGGGTGATGGGATGGGCAGAACTGGTGAAGGGAAGAGGGAGATACAAGTTTCCAGTATTGGAATGAACACATCATGGAAATAAAAGATACAGCATACGGAATACAGTCAATGATGTCACAATGGCATTGTATGGTGACAGATGGTGGCTCCACTGTGGTGAGCAAAGCATCATGTCAAATCACTATGTTGTATCCCTGAAACTTATGTAATGTTGTGTGTCAACTGTACTCAAACAAAGAAAAGGAAAGAAAAATATAACCTTAATTTTAAGTCAGTGTTGTTTTGGGATTTTTCTGTTACCTGGAGTTAACCTGTTACATGAATCCTAATTTAAAAATATCTCAATTTGAAACTGCAATACCATAACTTCTCCAGACCAATGCCTGGATTTCAGTTTATACATGTGATTACATTTTTATTGTATCTCTTCTATGGATATCTCCAACTCCTGTTCTGGGATATGTTTTCCAGTTTTAGAGTTAATCAGAGAGAAGTTTCTCAGCTTTTCTTGTTACTATTGCATCAAGCCCTCCCACTTTATTTTTCTAAACCAAACATTAAAGCTTCTCACTATATGCCATCTGTGAATTCTCCTTAGATTTCTTGCAACTATGTGTTTTCATAGTTTTGTAGCTATGTTATTAGATGCAAAAAAAAGTGTTCACGAAGGTTATGTGGGGCTTTTTGTGAGTTATAAACTTTATTTGATACGAATATAACAACCCCACTGTTCCTTATGTCACTTCGTTTTTTTTTTTTTTTTTTTTACTTCTTATAGAGTTAGCTGCCAGTGCTCACCTACTCTTCCCCTTTCTACACCTGCTTCAGGAAGCTGAGCAATACCGAGCAGCCAGTGGGGAAACTGCCAGTAAATCAGTACATAGAACAAGTGGTCAGAGCATTTATTGCCGTGGGCCCCTCCCCACAAGGTCACTAAAAACCTGATCAGAGCTCAAGATCCTGTCAGGTGTCCTCTCCACTCCACTCTCCCTGACTATCTTTAGGTCCTAGTAACCACTCCCTCTCTTCACCAGGGTTAGGTCTCAATGGACTCCCAGGGTGTTGTGGTTTCTCTCTACTTTGTCCTCACATTTGCGGAGTCCATTTATAAATCCTTCTCAAATTATCCTAATTTGACTGTGACATCTGTTTCCTCCTGGGACTCTGAGTGACAGAATTAATTGGTGCTGGGAGTGACCCCACAAAACATAACCTCAAAATAGAATTCCAGATGACATTCACTTGTGTATTTAAGGATAACCTTCTTGCTGCGGTGTTGGAGGCAGGGCCAGGACTAGAATGGAGCACCAGGAGCATAAAACTTAAGGAGACGCTCACTTTTAGGACCAGGCTGATTGTGACTCACCCTAAATGTCTCCTGTGCTTCCCCCCTAGTCCCACCCCTATCATGGAAAAGAGTGGGGGGTGGCAGGCATAAACCCCAAGTAATTCATTGCATGCTATGGTATCAAAATGACTCAAATTATCATCAGTGGAAGTTTGGGGTTAATTGAACAAGAAAGACATTAGACTGAGGTGGTTCTAATGCCATACCGGCCTTCATAAGCAAATCAAAATCTAAACCCGTAAATACCTTAACGCTGTGAAATCAAAACACTAAGGCCAACCAATCACAAACAGTCAAGTAGGCTTTAAGCCATGACCAATCAAACAATTTCCTTTCTTTACTTCCACACTTTCTCTATCTGAGTCTTTCCTCTGCTGCCTGTGGGTGGAGAGCTATTAACTACCTCTGCTTTGGAATTGCTGGCTTCTAATCAATTTTGTTAAATACAGTGTTTAAAAATCTTAATATGTTCAGGTTTATCTTGTAACAAGATGATTCCAGGTGAAGGGGAAGGTATTGGGAAATCTAGTGGCTTGGGTACTTAAGTCATTATGATGACAATAATGATCATAAAGATAGTGGAGTCTCTTGGCATCTTTTTTTTTAATGTTTTTATTTGTTTTTATGGCAGAGAGAGCATGATGGGGGAAGAAGCAGAGAGAGAGAGGAGGACAGAGGATCCAAAGCAGGCTCAGTGCTGACACAGCTAGTCGTTTGGCATCTTTTGATGCCAGAAAATAGAGAAATGAAAAGTTATGTATCGGCAACAAAGAACACATACAGAGAACTAAAACGCCTCCAAGACAGCTTTGAGGAGTTCTTCTTCTCCTTCAGAAGTCACTCCCAAAGGACCAAGGCCAGGATCTAACTATAATAATTACACCTCTGGGGGCGCCTGGGTGGCTCAGTCGGTTAAGCATCTGACTTCGGCTCAGGTCATGATCTTGCAGTCTGTGAGTTCGAGCCCCGCGTCAGGCTCTGTGCTGACAGCTCAGAGCCTGGGGCCTGTTTCAGATTCTGTGTTTCCCTCTCTCTCTGACCCTCCCCCGTTCATGCTATCTCTCCCTGTCTCAAAAATAAATAAATGTTAAAAAAATTTAAAAAAAAATTATACCTCTGGATCTTTCCACTCATCAAGGGCATTGATGGGGAATGAGGTAGATCCTGAGTTAAGAAATTGGGGCATTTGGGCATATATGGATGAGGCTGGAAATTTTTTTAATACCAGAATTCTAATCTCTTTTATCTTTTTAAAAATTTTATTTTAGAGAGAGAGAGAGCACGCGCAATCAGGGGGAAAAGGCAGAGGGAGAGAGAGAGAACCTCAAGCAGAGATCAAGCACTGATGGGGCTTGATCCCACAACCCTGGGATCATGACCTGAGCTGAAATCAAGAGTTGGATGCTCAAGTGACTAAGCCACCCAGGTGCCTCCTAATCTTTTATCAGGGGAGACAACTCTTCCCCACTGTTGAAGGAAAAAGCCCACTTCAATGAACCAACTACAGAAAATACTCTATCAATTATCTATAATAAAAGTAATACACATATGCTTATCACTCCTATTTTCTTGGCTAGTATGCTTTGAAATTTTTTTCCAGTTCATTATAATAAGATACCATTACACCATACAGTGTAGCATTTTTTCATTGATTCAACAAATGTTACTGGGCATTTGCTATGTTTTTAGGCTACAACAGTAGACGAAACCTATGAGAATCCCTGCCTCATCCATTTTACATTTCTTTCAAAATCATAAGACTTTCTGTTTCATAGTTATTTAGACCAGTTCTATAGATAAGTGCCTTAATTACACACAGCCCCTCATTTCCTATAACTGTTTCCTCATTCATGTGCTGTCGTTTTTCTTTTTGATTCTTCACCCAATTTTGGGGTTATGTCATTTAGTTGGTTTGTATTGAATAGTAGCAAGATAAGCCACTCCAAAATGTGCTTCTTTGGCATAAGGATTATTTTGAGCTGAATATTTTGAGAAAATGCAGGCACAGAGGAACTCTGAAAAGAGAGTAGAAGTTACTCTTTTGTAAAGGAGACATACATTTATAAATGAAATCTCCATTTGTAAGTGTTTCCCACTCTCCTAGGAGGAGGAAGTCTACTCTAAATCACAAAAGAATGCTGTGAATAGGGAAGGAACTACTTAAATCCCCACAGCCAACCTTTCTCATAACTTCCTAGAACTGTCCTCCAGCCTTCCCCAACACCTTTCTTTTGTTTTTATTTGGAGATTGTATTTAAGGTAGTGTCTTGGGCCTTCTTGGGGAGTTATTCAGTTTTTTTGGGTATCAATCGTGTAAAGTATATATGTTATTAAACTTCTATTCACTTTTTTTCTTGTTAATCTATCTTTTATTACAGGAGTTCTCTGCCAAGAACTCATAATTATTTTAAATTATTTATATAATAAATATAAACAGATATATATATATTATATATTATATATATATTATATATACATATAATATATAATTATATATATTATATAATATATATATATATATATTTTTTTAATACCAGAATATATATATATATATTCTGGTATTAAAAAAGAGATTAGAATTCTGGTATTAAAAAATATATATATATATAAAATTTAATTTTATTTCCCTACAGCATAGAATAGCATTCCCTTAGAATGTGAATTCTACAACATGTTTGGGCTTATGTTGCTTGTTTCTTTAAGAAAGGTTCTAGAGGACCTTTCCAGAGGACTTCCACATAAGAGTATGTCTTCCTATTGCTTTTACAATAAATAATTACTGAGCAGAAAGGAAATAATTTTCTGAAATTTTTTATGTTTTCAAATGTTACTTGAAAAATCTCAGTCCAGTCTGATGGATTTTCTTATAAGGTGACTTCTTCTGCTTGGTTACATGTAGAATTTTTTTCCTCTTTTGAGTAATTTCATTGGGAAGATAGAAAAAAACAGTAAGTCCAGCTTTGTTCTTCCTCAAGATTGCTTGGGCTATTCAGGGTCTTTTGTGGTGCTATACAAAATTTTAGGATTGTTTGTTCTAGTTCTGTGAAAAATACTATTGGTATTTTTAATAGGAATTGCATTGAGTCTTTAAATTGCTTTGAGTAGCATGGACATTTTAAGATTATTAATTCTTTCAATCCATGAGCATGGTATATCTTTCCATTTGTTTTTGTTGTCTTTAATCTCTTCAATCAATGTCTTATAGTTTTCAAAGTAGAGGTCTTCTTCCTCCTTAGTTAAGTTTATTTCTAGGTATCTTACTCTTGTTAATGCAACTGCAAATGGGATTGTTTTCTTAATTTCTCTTTCTGCTACTTTGTTATTAGTGTAAAAAGATGAAGAAAAAATTTCCCAAAGCTGTCCGGGCCAGATCTATTCTATAAATCTTCTAGGAAGAAATTAGGTTTAACTAAGTCTAATAAACCTAATGGAATTAAACATATCTTCTGAGAAACTAAATATTCATCCAATAAGTTGACTATCAATTATTATTCAGATGATCTTTATCTAAACATTCTTTTTTTCTCTTTTCTAATCTAAGGATGATGATGATGGCTGTTTAACCATTCTCTTTTCTTATAGGACTCACTACTAAGAGTAAATCTTTGATATATTTAGGTCACTTCTTTTAAGGCAAATGTAAATAAAAGTTTAAGAGCTACATATAACTGAAATATCAGAAAAAAATAGCAAAAGCAAACCTAAAGCAGGTCAAAAGGATCAAAAATAAAAAGAATAAAATTAAGAATAAAAAAATTAAGGTAACAATAAAGTTGATAAATCCAAAAGCTTATAATTTGGAGAAAAAAGGAAAAATATTAAACCTAACTTCTCCAGAATTCTTTAGTTAAAATAGAACTCATTCAGAAAGGATTACATAGGAAGAGACTCATGTGCTCTTTTACAAAAAAATTCCAGTGCTAGAAATCTATCCTTAAAAAAAAAAAAAAATGAGAGGTGTCAAAAAGATTAATGCGCAAGAATATGCATTTCAATACTATTTATAAAACATAGGGAAAAATTGGAAGCAACTGAAATGTTCCACAGGAGTGGAATTCATTTTTTCATCAATAAATATTTCTTTAGTATTTATTGTGTATTAGGAAATGCTGTGTAGGGAACTAATCAAGTAAATGCATTATGATAAATGATTGAACCTATTATGCAATCACTGAAATTGATTTAGTAATTTATCAATATGTATTAAAAACAAATAAATTGCTTCACCCAACAATCCTATTTTGAGAAATATACCTCAAAGAAATAATTAGAATAAATGTGAAACAAAGGTTTATATAAAAAGCTCTTTACTTATTGTAGCAAAAATGTATACTTTCTACTTATTGTTGTAAAAATGTGTCTATGATAAGGGATTGTAACACACTTCCATATACAAAAATAGAAGATTTTTTAATAGCGTATAATTCATTTTGTGTTAGTTTTTTATATGGTATGAGAAAGAAGTTCAAGTTCATTCTAGTGTGTGTGAATGTCCAGTTGTCCCAGCACCATTTATTGAAAAATCTATGTTTTCTAAATGGATTATTTTAATACCCTTTTTGAAAATTAACTGATCATCAATTTACAAATTGATTTCTGGAGTCTCAGTTCCGTTCCATTTATCTACGTGTCTATCCTTATGTCAGTACCACACTGTCTTGATTGTTAGCCTAAATATAAGAGCTAAAAGTATAAAACTGTTAGAAGAAAACCTAGGGATAAATTTTTGTGATCTTGGATTTGGCAAAGCCTTTTTAGATATGACACCAAAATTTCCAGCAGCAACAACAACAAAATAGGTAAATTTTTTTTTTTTAAACTAAATGTAAAAATATTTGCGGGGCGCTTGGGTGGCTCAGTCGGTTAAGCGACCGACTTCAGCTCAGGTCATGATCTCACAGTTCATGAGTTCGAGCCCGGCATCAGGCTCTGTGCTGACAGCTTAGAGCCTGGAGCCTGCTTCAAATTCTATGTTTCCCTCTCTCTCTGCTCCTCCCCTGCTCATGCTCTGTCTCTCCTTCAAAAATAAATAAAAACATTAAAAAAAATTTAAAAAAAACTAAAAATATTTGTGTTACAATGGACACATCAAGAAAGGGAAAAGATAACTCACAGAATGGGAAAATATATTTGTAAATCATATATGAGATAAGACCTTGTATCCAGAATATATAAGAAAACTTTCATGACTCAATAATAAAAAAGACAATCTAATTAAAGATAGGCAAAGTATCTTAGAGACATTTTTTTCCAAAGGACATATACAAATGGTCAATAAGCACCTGAAAAGATGCTCAGCATCATTACCTATCAGGGAAGTGCAAATCAAACCATACATATCCACTAGGATGGCTATAACAAAAATGAGAGATACACAGAGTTACCACATGACCCAGCAATTTCACTCTTAGGTATCTACAAGAGAAATGAAAAATATATGTTCACACAAAAACTTATCCACAAGTATTCATATCAGCATGATTCTTAATAGCCAAAAAAAAATGAAAACCACCCAAATTCGTATTAGTTGATGAAAGGATAAGGAAAATATGGTACATCCATACAATGGAATATCATTCATCAATAAGAAGAAAAGAAGTACAGCTACAATATGGATGAACTTTGAAAACATCATGCTAAGTAAAAAAAGTCCATCATAAGAGACCATGTAATGTATAATTCCATTTATATGAAAGGTCCAGAATAGACAAGCCCAGAGAGACAAAAAGTGGATTCGTAACTGCATAGGTCTGGTAGGATTGGGAGCAAACGGCTGATGGCTGTTCCAACATACCAGGTTTCTTTTTTGCTTCGTAAAACTGCTCTATACCTATAGACTGTGGTGATGGCTCCACAACTCTATAAATGCACTAAAAACCACTGAATTGGTATATTTTACATGGGTCAATTGTATAGTGTGTGAATTATATCTGAATAAAGCTGTTTAAAATATAAACGAGACATTTCTAACAAAGAGTGGAAGAAATTGCCAATCTCCTCTCAGCAATTATTTAAAACAGGGACTTGACAATTAATGAATTTTATGCATTTTTTTTTTTTTTTGTCATGAAGAAGCACAGACTGGACCGAGCTTTAGTAGCCTTCTCCATTCCATGTTCCAATACTTACTAATTTGACTTGGCTTTTAACAGGAGTGGTTTTTGTTTTGTTTTGTTTTTTTGCTGTCCCAGCTACATGTTCTTTAATACACTTTTAAAAATGGTCATAACGTAGCATGGGAGGGGTGCCTAGGTGGTTCTGTCAGTTAAGCATCTGACTTCGGCTCTAGTCATGATCTGGCAGTTCATGGATTCAATCCCCATGTCAGGCTCTGTGCTGACAGCTCTGAGCCTGGAGCCTGCTTCAGATTCTGTGTCTCCCTCTCTCTGCCCCTCCCCCGTTTGTGCTCTGTCTCTCTCTCTCTCTCTCAAAAATAAATAACTTAAAAAAAGAAAGTAATGTGGGGAAATGTTCATAGTGATGGTATCTTCTGGATGATGGAGTTGTTCTTTCTAAATTTTCCTGATTTTCCATTTAAAGCAGCATGTATTATTTTGTAATCAGTAAAAACATTTAAGTTATTTCACAATTTCGTAATAGTAGAGATAGAATTCGTCATGGCTTCCCAAGGAAGTCTTCTGTATCTAGGAAGCCCAGAGAGCAATCTGTCCTCTCCATATTCCTATCACAATATTAAACATGGCCATTAGCATGGGCTGTCTTGATCTGAAGGAGTCACCTCAAAATAAAAGCTGCTTTGCCCTGAGGATTATTTTGAACTGAGGGCAAGTGAGAATCAACAGGTGCAGGAAGAGTTCTCTACCTTCCCCTTATCTGCCTGAAAGCAGTACATAAATTTCTCTTTGAGGGAGGGAGGGTTGGCCCCAACCTTCACCTAGAAGACTCTTAGTATTGAAGACAGGAAGTAAATATCACGATGGGTTTGCATCAACAGACCTTACTAAATAGTCCTTATATTCCATTAATTCCACCATTCATTTACTAGTCCTTTTCCCACCACTTGTCATCCCTTGAAGCCCAAGACCTCTTTCTTTTGTCAAAAGGGTATATGAGTTGCTGAGTCTGACCACTTCTTTGAGTTTCATTTCTTTCCTGTGAACTCCTGTGCATGTAAATATTAATAAAAATTGCGGACCTTTAGACCTATTAATCTGTCTTTTGTTAACTTAATTTGCAGGGTTCCAAAAATAAGAGGGTAGAAGAAAAGTTTTTCTTTTCAAGCAGTTTCTTGTGTTTTTCTCAAATTTGTTTACATTTAGTTTTATTTGCATAAAAATGTTTTAAGAAAGAAAATTTCATCCACACTGGTTTTTAATGACTTTTATTTGTCTAGGATTCTATAAAATTCATTACGTTTTTATGTGTGCATTTTCTCCTTCAACTAGATTCCAAGATTGAGGGAAAGACTATGTCACAAAATAATATGGATGCTCTAATTTCTCTAAAAGAGTCCTTTACACAGTGTAGGTAATCAATATGCAATTTTTAGACCCTTCTACTATAAAACATTTTTTAGTAATAAAAAAGCATGTATTGAAAGTTGCTTTACATAAATATCGTTACCAACTATTTTGTTCTAGATATTTATAGCTCCTTTCACTCTATGCTATATCACTGCTTATAAATCACCATTTGGTTTTTATACCTTAATTTTAAATTGCCTTTGAATTTTTGATTTTTTATAAAAGTCATCCTATATTCTAAAAAAAAAAAGACACACAAATTGCAAATGTGTTTTCATTTATGGTATGTCTTTCTTGTATCTTATCTTTCCATATCTCATTTACCCAAGCTTGGATTTGAGTAGATTTTTCTGATTTCTTTAGCAGCATTTTACAACTATTAAAACTGAAAGCAAACTTTCTTTTTAAAGTTAAACAATGATCTTATGGAATGTATTTAATAGTAATCAAATATCCTTAAGCAAACATTCCTCATAATTAAAATGTGCTGTTCTAACTCTTAACGGTCCTTGGGCAAACCCACCACATATGAAAAAGATTATCTTCCATTCTGCCTTCCCACTGATCATTTGGTGAGATGAGGGTCCATGAGAGGTAATTCTACCCTCATTCACTTGGCTGAGTAGAAAGGGATCTTATATATATATATATATATATATATATATATATATATATATAATGGAATGTTTTTGATCATCTCTTTCTCACTTCTCTTCTTACTTTCCCTTGTCACCCCACTCCACCAGTCGATCTCCATCTATCCCTTCTTTCAAACTATCACCAGATCAAGAGTCAATCATAGTACTTGTCTGTGTGAATGTTTTTAATGGACTCTCAGGGCCTGGATAAAGACCACTGTGAAAACTGAAAGAAGGTATGTGGTGAAGAAGAAGATATGAACTAGCAGCTGGCTTGTCAAGATGCTATTTGCCTTGCTGCAGTCATCACTTCCATGGTGGGTCTTCATTTGAATTAATTTTGCCAGTTGCTCAAAGTTCAAGGCTCACTAAAGTGACACAGAAATGTGAACAACAGTACCAGTGTATTTAACTACAATGAGAAATTTAACTAGCAAAAGGACTGGCTATTCTGACCAGCTCAAGGCTGAATTCTTAGAGAGAAATGTGTGAGGAAACTATCATAAGTGAAATTACGTCACTTAGAATCAGGGCAAGAAGTGGTATGTTTTTCGTACCTGTTGGCATTAGGCTTGATGTTTCAGTAACAGACTCCTAATGTACATTGAATTCTTATATTGCCTAATGGATCACTAAATAGCCATTCTTCAAACAGACCCATCCCTTCTTTATATATGCCATTATTATTGATAGGAGAAGAGACATGTTCTTACTTCTTGCTTCCGCACTGGGAAACATTTTATCTCTAAGACACCTCTGGCACACATCTGATATCTTACATCTGACCTCATTTCATCATTGTACATTCCAAATTTCAGATTCATTTGATTTTGTTCAGGCTATAGTGATATGATAGCAAAAAGATTGTATATAACCAGTACCAGTAACATAATCTTTGGGCTCGCTGCAAAATGAAAATATGAAGACCCTTGTTTAAAACTTATTAAGAATTTTCAGACAGTGACAGCAGGGCATCATACCAAGTGTAGGGCGCTTCTGAACTCAGGGTCCTGAGCCACTACTAAGGTCACACAATAATGAGGTCATCCTATATATAACAGTCCTCCAGTGTAAGAGTCGTTAAACTATTACCCACAGCCTGAATCCAGTGGCTCTCTATTTCTGCAAGTGAAGTTGTGTTAGAATATAGCCACGCCCAGTGGTATTGTTTATGACTGCTTCTGCTCTACAATAGCAGAATTCTATTCGCACTACAGAGATCATATGGCTCACAAAGACTAAAATATTTACTATCTGTCCCTTTAAGAAAAAGTTTGCCAACTCCCACTCTAGTGTCCGATGATAAGCTCTTGTTTCATACTTGCTATTCAAAATGAGCACTCAACAATCTACAGTTTGCTCCACTCTCCTCCTATGAAACCATGGAGGACTCATGTAGAGTCTTTAGCTATAAATCAGAAGGATCCGCAAACTGAAATACCAAGAATTTCTATGGCACTGTACAACAGCGACACCCATGAATTCTCCATGAGGGAGCCTGAAAAGCTACCTGACCCCTTCTTACCCAGATTTCTTGGGTACCTAGGATTTCTCAACATAGTTACCATAAGACCACATGCCACTGTCAATTTCCAGTTAGAAAACTGGCACTTGCCTAGAGTCTCGTGGTTCCATTCCATGAGGGATTGGACTTAAGGACTGTTCTTCTTTGGCTGGCAATGAAAACTCTGAAATCCTCTGGCTTCATATCTGGCATTTCCATCCCACACCTCAATTCCCTTGGATCAGATGCCCACATAATCTTAATACTTAGGCTTGAGTTCCTGTCAAGAACTTTAAAGGATCTGAGATTCTACCCTACATGATATCTAGCTAGCCACAGTTTCATGGATGCTGGTATAAGATATGAGACTCCTGGATAGGAAATGAAGGACAGCTTACTACTTATGGCTAGTGCAGTAGCCACAATAATAGCATTTTTGTACCATTTCCCCATGTTCCAATTCCCATAGAGTGACACAAGGGTCAGTTTACACCTGTGCATGCAGTAGGTTCTTTTATAGGAAAAATGCCTTGAGACTAGGAAACAAGAACTTTTTTTTTTTTTTTTTTTTTACAACGCACTATAAGATTGTAAGCACATGTGTCCTTTGCTCTAGTAGCAAACATTATTTTTACTACACTAGACAACAAGCGAACTTGTCCTTTGCTCTGAAGGGGACACTATCTCTATCTTCCAAGGTAGATTGCTAAATAAACATCACTGAAAACACAGTTCAGAACAAAAGGCAATCAGTGACCTCGTTGCAGGTTGTACAGAAATGCAGAAACTCTTGGAGAATTGTCTTTCAACATCCCCTATTTGGACTTGATCTTTTATGGTGATTCCTCCCATTCATCCCCATAGCTATAAATGAGTCCCCCTTTTCCTGTGAGTGAATTGGATTTTTGCTAACGACCTCCTCCAGCTTTGATTCCTTCTCTTCTAGTTCACAGCTTTAGAGATGGCATTTCAAAGAAATATACCCTACCTACCCTATCGCCCCAACACCAACACAGAACTAAATGCTCTCTCCTGTATTATAGCTTTTTAAGAAGAATTTCGTCGGTTGTTGTCTGTATATAGCCACACAACCTAAGTACCATAATATGTTTAAAGCATTTAGCCACTCCTCCCATCCATCGTGTTCTTATCAATTTCCTGAAGGTAGGGGTTGGGGGGGGGGGGCGGGGTATGTGTGTGTAATGGTACAAAAACAACTATGATATTAAAGTCAAGTACCAGAATATTCCAGCCATCATACCAAAATGTCAGGATGGTTGTTGGAATCATGCTTAGCATGTTCTGTGTAAGTAGTCTACAGTGCCCATGAGAGGTGAAACGAGAGTGAATAAAAGGGAACAGGAAGAAGAGTCAGGAACTGACTACAAACAAAAACACCATCCGGAGGAAACAGGATAAGCCTGTCCAGACACTGGAAATTACAATGAGGAAGGAAAAGCAATTAACCAGAACAGATGGGCGGAAATGGAGCAACTAACAGAGGTGGAGCCATGTTTATTTGAGAAAGTGTGTCCTGAGATTTGGGGTGCTGAATAGGATCTGTGCTCATTCGCCATAGCCCCTCGATCTATGATGATACCATATGTAGATACTTAACAGGCATGCATGAGCTCCTGTAAACAATCAAGGTGTTTCTTAAGCCTGTCATTCTCTGTCACTTGTGACTTCCTGCCTTTTCTTGTTGTTGTTATACGTATGCTTTGTTTTAATGGATACTAACTTGATTTATTCATTTCCCACTTGCCAAAATATTCAAAATATTTGAATTCCCAGAGAGTTGTACAAGTTTATGGAGATGATTGTAAAGGATATTGAAACCAGGTCTGTCCTAGAAAATATGGGACAGATGGTTGTGGGGCATTAAAAAAAAAGAACTGGTAAGCCGACAATGCAGTATCTTATTGTCTGCTGTATTTTTTAGAAGCTTGCCGAGCGAGGCATATGTTATTGTTTCATCTCTTTCGATATAATGAAATTCCTTCAAACACATACAATTAAAAAATAATCCACTCTTGAGTAAATTGCATGTACGTGAATAAAAATGCAATCCCTTTTAGATGAGTTTTGTGTTTCCCAGCTGTCCATAAGATTATTATGTATAATAAATTATATGCTCTGTACTCTGCATTCCTTCAGAGCTACAAATGAAAAGAGTTAGCCATTTTTTAAAATTTCTTACTGAAATAAAGCCCTCACTAATTATTCATCAGCTATAAAAACTTTATAACTGCTCAATATTTCGAGGCTTTTGGGTGCATAAAATAACTCTTAATTTTAATAGTTTAGTCATCTAATTGCTTCAACAAAGAGCAACCCTTTCTTTCATACTCTAAGTTAAATATCAAATGCAGTATTTTTTTTTTTTTTTTTTAAAGAGAAAGAGTGAGCCAGGGAGAGGGGCAGAGGAAGAGTGAGAGAATCTCAAGCAGGCTCCACAGTCATTGAGGAGCCCAATGCTGGGCTTGATCCCATGATCCTGGGGATAGGGAGTTAGTTCTAAATTCATTCTATTAACAGTGCCTGGACATCTTTTTGTGTACCTTTTGTCACCTAACCAGCGGACATCTCTTTTTAAGTCAGTTCTTTCTTATTTGACAATTTTTTATTTGACATTTGTGTATATTGCAAAGTGATCACCACAATAAGTTTAGTTAACAACCACCACCATAGATAGCTACAAATTTTTTTTCTTATAATGACAACTTTTAAGATCTACTCTGTTAACATCTTTCAAATATGCAATACAACATTATTAACTATAGTCACCGTATAGCACACTACAGACCCATGACTTATTTTTTTAACTTTTGACCCTCTTCACCCATTTCACCCACCACTTACCCCCCACCCCCCACCTCTGGCAGCCATAAATCTGTTCTCCATACCTATGACCTTAGTTTTGTTTTCCAGTTTGTTTGTTTAGATTTTACATACAAGTAAGATCGTATGGTATTTGTCTTTCTCTGTCTGATTAACTCACTTAGGATAATGCCCTCAAAATTCCTCCATGTTGTCACAAATGGCAAGATTTCTTTCTTTTTTTATGGTTGAATAATATCCTATTTTGTGTATGTGTGTGTGGGGGGGTGTATTACATTTAGTTATTCTAGGGTTTCATTCTGTATTACTACTTCAGATGAATATTTTTAAATCCTTCAATCATTCTCAATACAAAAGGTATGCTTTTCTTTGTGGTAAGTCTATTTTTCAAGTCAAAATGTGGGAAGCTGAAGCTCCAAATCAAACATAACTTAAAACTTAAATTTTACCTTGTTATATGGTCAAAAACCCTTGATGGTTTTTCAGAGTCTTCATAGAGGTTGGAGGAAAAAAAACTTCAAAGTGAATGAATTTTATTATTTATCATTATAATGTCTTTAACTTAGGGTGTTTCTGGAATGTTCATGGACCTGAAATACTTAGAAATGTCCAACTGGTGGAGTCTTTCAGGTTTTCCATGTAGAGTATCACATCATCTGTGAAAAGTGAAAGTTTGACTTCTTCTTTGCCAATTTGGATGCCTTTTACCTCATTTTGTTGTCTGATTGCTGAGGCTAGGACTTCCAACCCTATGTTAAACAACAGTGGTGAGAGTGAACATCCCTGTTGTGTTCCTGATCTCAGGAGGAAAGCTCTCAGTTTTCCCATTGAGGAGATATTAGCTGGGCCTTTCATATACGGCTTTTATGAGGTTAAGGTATGTTCCTTCTAGCCTGACTTTCTTGAGGGTTTTTATTAAGAACGGATGCTGTATTTTGTCAAATGTTTTTTCTGCATCTATGGACAGGATCATATGGTTCTCATGCTTTCTTTTATTAATGTGATATATCACATTGATTGACTTGTGAATATTGAACCAGCCCTACAGCCCAGGAATGGATCCCACTTGATCATGGTGAGTAATTCTTTTAATATACTGTTGAATTCAATTTGCTAGTATCTTGTTGAGAATTTTTGCATTCATGTTCATCAGGGATATTGGCCTGTAATTCTCCTTTTTAGTGGGGTCTTTGTCTAGTTTGGGAATCAAGGTAATGCTTCATAGAATGAGTCTGGAAGCTTTCCTTCTGTTTCTATTTTTTGGAACAGCTTGAGAAGAATAGGTATTAACTGCGCTTTAAATGTCTGGTAGAGTCCCTCTGGGAAGCCATCTGGCCCAGGACTCTTATTTGTTGGGAGATTTTTGGTAACCAATTCAATTTCTTCACTGGTTATGGGTCTGTTCAAATTTTCTATTTCTTCCCTTTTGAGTTTTGGTAGTGTGTGGGTATCCAGGAATTTGTCCATTTCTTCCATATTGTCCAGTTTGTTGGTATATAATTTTTCATAGTATTCTCTAATAATTGTATTTCTATGGTGTTGGTTGTGATCTCTCCTCTTTCATTCATGATTTTATCTATTTGGATTCTCTCTCCTTTCCAAGGGTTTATCAATTTTGTTTATTCTTTCAAAAAGCTAGCTCTTAGATTCATTGATCTGTTCTACTGGTTTTGTTTGTTTGTTTTTGGATTCTATATTGTTTATTTCTGCTCTAATCTTTATTATTTCTCTTCTTCTGCTGGCTTTGGGGTTTCTTTGCTGCTCTGCTTCTAGTTCCTTTAGGTGTGAGGTTAGGTTCTGTATTTGGGATTTTTCTTGAGCACTAGGTGTTGTATGTAAGTGATGAATCATGGGAATCTACTCCTGAAGCCAAGAGCACACTGTATACACTGTATGTTAGGTAATTTGACAACAAATTATATTTAAATCCTTAAGAAAGAAAGAAAGAAAGAAAGAAAGAAAGAAAGAAAGAAAGGGAGGGAGGGAGGGAGGGAGGGAGGGAGGGAGGAAGGAAGGAAGGAAGGAAGAAAGAAAGAAGAAAGAAAGAAAGAAAGAAAGAAAGAAAGAAAGAAAGAAAGAAATGTCCATCTGGCTATGTTTTATCCTATTTTCCTCTTTTCATTATTCTTGTTAAATTAAGTGCCTTGGATACCTTACTGTGGTTTTGTTGTTGTTGTTTTCAGGATCATAAATCTTTTTGTGTAATCTTTTGCAAATGAAACTTCTTTATGTAGAAGGAATTCTAATGGAGGAAAGTCTCTGCTCTTCCATATTGGCAGCTTTGTTGCCAAACCAGGCTTTGTTGCCCCTTTCAATGTGAGGCCTTTTCCCTAAGGGTTCTGCTATACATACCTTCAAATACTATCATGTGCTCCTATAGCCAGTATAGAGTGCAACTGGGTCTATCTTCCATCACTGGTTTTTGTTTTTGTTTTGTTATGAGGAAATTCTAAACTCTTTTCCATAGAGGGTGCACCCACTGACATTCCTACCAACATTGTACAAGGATTCCCTTTTCTCCACATTCGCAAAAACACCTGTTATCTTTTTTATTTTTGATAACAGTCATCCCAAGATGAGATAGGTAATATCTATCTCATTGTGGTTTTGATTTGCATTTCCCTGATAATTAGAGATGTGAGAATGTTTGGCTATCTGTATGTCTTCTTCAGAGGAATATCTATTCAATTCCTTTGTCCACTTAAAAAATTATTTTGTTTTGTTTTGCTATATTTTGGATATTAATCCTTTACCAGATATATGGTTTGCACATATTTTCTCCTGTTCTGTAAGTTTCTTTTTCTTTGTGTAGTTTCCTTGGCCATGCAGAATCTTTTTTTTTTATGTCATTCTACTTAATTTGTTTTTGCTTTTGTTGCCTGTGCTATTGGTGGCATATCCAGAAATCGTGGTCACAGTTGTCAAGAAGTGTTTTCTCTGTGTTTTGTCTTAGGAGTTTTATGTTTAAGTCTTTAATCCATTTTGAGTTGATTTTTTCTGTAAGTTGTAAGATAAGGAAGGGTCCAGTTGTCTTCCATTAGCTTTTTGTCTAATGAAGACTAAAAACTCTTGTCATAATGGCCCTAAAGTAAGCTGTGGAATTTAATATTGATATTATTTTTAAATGATCTTTCTCTCCAAAGCCATTTACTATTGATAAGATTTTCTTTAAGCTAGTTAAAATTTTGTATCAGTTGGTTCTCATTAAATATTTACACATTTTCCCTCCTTTTCTCTTTCCAAATATTCATTATCACAGGCTTTCAAATGCTAAGATCACATGCTATTTTCTCTTTTTAAAATCACTCAATTTTCTTTTTAAAAGTCATATCTAAATACATAGTCTTTGATTAACTTTGAGTTAATTTTGGTAAACTGTCCAAAAAATCATGGTAAAACACACATAAGATTTACCATTTCATTCATTTTTAAGTATACAATTCAGGGACAATAAGTACATTCACAATGTTGTGAAACCATCACTGATTAGCTTTAAAAAAAAATAGTGATAACATTTATTGAACTCCTTCCATATATACTTATTTCATTCATTTTTCAAAACCCCAATGAGCTTATCTCATCTACCCAAGGTCATGTGACTGGAAAGTTGTGGAATTTGGTTGCAGCCCACATCTTTCTGACTAGTTCAAAACCCTATTTTTTTTTTAACTTGTATAAGTTTAAAATCTGTATTAATGTAATGCAGTCTCACAGTTGAAAAATCAAATAGGAACCAAAATGATAAAAATAATGGAGGAAATATACAGAATAATTTGTTGATAGCCTTAAAGTAAGAAAGATGTTCTTCTTAACTAAGATACAAAAATCTAAGGACAAAAAGGTGATATAATGATAAATTGGACTACACCAAAATTTTTAAATTTCTGGACAATAAAAAATAATACCATAAACAAAGTTAAAGAAATTGAGACTGATAGAAAATATTTGCACTGTATATAACCAACAAAAGTTTATAAGCTAGAATATATAAATTCATATATGTGTATATATATAAATATGTTCACATGAATATATATATTCCTTTATATCAAAAGGAAAAAGACAAACAACTTAATAGAAAATAAGCAAATGGTATGAGCAAACAATTCATAGGAGACAAAATACAAATAGTCAATAAACATATGAGAAGATAAACCACAGTGGTAATCAGGGAAATAAATGTTGAAACATTACAAAGTTGACCATATGGGGGCACCTGGGTGGCTCAGTTGGTTAAGGGTCTGACTTTGGCTCCGGTCATGATCTCGTGGTTTGTGAGTTTGAGCCCCATGTCTGGCTCTGTACTGACAGCTCACAGCCTGGAGCCTGGGCTTCAGATTCTGTGTCTCCTCTCTGCCCCTTCCCCACTCACGCCCTGTCTCTCTCTCTCAAAAATAAATAAACATTTTAAAAATTTTTAAAAAGAAAAAGAACAAAGTTGACCATATAGCCATATCAGGTTGGGTGAAGTTATAGGAAAATGGATGTTCTCCCACATTGCTAGTAAAAACTAAACTGGTCAAACAACTTTGAGGGCAATTTGAAAATCCATCTACCTTAAGACCCAGTAGTTCCACTTCTATGTATCCATGCTAGAGAAGGGTTAACACACATATGCAGGAAAGCCCATAAAAAGGCAACATTGCATCATTTTTATTTTTTTTTTAATTTCTTAAAAATTTATTTTTGAGAGAGAGACAGAGCGTGAGCAGGGGAGGGGCAGAGAGAGACAGAAACACAGAATCTGAAGCAGGCTCCAGGCTCTGAGCTGTCAGCCTGACGTGGGGCTCAAATTTGCGAACCGCAAGATCATGACCTGAGCCGAAGTCGGCTGCTTAACCAACTGAGCCACCCAGGTGCCCCTACATTGCATCATTTTTACAATGAAGCATTAGAAGCAAGTAATTGTCCACTGGATGAAGAATGACCAAATAAACCATAGCTAGATTGTGCAATATTACTCAGCTTTTAAAAAGGAGGTGGTTTTGAACCAGAAAAGACCCCAAATAGCCAATGTAATGTTGAGAAAGAAAAGCGAAGTGCGAAATATAACAATTTCGAACTTCAAGCTGTATTACAAAGCTGTAATCATCATGACAATATGGTACTGGCACAGAAACAGACACACAGATCAGAAGAACAGAATAGAGAAGCCAGAAATGGACCCACAACTATATGGCGAACTAATCTGCAAAAAAGCAGGAAAAAATATCCAATGGAAAAAGACAGTCTCTGCAACAAACGGTATTAGGAAAACTGGGCAGCAATATACAGAAGAGTGAAACTGGGTGACTTTCTTATGCCACGCACAAAAACAAATTCAAAATGGATGAAAGACCTAAATGTGAGACAGGAAACCATCAAAATCCTAGAGATGAACACAGGCAGCAACCTCTTTGACCTTGGCTGGAGCAACTCCTTTTTTTTTTTTTTTTCCATTTTTTTAAATGTTTATTTATTTTTGAGAGAGAGACACAGAACCTGAATTAAGCTCCAGGCTCTGAGCTGTCAGCACAGAGCCTGACACGGGGCTTGAACCCACGGGCTGGGAAATCATGACCTGAGCTGAAGTCAGACACTCACCCACCCCTAGAGCAACTCGCCACCCCTAGAGCAACTTCTTACTAGACACATCTCCAGAGGCAAGGGAAACAAAAGCAAAACTGAACTATTGGGACTTCATCAAGATAAAAAGCTTCTGCACAACCAAGGAAACAATCAACAAAACTAAAAAGACAACCTACGGAATGGGAGGAGATATTTATAAATAACACATCAGATAAAGGCCTAGTATCCCAAATACAGAAAGAACTTATCAAAGTCAACACCCAAAAAATAAATAATCCAGTTAAGAAATGGGCAGACGACACGTACAGACATTTCTCCAAAGAAGACATACAAATGGCTAACAGACATAGGGAAAAAAGCTGAATATCACTCATCATCAGGGAAATAGAAATCAAAACCACAATGAGATACCACCTCATACCTGTCAGAATGGCTAAAATTAACAATCAAACAACAACAGATGTTTGGTGAGGATACAGAGAAAGGGGAACCCTCTTACACTGTTGGTGGGAATGCAAACTGCTGCAGCTACTCTGGAAAACAGTATTAAGTTTCCTCACAAAATTAAACATAGAACCACCCTACAACCCAGCAATTTCACTACTAGTTATTTATCCAAAGGATACAAAAATACTGATTCAAAGTGGCACATGCACCCCAGTGTTTATAGCAACACTACCAACAATAACCAAATTATGGAAAGAGTCCAAATGTCCATAGACTGATGAATGGATAAAGACGATGTGGTATATACATACAATGGAATATTACTCAGTAATCAAAAAGAATGACTCTTGCCATTTGCAATGATGTGGATGGAACTAGAGTGTATTATGCTGAGTGAAATAAGTCAGTTGGAGAAAGACAAATATCATGTGACTTCACTCATGTGGAATTTAAGAAACAAAACAGATGAACATAGGGGAAGGGAAAGAAAAATAAAATAAGATAAAAACAGAGAGGGAGGAAATCCATGAGAGACTCTTAACTATAGAGAACAAACTGAGGGTTGCTGCAGGGGAGGTGGGCAGGGGGTGGGGGGCGATGGGCTAAATGGGTGATGGGCATTAAGGAGGGCACTTGTTGGGAGGAGCACTGGGTGTTTTATGTAAGTGATGAATCACTAAATTCTACTCCTGAAAACAATACTACACTATATCCTATATGTTAACTTACTTGAATTTAACTAAAATCGTGGAAGAAAATAATAATTTAATAAATAACTAGATAGATAAATAGTAGGTAGTTTTATATATACTAGGTGACATTCATCCCAGTTTACCCAGGATAGTCTCAGTTTATACTTGTTCTCCTTCATACTCAAAAATACCCCCATTGGATAGATCTCCAACCTATTTTTGGACGGGGGGGCGGGGCGTGTAAAAAAGCAGGAAACCTAAAGACACACAGAGTGGTGTATCAGTTTCACAACAAACTGGGTGGCTTAAAATAGCAGAAAGGTATTGTCTCATGGTTCTGTGGGCTAAAAGTTCAAAATCAGAGTCAGCAGAGCCATGCTCCTTTTGAAAACTATAAGGGAATCCTTTCTCTTCCTAGAGGAATACTCTCCCCAGCTTTTGGTGGCCCAGGTGTTCTTTTGCCTATGGCAGCATGACTCCTACCCTCCGTCTTCACGTGACATCCTCTCTGACTCTTCACATCACTTCCCCTCTGTATGTATCTGTCTCTATGTCCAAATTTCCCTTTTTATTAGGGACACCAGTCATATCGGATTAGGATACACCCTAACGACTGTGATTACCTACCTGTAAAGATCCTATTTCCAAATAAGTTCACATTCTGAGGTACTGGGAGCTAGGAGTTGAATTTATCTTTTTTTTTTTTTTAATTAATTAATTTATTTTGAGGGTGGGAGGGGCAGAGGAGGAGAGAGAGAATCCCAAGCAGGCTTCAGCGCTGTCATTATGGAGCCCCACAGTGGGCTCGAACTCGCAAACCAGGAGATCATGACCTGAGCAGAAATCAAGGGTCAGATGCTCAGCTGACTGAGACACCCAGGCACCCCTAGGAGTTCAACTTATCTTTTTGGGGGGATGCAATCAATCCATAAAATACGTATGAATATATACATATCATATATGGAATCAGGTATACAAAGAACAATACCATACACTTTCACGAGTTCATATGTAAATACGTAAACACAGAAGAAAATATTTAGAAAAGTACACACCAAACTGCTAAAATAGTTACTGTAGCTGGTGGTGGGCATTCATAGCAGATTTTAGCCTTCAGCCTTATCTGAAATGTTCACATTTTTTCAAGAAAATGTACTACTGGGGTAATTTTTAAAAAGCTGGGGGTTTGGGTTTTTTTTTTTTTTTTTAAAGTAAGCCTTAAAACCCACGTGGGTCTTGAACTCACAACCCTGAGATCAAGAGTCACATGCTCTATGAACTGAGTCAGCCAGGTGCCCCTGGTACAGAAAAGCTTTTGGTTTTTGTTTTTAGGGTTTTTTTTAAATACAATTTACTGTCAAGTTGGCTAACATACAGTGTATACAGTGTGCTCTTGGTTTTGGGGGGTAGATTCCTGTGATTCATCGCATGCATACAACACCCAGTGCTCACCCCAACAAGTGCCCTCCTCAATGCCCATCATTTTCCCCTCGCCCCCACCCCTCCATCAACCCTTCGTCAGAAAAGTTTTAATGAGAAACACTTGAACCTTGCCCCACCCTTCTCTACCTTTTAGTTTCATTTCCAGAGGGAACCACATTTTAACTGTTAGTTCTTTCTCTTACTACCTACCTTTCTTGATTTAAATAACATGCTTAAGGAGATATAATAATTTCTAGCTCATAGCCTTATTGAGAGTAAGTGAATTATTATGTGTCAAGAACTTAGGACTAAGCTTGGCACATGAATACTTAATACAGGGTGGCTATTAGTATTTCCATTATACCATTGTTTTGTCATTGATCAATTTTAGACATTACTTATTGACTTCAGCAGTGATAAATGAGGATTTACGGCTCTTATACCACCCCTCTCCTCTCTCTCCTTGTCTCAATTGCTTAATCTTTTCAACTGCTGATTAACTCTGTTTGAAGGTCTTCCAAGTTGTTTTAATTCTCCCATTGCTTCAGCTTCAAACTTGCCAGTGTCTAACAGGCTCTTGTCAGAATTACTGTGCTAAAATTTGGAAGAGAATCTGGTTGCTTTGTGCAGAAGTGGTTTTCAATTTCTCGCTGAAGCTCACTCTTTCTTGGCCTTTTCTTTTGTACATCGAACGAGTCTATTACTGTGCTTCTGTTTCCCTTCAGTTTCTAGAGATCTAGTTTCAGAGTGCTGACCTACATGATACCAGCAACAATAAATATTTGTTACATAGGAAATAGAGTCAAAAATACTGTAATAACTTTGTATGGTGCCGTGTGGTAACCAGGCTTCTTGTGGGGATCATTTGAAAATGTATAAAGCTATCCAATCACTATGATGCACACCTGAAACTAATAAGATATCATATGTCAGACTTCAATAGAAAATAAATATTCGTTGGTGGACTGAAAGTTCTTTTATTGTTATTTCTACAATAATGACATATCTTAGTCTAACAAGTTAGAATAGAGTTCATGGAGAAAATCTACTCACAATCCACTTATCATCTCATTCTCCTATATGCTACTTAATGAATTTGGTGCTGCTAATTTAAATGATGTGTCAACTTCCTCTTGAGTTGTAATGTTTCCTCTTCTTCTTCTTCTTCTTCTTCTTCTTCTTCTTCTTCTTCTTCTTTTTAGAGAAAGAGCGCAAGCAGGGAAGATGGGTAGAGGGACAGAGAGGGAGAGAGAGAATCTTAAGCAGGCTCCATGCACAGCACAGAGCCCAACAGGGGGCTTGATTCTACACCCTGGGATTATGACCCAAGCTGAAATCAAGAGTCAGGACTCAACTGACTGACTGTAGGGCACCAAGATGGCTCAGTCGGTTAAGCATCTGACTTTGGCTTAGGTCATGGTCTTAGGGTTGGTGAGTATGAGCCTGGCACTGGGGCTCTGTGCTGACAGCTCAGTGCCTGGAGTCTGCTTTGGATTCTGTGTCTCCCTCTCTCTCTGCCCCTCCCCTGCTTGCACTCTGTCTCCGTCTCTCTGTCTGCCTCTGTCTCTTTCTCTCTCTCAAAAAACGAATAAAACATTAAAAAACAAAACAAAAACACCTCAACTGACTGAGCCACACAGGTGCTCCTAGGTTGTAACTTACATATGACTTTACTTAAAATTACCCTAATCCTGACAAAATTACCCTGCTTCCATGTTAACCTTCTGGGGCAAGGGTAGACCAAAGCCTTTTCTGGTTAGCCTCAGATAGAGTTGAAACAGATTGAAATTTTCTAAATGTCTTACACAAAGGAAATAAACATAGAGTTCAAGAAAGATCAGAGGTCTGGCAAAGAAGAAATGTCATATTTTGCAAACCACAGCTTTTTATATTCACTTTACCTCCTGTCTGAAAGATTTATTTTCCCCTAAATGAATAGCACTGAGTGACCTTAGAACAGCCTCTCCTGCATGAAGTGATCTCACCCACACTAAAGCTCTAGTAATGTGATATTACAATATGCGATACCACAACAACCATATACCAGAATGCCCCACAATGAGTAAGAGGAAGATTGTTCTTTCACTGGGCGTAACGCAAGTCAGATGCACAGCATCAAGGTAAGAAAAAGAGAGTCTAACATAGGACAGTTCAGAGACTCTGGTTTCTGGGGACTGAAATCATGGACACCTTCCTCTGCCTTATACAGAAGGGAGGGTAGGGGGAAGCAGTTGATACAGAAGGAACACCACTCACCTAAGTATTACCTGGATTCTACTAGGCATTCTTCCAATTATTCAAGTAGAATTCATTCTCCCTGGGGAAGTCAACTTTTCTGAATCTCAGTTTCCTTATCTAAAAAATGGTCAAGCTAATACTTTACCTATCTCTCAGGGTTGTTCAAATGATTGCCAAGGCAACAATTCATTGCCAGCATGGTCAAAGTTAGTTTCTATCTTGTTCAAGGGAATTTGAAGAAAGGCAGTTCATAGATTTCTTTCATAGACACTTCTTTGAACAAGAATAGGTAGCTAGATAACATTTTTAGTCGAAGTGGAAGGAAAATGTCTAGGCACAAGTTATGCTTCTCATGTGCAAGTTATTCTCCACAAAACTGTACGGGAAAATTTAATATTTAGAAAGACTCTCTACTTTAAAACATTTCATTGTACAGAATAATAGAGTTTGTGTAATTACCTGGTACCTGTCACCTTGATTCAAAGGGTATCGACGCATAACCCAGCTCATTTATATATACTCCTGTATACTCCCCTTCCCAAACTGTATTGATTTTTATTTATTTATTTATTTTCTATCTATCAAACTGGATTATTTTAAAGTGAATTCCAGGGGCGCCTGGGTGGCTCAGTCAGTTAAATGCCAACTCGATTTCAGCTCAGGTCATGAGCTCAGGGTTCACAGGGTTCAGCCCTATATCAGGCTCTGCACTGACAGCATGGAGCCTGCTTGGGATTCTCTGCCTCTCTCTCCTTTTGCCCCTCCCCCATGCATGCTCTCTCTCCCTCTCTCTCAAAATAAAGAAATAAACATTTAACAAAAAATAAGTGAATTCCAGATTTCACCAGTGGATATGCAGGAGATCAGAATATGCCACCCACAATATGCCACTTTTGGCATAATGATTATTTTGAGCTGAAGGCAATGGAGTAAAAGCAGACACAGGATGAGCTTTCTGCCACCCCCCTATCTTCCCGAAAACACCATAAATCTCGTTTTCCCTCTTTCATACCAGGAAGAGAATAACAATCTTAGGACTCGAGAGGAGAGGGCACCAAGAAAGAGTCTACGCAAACAAACCTTGCTAACTAGGCCCTATTTACCAGTAGTTCCCTCATACACCTGCCCTGCTACAATTTTCTACCTCTTGAAGCTCCAAGTCTCTTTGCTTTGCCTTGTCACTTCTCTCTTAACCTATCCTCTTTTACCAGAATCATATAAATGCCTCCATTTCCTCTGGGGTTTTCTCTTCTCTGTGAAGCCCTCTCATTCAAAAGTGCAAAATTTTAATCAAATACATTCATGTGCCTTTTGTTCTGTTTATCTGTCTATTGTCAGTTTATTTTGCAGATCCAACTGAAGAACCTAAGGAAATAGAGGGAAATTTTCTACTCCTACAGAAACTTGAGTTTGTATTTCTAAGATCTCTTCTCTCTCCCCCCCCACTTTAACATCACTAAGAAACATTTACAATACTTCCTTAATATCATTGAATAATATAATACCCACCCAGTGTTCAAACTTCCTCTATCATCTCATAAACTTTTGGTTTTTATAATTGTTTTGTTCTGTAGGATACAAACAAGGCCTTCCCATTGCTCACCGTTGATAAATTTCTTAGGTCTTGTTAAACCTATAGTCTCCGTGTCTCTTTCTCGGTCATTTTGTTGCTGGTGTTGAAGAACCCAGGTTATTTGTGTTTGTATAGAATTTCCCATTTTCTGAATTTTGCCAGTCACATCTCCTTTTCCCCTCCACCCCACAATGTTCTTCAATTCTCTGAATTCCCCATAAAGTGGTAGTTAGATATAGGGGCTTGATCGTACTCATATATGAATTTTTTTTACAAAAATAGTTTAGGGGCGCTTTGGTGGCTCAGTCGGTTAAGTGTCCAACTTCAGCCCAGGTCATGATCTCATGGTTTGTGAGCTTGAGCCCCGTGTCGGGCTCTGTGCTGACAGCTCAGAGCCTGGAGCCTGCTTCAGACTCTGTATCTCCCTCTCTCTCTCTGCCCCTCCCTTGTTCGCACTCTCTCTCTTAAAAATAAATAAACATTAAAAGTTTTTTTAATACTTTATTGGTGGTAATATATACTCTCTATTACATCTGGAGGAGTGTAATATACTTAATGCTCTCTTTTTGTGATGTCAAGATTGATCTTTGGTTTCTGGTGCTGTTGGTCTGACCCCTTCATTTTAAGCTTCCCACCAACTTTTCACCTAATGATTTTCACAGCCATTGATGGTCATTCCTAGATGTGCTATTTCATTAAGGGATGTGTAGTGATGTTGTAATTTTATTAATTCTTCTATATTTATAATCTAGAATTCCTCTATAAGGAATAATTTTCCTACAAGATTTCCCTGAGGTACAGTTCTTATGGAGAGGTAGGATAGCTTTTGTTAGTGGGCAAATGAGTTGCTTCTCTGGCATCTTCCAAAGATGATCAATGTGGTTTAATGTTGACTATTTATGAGTGCTTGAATTTTTACCCATGATGAGAATTCGTTGTGGTTATTACTCTTCTTTTTATTTATTTATTTATATAAAAAAAATTTTTTTTTTCAACGTTTTTTTTTTTTTTTTTTTTTTTTTGGGACAGAGAGAGACAGAGCATGAACGGGGGAGGAGCAGAGAGAGAGGGAGACACAGAATCGGAAACAGGCTCCAGGCTCCGAGCCGTCAGCCCAGAGCCCGACGCGGGGCTCGAACTCACGGACCGCGAGATCGTGACCTGGCTGAAGTCGGACGCTTAACCGACTGTGCCACCCAGGCGCCCCAAAAAAATTTTTTTTTAAACATTTATTCATCTTTGAGAGACAGAGAAAGACAGAGAGTGAGTGGGGGAGGAGCAGAGAGAGAGGGAGACACAGAATCTGAAGCAGGCTCCAGGCTCTGAGCTGTCAGCACAGAGCCCAATGCAGGGCTCGAATCCACAAACTGTAAGATCATGACCTGAGCGAAGTCGGACGCTCAACCGACTGAGCCACCCAGGTGCCCCGTATTACTCTTCTTTTTAATGTTCAAATTATCACTTTGGTCAATGCGAGCCTCTTCAAGTTGGTTTTTGTATCCTTGTGATGTGACCACAGTAGTCTTTCATAGTTTCTTTGCTTTTCGGTTAGGACAAGAGGTTCTAGGATCATTTTATACATTTCCTGCTCCAAATCTGAGATCAGTCATCTCTGTGAGGACTCCTGGCTTAAACAACCTAATCAAAGTGTATCAGAAAATTGCTTAAAACATTTTCTCAGAAATGCTAGATACTTCCCAGAAGGTGGTTTAATTTTTACATACAACCAAATTCTACTTTAAATCACTTTTTCTGAAATTTAAGACAATTTTATTTCTCTCAAATAATAAGATGTTTCATAAATTATTTAAAGAGCTATATAAAATATAAACTTATAATTATGCATGGTTCCAATGTTTGAAAGAAGATGTAACTTTGAGAGTAAGAAGAGAGAAGCAGGATAGAGATTGTTAACGAAATTGGGAGATTACCGAATCCATTAGTTTACCCAACGCCAGTACTAATGCTTTGACTTCATCCCCTGTTATTTCCTATTTGTTTATTTTTACTTACTTATTTATTTGTAAATGTTTTATTTATTTATTTTGAGAGAGAGAGCACGCTTGCTTGTGAGCAGGGGAGGGGCAGAGGGAGAGAGGGAGAGACAGAATCCCAAGTAAGTTCCACACTGCCAGCACAGAACCCATATCAGGTCTTGATCCCATGAACCATGAGATCATGACCTGAGCCGAAATCAAGAGTTGGATGCTTAACCAACTGAGCCACTGAGACACACCTGTTTTTATTTATTCTAATAAACTTTCATTTTTAGAGCAGTCTTAAGTTCACAGCAAAATTGGGTGGGAGGTACAGAGATTTCCCATGTGCCCCCTACTTTCACATATGCATAGGTTCCCCTACTATCAACATTCCCTACCAGAGTGGTACATTTGTTACAACTGATGAACCTACAATGACATAGCATTATCACCCAAAGCCCACAGTTTACATTAGGGTATGCTCTTGATTGTATTGAATTTTTATTTATGAAAATCTGTTGCTTGATTTTTTAAAATTTTATTTATTTAAGTAATGTCTACACCCCATGTGGGGCCTGACCTCATGACCCTGAGATCAAGAGTCACATGCTCTTCCAACTGAGCCAGCCAGGCACCCCGTGGTCCAATGTAAAAAAAAAGGGGGTGGGGGTGCCTGGGTGGCTTAGTTGGTTATGTGTCCAACTTTGGCCCGGGTCATGACCTCGTAGTTTCTGAGTTCAAGACCCACATGGGGCTCTTTGCTGTCAACGCAGAGCCCACTTCAGATCTCTGTCCCCCTCTCTTTCTGCCCCTCCCTGCTTGCATGCACTCTCTCTCTCTCATTCTGTCTCTCAAAAAATAAAAAATAAACTTAAAAAAAAACTATTAGTGTCTAAAATTTTGGAAAAGCAGAAAAACGCCTAGAAGAAAATAAAAATCACCTGTACTTTCACCCAGGAAACGACCACTGAAATATAGACCTCTGGTGTATAGACTTCCAGGTCTTTCCTTCCTTCTTTCCTCCTTCCTCTTTTTCTTTCTGTCTTTTGAAACTGAGTTTTTCACCTGTTGACAAAAGAATCTTTAAAGACTACACAGCATTTCATTACAGGATTATAATACAATTTATTTAAGCAAACTTAGTACTGGTTTATGGGTTATTTCTACTTTTTTGGCTATCATAAGTACTGCTATGATTTTTATTTTTATCTTTATTTTTTAATGTTTATTTATTTATTTAAAAAAATTTTTTTAACATTTATTTATTTTTGAGACAGAGAGAGACAGAGCACGAACAGGGGAGGGGCAGAGAGAGAGGGAGACACAGAATCCGAAACAGGCTCGAGGCTCCGAGCTGTCAGCACACAGCCCGACGCGGGGCTCGAACCCACAGACCGCGAGATCATGACCTGAGCCGAAGTGGGCTGCTCAACCGACTGAGCCACCCAGGCGCCCCAAATGTTTATTTATTTTTGAGAGAGACAGAGCATGGAGGCAGGGAGCAGGGTGAGGGTGGGGCAGAAAGAGACTGAGACTCAGAATCTGAAGCAAGCTCCAGGCTCTGAGCTGTCGGCAGAGAACAACATGGGGCTCAAACTCGTGAAGTGCAAGATCATGACCTGAGTTGAAGTGGGACACTTAGCCAACTGAGCCACCCAGGCACCCCACTACTGCTATGATTTTTAAAAACTGCACATATAGCCGCTCTGGAAAGCAGTGTGGAGGTTCCTCAGAAAATTAAAAATAGACCTACCCTATGACCCAGCAATAGCACTGCTAGGAATTTATCCAAGGGATACAGGAGTACTGATGCATAGGGGCACTTGTACCCCAATGTTTATAGCAGCACTCTCAACAATAGCCAGATTATGGAAAGAGCCTAAATGTCCATCAACTGATGAATGGATAAAGAAATTGTGGTTTATATACACAATGGAATACTACGTGGCAATGAGAAAAAATGAATTATGGCCTTTTGTAGCAATGTGGATGGAACTGGAGAGTGTGATGCTAAGTGAAATAAGCCATACAGAGAAAGACAGATACCATATGGTTTCACTCTTATGTGGATCCTGAGAAACTTAACAGAAACCCATGCGGGAGGGGAAGGAAAAAAAAAAAAAAAAAAAGGAGGTTAGAGTGGGAGAGAGCCAAAGCATAAGAGACTGTTAAAAACTGAGAACAAACTGAGGGTTGATGGGGGGTGGGAGGGAGGAGAGGGTGGGTGATGGGTATTGAGGAGGGCACCTTTTGGGATGAGCACTGGGTGTTGTATGGAAACCAATTTGACAGTAAATTTCATACATTAAAAAATAAAAACAAATAAAAAAAATAAAAAATAAATAAAAAATAAATAAAAAAAATAAAAACTGCACATATACTATTATTTGAAATTATGCATACTTTTCCATAAAATAAAGCCTTAAGAGTAGAATTTGGGGATCAAATGTATAAATGCAATTAAGAATTTTGCTATATATTTCAAGTTGAACTGATTTATATTCCCACTAATGCACTCATACTATTATAGTACATGCTTTTATTTAAAAAAATGGCAGATAGCACCTTTTGGTCATTTGGTCTAGAAAAGCTAAATGGAGGGGTGCCTGGGTGGCTCAGTTGGTTAAGGGTCCAACTCTTAACTTCGGCTCAGGTCATGATCTCATGGTTTGTGAGTTCGAACCCCACATTGGGCTCTGTGCTGACAGTGTGGAGCCAGCTTCAGATTCTCTCTCTCCCTCTCTCTCTGCCCCTCCCTTGCTTGTGCTCTCTCTCTCTCTCTCAAAATAAACAATTCTTTAAAAAAACAAAAAAGAAAAGAAAAGCTAAATGGGTATACCATTTCATTTCCAAGCAATCGGTGCTCACCAGGTGAGGGTCAAGCTGGATTCATTCATTGTACGATTTAGGGAAAAAGTTCACTTGAAGCTCTAAAAAGTACTGAAATCAACTATTCCAATAGAAAGCAACATTTCAAATTGAATATTTTATTACTGAATCTCATCTGGAGTGATTCAATTTAAATATTTATGAGTGATGAATAATGAATTGAGTATAATAAATAGTTATTTCTCTTAAAGATTGATATTTAACGTGAAAGAAGGAAAATATCATCAGGGGACAAAGTGTGATTGGATATCAGGATTTCAACATGAATTTTTTTTTCCTATGCAACAAACAGTAGGAAATCATGGTTTTGAGAGAAATTTTTCTCTTTTTTCTGTAAGGTAGGAGTGGTATTGGGAGGAAGTCTGAAATAACAGAAAAGTTTTTAAACAGGTTTCCAAGATAAAAAATTACGCCAGGTGTAGGAGCATTCAACTCTTAACTCTCGAGCACCTACCATGTTCAAGGTCCTTTGCTAGACAAGTAGGTGTGGTAAGATGATTAAACTGAGCTTCTGACCCTCACAATCTAATGAGGAGATAATTCATCATAATACAAAATAAGTGACATTGGAGTTCTGAAAAGGAGAATGAATTCTCCTTGAAAGGCAAGTATGAAAGGGGGCAGATCTCACAACTGTCTAGGGCATCCAGTCATAAAGTCTGTAACAGGCAACACTTTACTATGACTGTAACATTAAAAACAGGTCAGAGACGTTATGCTATGAGATTACTTTTCAGGCTTGTGAGGGGATTAGGAATACATATAATCATAAAGCTATGAACTGATGTTATCTTTTTTAAAATTCAAGTGAATATCTAGAAAAAATTTGAGACTTGGTATAAGTCTAAAGGCTTTTCCTCGTTGTCTTCCAGCTTCCTGTGTGGCTGCTGAGGAGTTCGATTCCATCTGACTCTTACTCCTTTATATATGACCCATTCTGTCTTCTCTTTAAAAGATTTTGGGATGTCTAGTTCCCTTGTTTTCTAAGTAGTCTCCTTCTCTCTTGTTTTTCCCTTTTAAGCGTGGGCATGCACATTCCCTTCCATTCCTAGTGGTGATAGCCAAGACTTGACTGGAACATTTAACAAGACTTTCCTAAATGCTTAAAGATTTCAGAACGGGATTTCAACACATCAGGCTACATTTTTTGTATTTATCATCTTGGCCCATAGTGTCCATACACCTTTTCACCACAGTAGCCATAATGCCACTTTTCCAACAACCCATTTTTCTAGTGTGGCATATTTTCACATAAACACATTAGGCAAATATCTATAAGCAGCAGTATTTTGACATTATCGTCTCAAACAAAGACCCACTCACCAATTCACTTGACACAACAATTTCTAGTTAAAGAGTATCATGTGGAACAGATCTGAATTGTGTACTGTGTAAGACTTGTGTATGTTTTTCATGTGCATTAAGTGAGAGGGATTCTTCAGTCTGTTTTGAAGTGCTTTTCTGTTTGGTCTTCATTTTGTCCTAAAGGGTTGTTTTGTCTTATAACTTTATCTTTAAGAGCATCTCGAGTACAAAGCAGTATGAGCCCCCAAAGTGTTCAAATTTATTGGTGGAAATGAAATGGTACAGAAAGATGAACAAAAGAATGAGAAACCTAACCATTGAAAAAAGGTGGGTGTGATAAGCAGAATAAAAAGGGAGAAAGAATCAAATGCTTTGAATATTTTTAAAGGAGAGCTCACCGCATTGGGTATAGAATTTTTGCAAATTATGAGAAGATGAAGAAAAATTCTGAATCAGTCATATATTCTGGGAAATTGATTGTGACCACAAAAGAAGCTGTTTCTAGCTGTTGTCTCAAGAAAGAGAAAATTATTATCAAGTGCGCCTCACTCTGATCTTGAATATCTGGCAGAAAGTCCTTAGATTCCCTCGCTTCCTCTGCCTCAACCTAACACCAGGTTTTTAATTCATCTTTTGGCAAGTACACTAAACCTTCATTACATTATGCTTGATATACAAATCATGTTCTTTTTTTCCAAATTGTTTATTACCTATGCAAATTTGTTTGTAGTATTTAGTTGTACATGTTTCTGCAAAAATTATATAGGATCTTGGGCTGGGACTTAAGACATAATTTTTTTTCCATTAAAATTAATGAAAATTAGGGGGTCCTGGGTGGCTCCGTTGGTTGAGCATCCGACTCTTGATTTCATCTCAGGGTCGTGGGGTCAAGCCCCACATCTGGCTCTGAGCTGAGCGTGGAGCCTGCTTGGGATCCTCCTTCTCTCTCTCTGCCCCTACCCCCTACTCACATGTGCTCTCTCTTTCTCTCTCTCTAAAATAAAAATAAATAAATAAATAAATAAATAACTTAAAATTTTTTAAATGTAATTGAATTAGCAACAGTGTTTAAGGGAATGAATTAAAGTTGTTAAACAAGAGGAGAGTTGTATTTGGTGTTTCTCAAACTTATACACCAGGTCCCAACTAGCGTCTTATACTAGGAGTCACAAAGCCCGGACACAAGCCAGACTGCAGGGTCAGCTTACTGCTACATAAGAGGAGTTCCCTTCAGCTAGAATCACCAAATATTTATTGTGCACACTAGAAACTTCCAGCAGTTAAAGGGGAGTTATTAACACTTACATCAGGAAAATTGCAGTACAATGAGATTGTCCCAGGCAAAGGAGGGATGTGTGGCCAGTGTACTTTGAGTCCGTCTCTTTTACTTGGAATCAGTAACGTGCCAGTAGATGTTTAACAACTGGCTCTTTAGGGGTAGGGAAGCCCATTTCGATGTTTGCTTCTATCTGGTAGATTTCCATAGTGTAAATACTCCCACCAGGGCCAATTTTAAGCTTCTAAACAGTCTAACAACCAACTTGCAAGATTCTCAAAAACTTGGCAATCAGTTTTTGCCAGCTGAGAACCAGCACAACACAACAATCCAGCTCTCGTAACCGACGCCTGGAGTGTAGACATTAAATTATTTGCAGTTCAGAGTAGAATTCAGCTTCCCTTTATCTACATTCCTATTTCAAATGTTCTGATTTCTTCTCCCTGGATAGATTTCTTCCCAGCAGACTAGAAATCATATTACATTCAAAGGAATCCCCATCCTCAGCCACAGATGTGGTCTTGCTTTTTTATCCCTCTAAACATACTTTATTTAATCTACTCAAGAAATATTTCATGTGTTTTCAGTATGCTAGGTATATAAGAATACAGTAACTCAATATCAGTGGTGTTATTGGAGTCCAGGATTCCATCTTGAATAAAACCATGTGCTATCAACAGTCCAGTCTATATCAAAATAGCCCCAAGATCAGCATAGTGCCCTGATCAATTTTCCTACAGCTTGAAGGGATGACCAGGCTTGCATATTATTTCAGCAGTCTTTAGGGTCTTTTTGATTTCCTGTGGGTAACTAATAGTACGCATAGTATAACTACAGATATGGCCCAAGAATATGCAGAAGTAATTACATAGGACAATTGGAATCCAGGAAGCAAATATTTCTAAATGAGAATCTAAAGGAAACATGGTATTCAGATACACAATTCTTTGCAGTATGAAGACAAATGTCATAGAATTATGAAGAGCACTTTAGCTCCTAGACCACAGCTGCGTTCCAAAAAGCTCTTTACTTTGCATTTGCACAACTAAAAGAAAATTATGAAGGTTTCCCTGGAACTCAGGGATGGTTTGCCTCAATGTATATCAAGTCTCTCCTAGCAGGCAGATATGTTTATATATTTTATTTTATTATTATTTTTCTTAATGTTTATTTACTTTTGACAGAGAGAGAGTATGTGTGAGTGAGGGAAGGGCAGAGAGAGGAGACACAGAATCCAAAGCAGGCTTCAGGCTCTGAGCTGGCAGCACAGAGCCCTATGCAGGGCTCGAACTCACAGACCACGAGATCATGACCTGAGCTGAAATCAGACGCTTAACAGACTGAATCACCCAGGCGCCCTTGTTTATATATTTTAGATGATGATTGTTTTTAGCTTTCAGTGTCTACTCCTGCTGGATCCCAGCCTTAATAGAGTTCACCTTCCTATATATCAAAATCAAATTTTTCTCTCTCCTTAATGGTATCCCAGAACCTTGGGCTGTATTCTTGGTGCTAGACTGCAAAGAGAAGTGAAAATAAACACCGTCCCTGGGAAGTTCACATTTCTGTTGGGGAGAGAGATACAATTATATATACCATTAACTATAATAAAAATAAGAGAAAAATAGGGTACAAACCAAAGACAGAATTAATGCTTGTGACATAGACTAAGAACATAAGGATCATAAAGCACTTTTCTACTAGCCATTAGCATCTATGTGCTATCTGCTTTGACTGCTTTCCCGTGTGCACACATACACTCTTATACACTCTGAATTTTGCATCAGACCCATGTATTTCCTATTCAAAATACAAAATTTCATTAAAAAATCACAATTACATTTTTTATAGAACTTGATAACCTGATTGTAAAATGTATATGGATAGTGATGTGGTATTTCCCTGATTGCTTGAAGTTTACATTATACACCTTGACTAGAATATATATGATTATATAAAAAAACGTATTTATATTCCTATTAAATTTCTTCTGAGAAGCAAAACTAAATATATCGTGGAAGGTAATAAAGATACTTTGTTTTCTTGTGGGAAAAAATATATATGTAGTAGTAAACATACAAGAACAGTCTAAATAATTTGCAAAGCAAATCAAAGGAAAGGTGGACTTACTCTCTTAAATAGCAATACATATTATAGAGATATAAGTTAAGCGTCCATTCATGACATTGAGCCCCACAGCTGACAGTACAGAGCCCACTTGGGATTTTCTCTCTGTCCCTCCCTCTCTCTCTCTGTCTCAAAAATAAACATTTTTTAAAAGCTATTCAGGAATAGACAAATCAATCAATGAAATAGTATCTGAAGCAGACCCATGCGTATATGGAAATCTGGTATCAGCGATAGGTAGCATTTCAAATTAGGAAGAAATGGACGAACCATTTAATGAATGTAGTGGGTACCACTCGTCCTCCATATGGAAATAAGAATAAATTTGGTTCTCTTTTCCCTTCTCTTTCTAAATAACAAACGTTCATGTCACAGAGCTGTTGCTATATTACGTGGTTGTTGAAAAGAATGAAATACATTTATGTGTAAAAATATGAAATGATCTTCAGACTATAAAGTAAAAAGAGCAAGTTACAGAAACAGTACATATAGCACAATCTTATTTACATGTGTTTGTGTGTGTGTGTGTGTGTGTGTGTGACAAACCTGAAGCTCCCAATACACACATGTATGAATACACACATACAGAAAAAAGGGTCTGGAAGTATATACAACAAACTACTACCATGGGGACCGTGAGGACGAGTGTCAAAGTGGAGTAGGGTATATGTGGAAGTATATTAGTCTTTTTTTGATGTTTATTTATTTTCAAGGAGAGAGAGAGACTGGGGTACAGGCAGAGAGAGGGAGAAAGAATCCCAAGCAGGCTCCATGCTGCCAGCGCAGAGCCCTATGAGGGGCTTTAACCCACAAACTGTGAAATCATGACCTGAGATGCAGTGAACACTCAGACGCTTAACCAACTGAGCCACCCAGGCACCCTGGGAGTATATCAATCTTTTTTCCAAACTTCCATAATAACTTATTTCAAAAAGAAATAATACTGTGAAAAAGTCATGTGGGAAGGGCTGTAAAAATTATAAATCAGGAAGTATGTAATTATTTAATAAATGAATCTGTTCAGCTAGCTTTTATGAAGTCTTCTACTTGCTAGTAATGGGTTGGCTCCGTGGTTTTTGAACGTGGTATGAGAGCTCCCGAAAGTTTCTGATGCCCTTTCATGGGATCTAGGAGATCAAAATTATTTAAAAAAACAATACTAATATATTATTTTCCTTTTTTGCTCTCATCAGTTTACAGTGGATTTGCCAGAGGAGGAGGAGGGTCAGGTGGTGAATGGAATCAAAGAGAACGGAGGTAGCAGCAAGAATTTTCACTGTGTAGTTTTATATTTTTATTTTTAAACCATATAATGCATGGAAAGATGCTCAACATCGCTCATCATCAGGGAAATACAAATCAAAACCATGATGAGATACCACCCCACACCTGTCAGAATGGCTAAAATTAACAACACAAGAAACAACAGGTGTTGGCGAGGAGGCAGAGAAAGGGGAACCCTCTTGCACTGCTGGTGGGAATACAAACTGGTGCAGCTACTTTGGAAAACAGTATGGAGGTTCCTCAAAAAGTTAAAAATAGATCTACCCTACAATCCAGCAATTGCACTACTAGGTGTTTACCCAAAGGATACAAAAATACTGATTCGAAGGGGCACATACACCCCAATGTTTATAGCGGCATTATCAACAATAGCCAAACCACGGAGAGAGCCCAAATATCCATCAATAAATGAATAAAGAAGATGTGGCGTGTGTGTGTGTATACACACACACACACACACACATATGTATATGTATATGTGTACATATACATATACATATGTGTATATATGCATCAACTGTATATATGTATATTATGTATATATACATATGTATATATGTGTGTATATATATGTGTATGTATATACATATGTACATATACATATATATATGTACAGACACACACACACACACAATGGAATGTTATTCAGCTATCAAAAAGAATGAATCTTGCCATTTGCAATGATGTGGATGGAACCAGAGGGTATTATGCTAAGCAAAATAAGTTAGTCAGAGAAAGACAAATACCATATGATTTTACTCATATGTGGAATTTAAGAAACAAAAGAGATGGACATATGGAAGGGGAAAAAACAGAGAGGGAAACAAACCATAAAAGACTCTTAAAGATAGAGAACAAACTGAGGGTAGATGGAGGGAGGTGGGTGGGGGATGGGCTAGATAAGTGATGGGTATTAAGAAGGCACTTGTTATGATGAACACTGGCTGTTGTATGTAAGTGATGAATCACTGAATTCTATTCCTGAATCCAAAATTGCACTGTATGTTAACTAACTAGAATTTAAATAAAAATTGGAAAAGAAAGAAAAACATACAAATATGTTACCTATTAAAATGTATTTCTTTTTTTAAAGGAAGTTTAATTTCTTATTAAAATATTTTTCTAATAAATAATATGTATGAGGTACAAAATTCAAAAGTTGTAAAACATTACACAGTAAAAGGAAAATCATTATACAGTAAAAAGGAAATCTTTACTCTTATTTATAATTTTTGGTTTTCCTCCTAAGAGGAAACTAAAACCATCTTCTTCTTATTCCTCCTCACACATATCCACTGCATAGATAAGTGTGCATGCATGTGAGTGTGAGTGCGTATGGACACACACGCACACACAGACATCCAGACATGCACACACATATGTTTCTTACCAAATCCCCAACAATCTCCCCTTCCTTATAATGGAAGTCCATTCTATTCTCGATAAATATGTGTTCACATAAAAGACAATATTTCCAAGGTGCCTTGAGATTTGAGTGGCTATTCGACACAGTTCTGGCCAACGAGAGGGAAGTAAAAGGGATAGGGCTTCTGGGAATATTCTTTGGAAGAGTGCAGAATGTACAGTTCCACTTCCCTCTGCCTGAAATATCAGTAAGATGTAGAAAAGGGAACAACCATCTGCAATAAGTAGGTGGTAAGCCACACAGTGAAAATTAAAATGTATTTCTTAGGGGGCGCCTGGGTGGCTCAGTTGGTTAAGTGTACAACTTTCGATCTCAGCTCAGGTTATGATCTTATGGTTTCTTTGGATGGAGCCCCACATGGGGCTCTGTGCTGACAATGAGGAGCCTTCTTGGGATTCTCTCTCTCCCTCTCTTTACCCTTCCCCAACTCGTTCTTTCTCTTTTTCTCTCAAAATAAACAAATAAACTTTAAAAAACAGAAAAGAAAATGTATTTCTTAGAAGGTAATATGAGTGAATACTTGTATAATCTCTTGATGAAAGGCATTTCTGAATATGCTACAAAACTGAAAGCCAGAAAACAAAAAAATGATAAATTTGACTACATAAAAAGTTAACAGTTTTGCCTAGCAGAAAAAGAAATGTGTAAGATTAAAAGACCAATGACACATAGAAAAAAATCTTTTGCAAGATACGGTGTGTAAAAAACAACAATCCCTTTCACATGAATAAGAAAAAAGATGAGGCATGCCTGGGTGGCTCAGTCGGTTAAGAATCTGACTTCAGCTCAGGTCATTATCTTCAGGTCAGTGAGTTCAAGCCCCATGTCGGGCTCTGTGTTGACAGCTCAGGGCCTGGAGCCTGCTTTGGATTCTGTCTCCCTCTCTCTGCCCCTCCCCAGCTCACACTCTGTTCTCTCTGTCTCTCAAAAATGAATAAACATTAAAAATTTTTTCAAAAAAAAAAAAAGATGAGTACCCAATGGAACAAGAGGCCAAGGCCATGATCAGATAATCACAAATGAAAAAAGATACAAATGTCCCTAAATATACGAAGATATGTTCTGTCCCAGCATTAATCAAAGAAATGAAAATAAAATCAATACTGAGTTACCTTCTTTAAGTATTCAGATTAGCAAAGATTAAGTAGAATAATGGCAAAGAGGTAGGGAAATTCATATTTACATACAACATTGGGGGGAGTGTAATTAAATTCTTTCTGAAGTGTAGTGTGGCAATAAATATAAAAATATTAATTGTGCAACCCTTGTTCTAAGAATTTCACTTCTAGAAATTCAATGTAAGGTCACAGAGATAAGTGAAATGCTGAAAGTAATTGTATATGAGATTACTAATTTCTGCCCCCATCTGCCCCATCCAGTGTTCCCTTATCCCTTTACTAACAGAATGTCCACTTCTGCTGAGTTTTAGGATTCATGACTACGCCACTGACAAGGACAGTTTCCAGCTTACCTTGAAGCTTGGTGTGGCCCTGTGACAACATAATGTGAGTGGAAGTTAATGCCCAACGTTTGTGTTACTTGATGTAAATTGCCAATTCATCTCTTCTCAAGTGAAAACATAGTGCTTATGGCCCCATCTGGCCTTGTCACCAAAGACAACATTTTAAGGGATGACAGAATGACAAGCTAGAAGGCACTGTTGCCTTGTATGATTGCGAAACAGAGCTGTGGACCCACACTGGGATGTGTTATGTAAAAGAAAAATAAACTTGATATGGTTTGAGCCACTGGAATTATCAAACCAGCTTAGCCCATAACTTGATTAATATAGGTTTAAATGTCTGTCAATATAGTTTTTCAAGCATAAATTTTGTTATAATAGAATCATAAGCAATCATTAAAAGTGATTTCATAAATCTATAGGTATCTACATGTATTGTTGGGTGTTTTAGTCTTCTTGAGTTGCTGTAACAAAATGCCACAGAGACTGGAGGGTTTAAACAGCAGAAACTTACTTCCCATATTTCAAGAGGTAGGAAGTCCAAGGTCAAGGCTGTAGCCAATTCAGTTTCTGGTGAAAGCTCTCTTCCTGGCTTACAGATGGCCATCTTTCTAGGTCTTCACATAGCCTTTCCCTGGTGCATGTGCTTTAGGAGAGAGAAGAGTGAGGGGGTTTGAGGGCTAGGGGGAGAAAGAGTGTATTCTCATCTCTCTCCCTACTCTTATAATGACACCAATCCTATCAGACTAGGTCTCTACTCTTATGACCTCATTTAATCTTAATTAACTCCTAAAGACCCCATCTTCAAATACAGTTACATATAGGATTGGGGTTTCAACATGTGAATTTGAAGGAGGACACAATTCAGTTCCCAGCATTAATTTCAAAAAAGTACTAAAATTGTGCTATTGTGATTCTAGCTATGTCAAATTATATATGTGTGGGTGTTTACGTATAGAACATGTTTACATAGATTCTGAAAACATGCTCCCCAGAAGCAATAAACTCTGTACATGGAGTTCAGGGAGGCTATGTCAGGCATCTTTGGGCTAAATTAAGAACAAGTTATAGAACAGAAGAGCAGGCATAGCTAAAAGTAGTGCTTGATATATATCACCATCATGAAAACAAACAGAAGCTATAAAACAAATGAATATTTGTTTCATGTAGCATAAATGTTGGGGGGGGGAACCCTGAAAGAATGACACTTTTCAAAAGCACAAATGTGTACAAGGAATTCTACTATCAAGTGAAATATCTCTTGGAAAGTAGAAATGGCTTCTGCTCTGGCTGTGTTTTATGTTGAGTTGGGACTGGATAAATTTTTACAAGTTATGTCTCAACATAAACCACGTCACCATTTTCAGAGTCCTTTCAAAGTTCCACTTTGGTTCATCTACTCGTTTCTCACTCACCTCCTTCATCACAGAGTGTCATGAAACTCCTCCTTCTCCTTCTAGCTCCTAGCTACCCCACCTTTTCTTCTCCTGTTATGTTATCTGCAAGCATTATTCCTTTTTCCTTTTCTTCCATTTGTGTGCTTTCACTTGGTCCCTTATTATCTTCACTGTTCTCATCCTCTTTTTTTTCTTCTTCTTCTTAGTCTCCTGATGGACTTACTCTTGATCCTCAGGTTTTCCATTGCTTCTGCTTTCTCTCCTCTGTACCTCCTCTCATAATAAAGCCCAATAAAAGTGCTTCCACAGCACTGAGGGGATTCTCTCTGCCTTTGGATATTCCCAGAACAGTCTGTACAGGTATTGCTCCCAATACTTAAGTTGACTTGGCTCCAACCGTCCATAAAAATCGTTGTGCATAAAGCCTCATGAGTCAATATTCAGTTTACAACTCTCTTCATTATTCCTGTCCTTCAGACAAGGCAATAAATATGCCCCTTCTCCTGTCACTCTCCGGCCCTTTCGTGACTTCTTTCCCTCCACACTTCATCTTCTAAAAATGTTTACCTAGAAGAAAAGAATGACTGTATAGGGGAGGTGATGAGGGAAAAGGGAAATCATTGCAATGATCTCTCCTGGACTTTTCTCTTCAGCAAATGGCTCACAAGCAGCAAAAATGATAGATAGATAGATAGATAGATAGATAGAAGATAGATAATTGGGGAAATGAGCTGTAATTGAAGCAAATACTTAGAATGAAGCAAAGGATTAAAGGAATAAAGCAGGAGGAAGCAAGCTTTAGGTTTTTTGCTTCCATGCAGTTTGTGCGGTATTAAAGGAATATGGAAGAGATGTTCCTTAGCCTCAAGGAATTACAAGTAGAATTACTAGTAGGAAAAATGGCATGCCCTTTGTATTGGCTATCCCCAAGACCACCCTCAGTTTCAATGATTTTCCAGAAGGATTCATAAGATTCAGAAAAAGCTTCTATATCCCAGTTACAATTCATTACGGCAAAAGGATACAGATTAAAATCAGTAAAGGAAAAAGGCACGTAGGCAAAACCCAGGAGAAACCAGGAGAGAGCTTCCAGTTCTTGGCCAGTGGAGTCCCCCCAACACGCTTATTCCTCTAGCAACAATGCGTAACAACATGTGCAAAGTGTTGCCAGTGCGGGAAATTCACCCAAGCCTCGGTATCCAGGATCCAATTAGGGGTCAGTCACAGAGCATGGAGTAAATCCTCAGGTAACTGACCTTAGCTACACAGTCTCCTGCCTTCCAGAGGACGGACTGACACTGTGGCACAGAGCCTCAGGTATACAAAAAACTGTGTGAGCCATAAGTCATAGAGTAAACTATCTGGTCACTGATGGGTGTGAGGCCAAAGCCTCAGGCATATAGCAATCCTCTTATCAAGTAGGGCAAAGGTTCAGAGGTCATCTCCCAATAGCGAGTTAAAGACTGGTGCTTTGTCTGGACCATGCAGGGTTTGAATAACCCATGTTCACTGACGTAATCCTTTACTGTACCCCAAGTAGTATATACACTTTTTTTTTTTAAATAACTTAACTTTTTATCTTCCTGAGGGCAGACAACTTAATCTAGTTATATTCTCAGTTATTTTAGGTTCTGTTTCCATTTTGGTTTTGGTCATCATTTGGGGTTTTAAAACCATCAATACCATATTCACTCTCCTTTCTATCTAGGGCCAGTTTGAAGATCCAAGGATTTAATAGGGCCATGGCATATGTGAGAGAGATACTGGGTCCCGGGACATCGCTTCATGATGGAGTCCACAGAATGTGCCTTGCTTCCATCGGTTCTTGACTGTGGGCATATCTGAGGAAGCCACTGAGATAACAAGACAGTCTTTGACCCCTGCACACTGCATTCTCCTTGCTCTAACAATGAGGTTGAAAGTTACCCAAATCTCTCAGCTACTTCTGAAGGTATGAATCTTTTCCTTATCTTTTCTCTAAAGATATAAGATTGCATTAAAGGGGTTATCTCACACGTTCCTTGCGTAGACATGTATTATAATTTCTAAGAGCTCTAAACAAAAATGGTTTCGTTACACTTTCCTGGAAGATCTAGAATTTCCATCCATTACTACCACGTGAGAGGTGGCCCTGAGAAATACTCACTAGCATCGAATGCTCTTGCTGTCCTTGCAGACTGCCTTCTATTCCAGCATAGACAAATATTACCCCCTCTCTCAGAGGGATGTAGAGGTGATGTTGGTACAGTTAGACAATGGCAAGCCATCCAATTAGGGTGAAGCATAGAATGGATGTGGGAAAGCAGTAGGATCAGGCAGGGAGATCAGATAGGGATGAAAATATGGAGAGCCTTGGATGAATTCGGGAGTCGTAGACATTATAGACTAAGAGAGGGAGATACATGAGAGCTGTAATTAAGGACAAATCAGCTATCATAGTATGAATCTCTGTGAACTATTTTTGCAACACACTTGAGACGACAATATCTAGATAAGAAAATCGCATGATCAAAAAACCCCTAAAACAATAAATTTGCTTTCCGGAATTTAATAAAACCAGAAGCCATATATATTTGAACAAAGTAAAACATATGATTGTTTTAAGTATATGAGACTAGGAAGCCTAAGAATATGGAAGATAATTTTCTGTAGAACTGATTATCCATGATGATTTGAGAAACTAAACTAGTGGATTGTTATCAAATTGCATGGAATTCTCCAAAAACAAGCCTCCAGGATATACTGCTTTTTCTTTCCTTCACTACCATCATCCAAGGGAATAAAAGGCGCTTGTCTTTAGTCTGCTTGAATCCCGTTTACCATCTCTGTAATGAATTATTAGCATATGAAGTCATTAATTTATAATTTGCTTTCCTAGTATATGAAGATCTTCAGGGTGCAGCTACCAAAAGATGGAGTACAGAATGAGTACGGGGGAAAGAGTGATGAACTTCACATGGGGTCATTTAGGGGGACACTAGGTAAGCCTGAACTTTGAGGGAAAAGCATTCTAAAACAAAGGGAACAGAATGTGCAAAGCAGGAGGTATGAAAATTGCTAGAGCATAAAGTATGAGAGCGCAGGGAGCTTTAATCACAACCACCAGAGGCTTTTAAAATTGAATATGGGGATGAGCCCAAGAACCAGCTTTTAAGTAAGCTTGCCAGGTGATTCTGATGCAAACTAAGGTTTAAGAAACTACCACCATACAAAACAAATAGTGAGCTCTCGAAAGCCATTAAGAATGGAGAACCTCACTCTTGGAGGCCTATAGTAATTGGATTCACGATCTGTTTGGAAAGGAGGCTGGTAGGAGGGGGATAACTTGGGAAAGGTAAGGGAGGGCCAGGACGCCTAGAGCCTGCCCTCTCTCGCTGCCATTTGTTCTTCCAGGATCATTTCGGTTTTTAAATTTTTTGTTTTTAACGTTTATTTATTTTGAGACACAGAAAGACAGAGCGTGAATAGGGGAGGCGCAGAGAGAGAGGGAGACGCAGAATCTGAAACAGGTTCCAGGCTCTGGGCTGTCAGCACAGAGCCGGACGGCGGGGCTCGAACTCACGAGCCGCGAGATCAGGACCTGAGCGAGATCAGGACCTGAGCCGAAGTCGGACGCTTAACCGACTGAGCCACCCAGGCGCCCCGGGATCGTTTCAGTTTTAACAAGGCCTTTTCTGACCCCATCCCACTTTCCTCAAAGGTCCAACACTACTCCATTTACACTTCCATACAATCTTTTTACATGTGTGTGCAGAAGTTTTGTTCTCCTCACTCCGTTTCTATACTTCCAGTTCCTTAAAAGCTTGGTCATTTTTTTATTATGTCCCACGCCCAACATGGGGCTTGAACTCACAACCCTGAGATCAAGAGCCGCATGCTCTATGCATTGAGCCAGCCAGGTGCCCGGAAGCTTGGCTATATTTTGAGGGAAAACGTGTGTACCTTCTGACGTAAGCCTGTGTTTTGGGGGTCAGAATGGAAAAAATATTGAAGGCGTTATTTGGACGTCAGTACGGACATTTATTTTTATTTTTTGAGTTGGTGCCAACCGTATACAATAAAGACATTTTCAGACCATCTTTATATATTAAGTCCTTGAAGAACCATTTTTATTCATTTGAAAAGCAAATCACTTACTTTGAAAATTGATTTCACCTTTCATCGTTTTCACTGGCGAAATCCTTAAAAAAAATTTCTGACTTGCAAGAGAACCTCCCCCCCACCCCCTTATTCTTCAGGCTCCATCATTCATCATAGAGAAGAGTAAATTCAGGTGGCAAATCCATGCTGCCTCCTCATATCTTTTTTACACAACATTTCTGCTTTTGTAAAATTCTTACCTTGTTAGCTCCTCACAATCTGTACTTCGTCATCCTTTGACCCTCCCACCATATTTACTCCTCCCACAGGACCCCCGTCTTCAGCAGTAAAACGAGAGTTTCCTCCGAAGCAGTTACTTAATTAACGGCGTTGAGTACACACGGTGGAGCTCCGCCCCATAGGAGGAGCTATCACAGGCGGACCGAATTAGTCGGTCTGTCTTTCACAAACGATCCCTTAATCTTTTCAGGGGAGCGAAACACACACAAAGGCCCAATCAGAAGCCGCGGCTCTAGGAGCTCGGGGGGCGGGGCTGGGCAAGCGCCCTCCCACCTCCCAGCCTCCCGCCGAGGCCGTCGGAGCCTCGCGGGCTTGGGCAGGCCCCGCCCCCCGGCCAGGCGCTGCGGCTATTGGGCGGCGCCTTCCTCGCTGTCGCCTCAGTTGCTGGGAGAGGGAGGGCGGGGGCGGGGCCTGAGATGGGCCAGGGGCCCAGAGAGAAAGGCGGGGAGACGAGGGCGGGCTGGGCGGTTTCGACGAGCGCCGCGGCGGTTGGCGAAGCGGACGGGGCGCAGCCTTCCCGGTGCGAGGAACGGTTCCCGCTGACAGATCCCCTTCTTCCGGCCGCGCCACCCGGGAGGCGGATCCCCGGGGCCTGAGGAGGCTTCCTCGGCCCGGCCCGCTTTCCCTCCCTCTCCCGCGGGTCACCCGAACGGCCTGGGAGGAGGAGGAGGAGGAGGTCGTCGGGGGCGGCGGCCGGCGGAGACCGCGCTCCCCCTTCCCCGGCAGCGGCGGCGGCGGGGGCAGGACAATGGAGGTGGCTGTGGAGAAGGCGGCGACGGCGGCCGCGGCGGCTTCGGCGGCGGCCGCCGGGGGGCCCTCGGCGGCGCCAAGCGGGGAGAATGAGGCCGAGAGTCGGCAGGGCCCCGACTCGGAGCGCGGAGGCGAGGCGGCCCGGCTCAACCTGTTGGACACTTGCGCCGTGTGCCACCAGAACATCCAGAGCCGGGCGCCCAAGCTGCTGCCCTGCCTGCACTCCTTCTGCCAGCGCTGCCTACCCGCGCCCCAGCGCTACCTCATGCTGCCCGCGCCCATGCTGGGCTCGGCCGAGACCCCGCCGCCCGTCCCCGCCCCCGGCTCGCCGGTCAGCGGCTCCTCGCCGTTCGCCACCCAAGGTGAGAGCCGGCCGGGGACGTCGGGGAGCCTGGGGAGGGGCTCCGGGAGGCGAGCGCCCTTGTGCGGCGCGACCCGCTGTCATGTCGCCGCCGCCCGGGGTGCGCGGCGGGGGAGGGGCGAGGAGGAGGGTCTGTGTTGGCGGCGGTGACATGGAGGGCCCGCGCGCTCTGCGGCGTGCCGCGCGCCCCGCGAGCAACTTCCACGGGCGCTGAGGACTTGGCGGCGCCGCCGCTGCTCCTCCTGCTGCTCAGCATTCTCCTCCAGGGTTGGGTGGCCCGTGCGACCCGCACTTTTGAAAACCTCCGTTGGAGTCGGCTGTAGCGTGTATCTCGGATTCTTTGCCGACTGCATCTAGTTAACTGCTACCCTCTGCCTCCCTGGAGCTTTGTCCGGGTCCATATGATCCTAATCATCCCCTATATACTCACGTTATTTGAGCTGGAGGGGGGAAGGGAGGGATGAAGATGAAGTGATGGGGACTTTGTCCGGTGATTGATTACAGATCGGATGCCGTCTATTTTCTATCTTGCATGTTTCAGGTTCTTTACCTTAACGAGTCCCCGATTTTCTACCTTCAGCTAGGGACAAAGGAACCCAAAGAGACGGTATTTTGTTGTCTTTCTCATTCGAAGATTTTATTTTGAGACGGTAAAGGGTAAGGAGAAATAGAACAGAGTGATTTGGGGTGCAGAATTTTCTCGTATTTTGTAGACAGCAGCTGGAAATGTTGAAGTTACTGTTCTCTTTGTGGTGTTTGTTACTGTATAATGAGACTTTTGACAGGTAGTTCCTATTGCTAGCGTTAACAGGTTTGAAACATTTAAACTTAGTTAAAGTAAGCATAGTAATCATTTCTAGTGGAATGCTTGAGGATTTTAAATTTTAATATTGCAAATATTGGAGCATCTTCTTTTTAAAAATAGAAAGTAACTGGAAAAGGGGAGTCATTCCTTTTTAATATATACTTCCTTTTTAGAGGCTCTAGTTGATTTAATTTGAGATAAATTGGTGATTAAGTAATTGAGCCGGTCAAGGGGTATATGAAATTGATCCCATAAATTGTAGTCTTAGACTCCTCATTTGAATATATGTTAGGAACAGTATCCAGTTGAGGGAGACAATTTTCCACGGGTCTCTAAGTTTCTGCCGGTCTCGCCAGGAAGGTACTGACTGCCCTTTGTTTCTGTTTTTTAAAAGATGTTTGTATCAGGAACAGCCTTGGAAGATAGAGATAGTGTCTTCCATCAGAGCAAAGAGCAGGCAGGCATGCGTATGGTCCAGTATAATAAATGTCTACTGGGGTAAAAGGCAGGCGTGCTTATTGCCTGTGATAAAAGACTGGTGTTCTCTAAGCTTAGGTTTCCTCTTGTGTAACACAACCCATTGCCTGTGCAGGTGTCAGCTGGCCATTTTCGCCTTGCCTGGTGGGAACTGGGGTTCTGGGAACCAGTGCAAAAGTGTTGGTGCTTTGCCTTAAGTTATTGTAACTAACAAACTGCCCCTTATCTCTCACCCCTGAGTCTTTGTGTCTTCTACCCTGGTAAGCTAGCTTGCAAAAGTCTGAGATCTTTCACACTTGTTTTCTCTGATGTGGCTCACCTGTTGGAAATTTAGTACAGGTGAAACTTAAGTCTTCATTTTTAGATACATCTTATAGTTTCTTTTATTTATATTTTAAGCGGTTAAACAGGCTAGTAGTCAGGATCTGAATTTTGCATAATTCTAGAATTAAGATTTATCATGTGCCTGGCAGTGACATTTAGGTCAGAATGAATGAGAACATGGATAAGACAAGCTCTGAAAATCAACTCTGAGACAAATTTGCAATTCCAGATTTCTTAAAATGTTCTTTTTAATTCTAATCTCTAAATATATTTTATCTTGGTGTTTGTAAGCAATAGTTCAAGAAAGCATTTAAGATTGGAAGGTAATGTTTCTGTTTTTATACCAAGAAAGAAAAAGTCTCTATCAAATGACACTTTTAAATACACTCTAAAAAAAGAGGGTTATCTTCAGTAAATTAAAAATACTGTCTATCCTGAATCTTAATGACTTATGTTCTCCCTTTCTTTCTCACTGCAAACTTATTTTAATACTAGCTGAAGTAAAACTTTAGCCAGTACGTTTCATAACTAAATAAATAGGGTTCATTTGATCATCTCTGTTCTTCATTCTCCTAATGAACGTGTCGGTACAGTCTTGAGGGTCAAACTGTAATACGTACAGGAGCTAAGCCAGGTATCTGGGTAAAATAATAGGGAATGGTGGAGAGCGAAAGAGAAGGCGAACAAACTCAGCCTCAGCAGATGGTCATGTAAGAGAGGGCAGGGCCAGTATTGAAGGACATTTATGTATATATTTTAATGAGAAGCCTGAAGCCTGGATTTTTGTGTAACCTTTCGCTAGTATTAGATATTGGCAAGTGAATAAAATATATATTTCACACAAGCCCATTGTGTAGGCCAAATAAAACAAGTTTTGTTGAGGCCACAATTATGTTGCAGTTAAACTCTTCCCTTTTAGATTTAGATAGTGGTTTTCAAATTTTAGCTCTACTAGAATCGCTGAGTACAATTTTATTTTTTACTTTTTTAAATAAAATTTTAAATGTTTTATTTATTTTTGAGAGAATGCAAGTGGGGAAGGGGCAGAAAGAGGGGTGGAGGATCTGAAGCGCCAACAGCATCTAGCCTTAATGTGTGGCTTGAACTCATGAACCACAAGATCATGACGTAGGCCAAAGTTGGAAGGTCAACCCACTGAGCCACCCAGGCGCCCCTCACTGGTTAAAAATTTACATTAAAAATTTAGATTTCTAGGCCCATCCCCCCAGAGTGCCCGATTTGGCATAGTTTTAGAATTCTAGAGTATAATATTAAACCCTAGTGCTTCTTTAGCTCAAGCAGTATTATATTCTGAAATAAAATTGATCATAAGAGGATGCTTAAGGAAATTAAGACTAAAGTTCAAGGTATAGAGTGATAGGTTTCAACATTATCAGACCTAATTTTTCTATTAAATACTTTTTGGTGCTCCCCGTTATCCTAAATGAGATTCATGGAAAATAAATCCTAAGATATTTTTTATGAAAAAGAAATAAAGCTAATTTATAACAACAAAAAGTATTATAATTTATAAATGTTCAGACACAATTAAACTAGCTACCAAGCCACCGGTGAGAACATGGGTCAAAACTGGCCTTTTGTAAGGCTGCCAGTTGGAAGGAATGAGGATGAGTGGCCACATGCTAAAGTTGGATGACTACCTCAGGTGTGACTGTCATTTTCTTAGTGTGCAGTTATATCCAGGAAAGAGGGAAGAGCTTAGAAAACAGTTTTTCTTTAGGTACATTACAGGTACGTGAAGTCAGAAGACAAACTAATCCTGGAGAGATGTTACAACATGGTGTGATATTTTGTGGTGGTGATGTAGTCAGCAAGCGTAGCAAACTCTAAGCTATTTTTATAAGAATACTGAGCATACTTTTGAAAGGGATCACATTATTTGACCAAGGAGAGTAAAATAAAAGAATCCATCAGTTTTCCTAGACTTCTTTTCTAATAGGTGGTCTAAGAGATATGTAACTGTCAATTCTGGGATCTGGTTTCTTTGGGTTCTTGGTGAGAGAAGTATAAATCACCTTGTGAGTACAAGATACAATGACAAAGAATTAATAGTATTTAACACTGATCCATATTGTCCACCAGTTTTATTATACAATATTATATTCAATATTCACCTATTAATGGAAATTATACTATTGGTTTCAATTTGGGGCTATTATGAATAAAATTGTTATAAATATCTGTAGACAAGTCTTTATGTGGATATGTTTTCATTTCCTTGGGTAAATACTTATAATTGGAATTTCTTGTTTGCATCATAAACGTATATTTACACTGGTTGTACTGTTTTGCATTCCCTCCAGCAACGTATAAGAGTTCCAGTTGGTTCACATCGTTGCCAATTTGAGTGTTGTTAGTCTTTAATTTTAGTCATTTTAGTATGTGCGAAGGGTTGTCTCATGGTTTTAATTTTCATTTCCCCAATGAATAATGATGAGCATCTTTCCTATGCTTATTGATTATTACAACTTTTTGGTAAAATTTCAGTTTGTCTTTTGCAGATTTTTAAAATTAGGTAATTGGATATATTATTGGAAAGTATATATTCTTTGTTTAATGTTTATTTTTTCCTGGAGGGGAGTGTGGGGGGAGGTTGGGGTGATGGACAGAGAGGAGGGGAGAGACGTTCTCAAGCAGGCTCTATGCTCAGCACTGAGCCCAATGCAAGGCTTGATCTTATGACCCTGAGATCATGACCTGAGCCAAAATCAAGAGTCAAACACTTAACTGACTGAGCCACTCAGGTGCCCCAGAAAACTATTCTTTATTCTGTATCCTGGTCCTTTGTTAAATATGTGTATTGTACATATTTTCTTTCACGCCTATAGCTTGCCTGTTCATTTTCTTAATGGTATCTTTTGAAGAGCTGAAGTTTGAAATTTTGATTTAAGTATGATTTATCAATTTTTTTCTTTTATGATTAGTGATTTTTGTGTTCTAATACTTCTGTGCCTACCCTAAATTTACTAAGATTTTATCCCATCTTTCGGTAGTTTTAGTTTTTATATTTAGAGCTATAATCTATTTTGAGCAATTTTTGTATGAGGTAAGGGTTGAGGTTCATGTTTTCAACCATATGTTAAAGCACCATTTACTGAAAAGAGTACTTTTCCCAGTATGTCACTTGGGCATTTTTGTAAAAAATCAGTTGAACATAGTATGGTTCTATTTCTATATTCTTTTCTGTTCTATTGATCTATCCATTCGGTACTAACAGTGTTTTTTTTTATTACTGTAGCTTTAAAATTTTTTTTTAATGTTTATTTTTGAGACAGAGAGAGACAGATCGTGAGCAGGGGAGGGGCAGAGAGAGAGGGAGACAAAGAATCTGAAGCAGTCTCCAGGCTTCAAGCCATCAGCACAGAACCTGATGAGGCCCGAACTCACAAACCATGAGATCATGACCTGAGCTGAAGTCGAACGCTTAACGGACTGAGCCTCAGGCGCCCTGATTATTACTGTAGCTTTCAAAGCAAATTTGGAATTGGGCAGTTTTGTTCCTTTTCAAAATTGTTTGGCTTTTTGAAGTAATATGCATTTCTTCATAAATTTTAGAGGCAGCTTGTTAATTTCTACATGAAAGCCTGCTATGATTTTGATTAGAATTGCATTAAGTCCAGATACTACTTTGGGGAGAATGATCTAACAATATTGACAGTTCCTATCTATAAACATGTTTTATCTCCCATTTATTTAGATCTTTAGTTTCTCTGAGTACTATTGTCTCATAGTAGGCTTGCACAATATTTGTGAAGGTTATTCCAAAAAATTTTATGATAATGTTGTTTAATGATAATGGTGTTTTTGAAAATATCATTTCTAGGGGTGCCTGGGTGGGTCAGTCGGTTAAGCTCAGGTCATGATTTCATGGCATGTGGGTTTGAGCCCCGAGTCAGGCTCTTTGTGCACAGAGCCCACTTCAGATCCTCTGTCTCCCTCTCTCTCTACCCCTTGGCTGCTCACGTTCTCTGTCCTCTCTCAAAAAATAAACATTAAAAAAAATTTTTTTTAATATTATTTCTAATGGTTGCTAGTCGAAATATAATTGACTTTTGTATATTGATTGTATCCCATTATCTAGCTAACTTCAATTAAATCTAGTAGTTTCTTTGTAAATTCCTTAAGATTTTCTGTGTAGACTGCCTTTGTTTACAGGTAGATAGTTTTACTTCTTTCTTTCCATTCCTAATAATTGGTCATTTTCTTCCCTTATTGCAATATTGAATAGAAGTTTAATTTCACTATTAAATGAGAGATAACATCCTTGCCTTATTCCTGATCTTAGGAGGATAACATTAGTTGTTCACAATTAATATGTTAGATCTATTAGCTTTCTACAGATACTCATTATCAAAATTCAGAAGATTCCTTCTGTTCCTAGAGTGCTGAGGATTTTAATGATGAGTGGATGATGAATTTTGTCAATTGAATTTTCTGTATCAAAATGATAGTGTGGGTTTTCTTTTTTCTGTTAATGTGGTGAATTATGTTGATTTTCAGATGTTAAACATATCTTGTATTGTTGGGATATGCACTGCTTGGTCATGATGTATTATCCTTTTGGTGTACTTCTGGATTTGGTTTGCTAATATTTTAAGGACATTTTTATGTTGGTGAGGAAGCTTTCTTGTATCTTTATCTGATATGGGTATCAAGGTAATACTGACCTCAATGTATAAAGTGTTCCATCTCATTTTCTGAAAGAGGTTTTGTAAAATTAGTATTTAAATATTTGACAGAATTCAGTGAATCCATATGGGCTTGGAGTTTTCTTCATGAGAAGGTTTTTGATTAGGAATTCAGTGTCTTTGATACAGGGCTATTCAGATTTTATATTTCTTCATGAATCCATTTTGGTAAATTGAAGAAAATTTTCTGTTTCATCTAATTGCTACATTTTTGGCATATATTTGGTCACAGTATTCCCTTATCATTTTAATGTTTTCAGAGGCTGAGTGCTGCCTCCTATTTTGCTTCTATTAGTAATATTTACTCTTTTTCTTGCTTGCTATTCACTAAGGGCTTATCACCTAACTTTTGGCTTTAATTTTATTTCTTGTTTGTCTCTGCTTTAAAGGCATTATTTTCTATGTGTTAGCCACCTCAAACAAAGTTTGCATTGTGTTTTTATTAACATTCTATTAAAATATTTTAAAATGTCTCTTGTGGGGGCCCCTGGGTGGCTCAGTTGGTTGAGCGTCCGACTTCAGCTCAGGTCATGATGTCGCGGTTTGTGAGTTTGAGCCCGGCGTGGGGCTCTTTGCTGACAGCTTTGAGCCTGGAGCCTGTTTAAGATTCTGTGGGTCTCTCTGTCTTCCCCTGCTTGCACTGTGTCTCTCTCAAAATAAACATTAAAAACATTTTTTTAAATTTCTCTTGTGATTTCTTCTGTGACTGATGGGTTGCTTAGAAATGTATTAATTTGGGGCTCCTGGGTGGCTCAGTTGGTTAAGCGTCCGACCTAGGCCCAGGTCATGATCTCTCGGTTCTTTGGTTTGGGTTCAGTTTGGGTCCTACATATCAGGACCTGACAGGTCAGAGATTGGACCCTGCTTGGGATTTTGTGTCTCCCTCTCTCTCTGCCCCTCCCCTACTTGTGCTCTGTCTCCTTCTCTCAAAAATAAATGTGTTAAAAAAAAAAAAAAAAGAAAAATGTGTTAATTTAAAGGTAAATGGGATTTTCTGGGTAGCTTATTCCATTGTAGTAAAAAAAAAAATTCTCTGTTAAGACTTAAATCTTTTGAAGTTATTGAGACCTTTTATGTCCTAACGTATTCTCTGTCTTGGTGAATGTTCCATGCGTATTTGAAAAAAACTTAAATTCTATCTACAGTTGTTGGGTGTAGTGTTCACTAAATGTCAGTTAGGTCAAGTTGGTTGATAGTGTTGTAAAAATCTATATTTGTATTGGGCGTGGTTTTTTGTTGTCTACTTGATCATCAGTTATGGAGAGAAGAATGTTAAAATCTCATAATTGTTGATTTATCTTTTTATTCCTTTAATCCTGGTTAGTTTTTGCTACAGGTATTTTGAATCTTTATCTTACTGATGAATGGCTTGCCCTTTTTTAACACTGAAATGTTATCTCACACTACTTTTTGGTGAAGTTTGCATTGTCTTATATTAATACAGTTGCACCAGTTTTTTAATCTCTATTTGCGTAGTATATTTTCCCATTCTTTTACTTTTAACCTTTATATTTAAATTATGTCTCTTGTAGATAGTATATAGCTGTGTCTTTTTTTTTTTTTCTTAATCCAACCTGTAAATTTTTGCTTTTAATTTGACCATTTACATTTTAAGCAATTATTAGTATGGCTGAGTTAAGACTACTTTTTAAAAATTGGTTTTCTCTTTGATCTTGTTGGGTCTCTAGTATCTTTGCTTTTCTCAATCCCTTAGCAACTACTCCCTGGTAAGTTTCCCAAAGTCTTGTTGTGCACATGCCTGGTAGCCTTCAGCCAAGGACTTGGGAGAAACCCTACAGAGACTCCTGGCATCCTTACTTTTTGCAGCTCTCTTCCTCCAGTGTTTAATTTGTTCCACAGCCCCACATTCTCCTCTGGCTCTTAGCTGTGTTCTACTTAGACTCTAGCTCCCTGTACTGTGGTTGGTAAAGAGTCTCCAGGCAGAGAATCAAGACATTTTCGAGGCTCACCTCCTGAATTTCCTTTTTTTCAGGGATCACAGTCTTTACTTGCTTATTGTCTAATGCCTGAAGACAGTTGCTTCCTATATTCTTCCCAGTTACATACATTTTTTCCTAGCAGGCAAACTTGTCTTGGTATTGGTTACTCTGTCCTGGTGGAAAGTGGATGTCAAAATACCATTTTTTACTTTTTTTTTATGTTTATTTTTGAGAGAGAGTGTGAGTAGGGGAGGGACAGAAAGGGGGACAGAGGACCGGTCAAAGTGGGCTCTGTGCTGACTGCAGAGAGCCCAATGCCAGGCTCGAACTCAGGAACCTTGAGATCATAACCTGAGCTGAAGTGGGATGCTTAACAACTGAACCACCCAGGTGCCCCAAAATACCATTAGAAAAAATGTTTATTTTTGAGAGAGCGTGTACATGTGCAAGTGGTGGAGGGGCAAAGAGAGAGAGAGAGAAAATCCCAAGCAGGGTCCATGCTTAGCCCGGAGCCCAATGCCGGGCTCAGTCTCATGACTGTGAGATTATGACCTGAACCAAAATCAAGAGCAGGATGCTTAACTGACTGAGCCATCCAGGTACCCCAAATTACCATTTTTAAATTGCATTGCACCTTTTAAATAAACCTAGATGTGAGTAATTTGCTAACTTTGGTTCTTACATCTCTAGATTTTTTTGTCTTTTTAATTTTTCTTAGAGATGTCACCAAATTAAGTTATCAACTTAGTTGCACAAGTCTTGCATTTCTCCCTATAACCTTGACCCCTTTCTCAAATTGACTCCTGCATTTGCAAGTACATTCTAGACCAGTAGTCTCTAAAATGGGATGTGTGTCACATTATGAGGTAACATATAATTTATTGAGTTGAGGGAAAACATTAGAACTTCTATGCATAAATTAACCTTTAAAGTACTTGATAAGTAGATTGTCATGGTCACATGAATAAGCCTGTTAAATGGCTACATTTCACATAAAGTATACAAAGTATCCTGAGGGAAGGAATCAGGGCTGCTGCAGGCCAAAAGGTACCTTTGCATTAATTAGACATAAGAGCTCTCTTAAATTGAGAAGTCCCTTGTGCTGTGCAGTCTATCAAACTGTACACAGCTACCCTGGAACTGGTAGGATTTCTATACTGCAGACCCTGTTGTGTCCCCTCATTCTACCCCTAGTGCACATACACAAATTATACAATTTACATGTTTTGGGAGAACTTGGCTTATGGATTATAACCTTTGTTTTTAACCAAAATGACTGTCAAAAATTGATGATTATGGTAGGTCATTATCAGGACCCTGACATAAAATCCTGTAATCTCAGTTACTAGGAAAGTCCCATATGGACTTTCATAAAAAACCCTCAGTTTCAGCAGCCTGGAGAAATTCCTAAGTTGTAGCATGTAGGGCACATGTGCTATAGCCATAAAAAGTGATCCCCAGTGCCAATATTAATAGCCTAGAGTGTTACATTTTAAGTCTGTAATCAAGGTTGGATGCTGATAGCTTGGCTCTTCCCCAGTTAAGGAAAATACAGAAGGTTCCTCAGGGTTTCTCACCTTTGATGACTTAGTGTTACATAGAGGGATAGATACTTGTCATTTCCTGGCACCTGAATATGCAGTCAGTCAGTGGTGGATTAGCTGGCCAGGAGATCTGTATTTTGTAGAAAGCTGTAATTGTTGCTGTTCCATTTTGTTTTCCATTTTACCAGGTGTATGGAGTTGATGGATTTGTGATTTTCCACCAGCCCTAAATTATTTGAATCTTTGAAGTCTCATTTTTAGCTCTGATGAAAAATAATATTAATTTGTAAGTATAACAGCATTATAGTGACAGAGCTGATATTTTATAGGACCTTAATTAGTCTTACTGTGAGATGAACATAAGTAATTTTCTAACCATATCTAACAATTAGACCTAAAAGTTTCAAAGTTACCAAGAAGACTCTGAAATTGATGGACATCCTCTATATTAACGATGAACTATGCCTTAAGTGTATATCACATCTTGGACAATGAGAGGATAATAGCTTCATAGCTATCATGATTAGCAATACATTTAAAAATATTTGACCCTGATTTTATTCTTTAAAAATGTTTTTTTCTGAGGGGGTGGCGGGCGCCTGGGTGGCTTAGTTGGTTAAGCTTACGACTTTGGCTCAGGTCATTATTTCTCAGTATGTGGGTTCACCTCAGAGTCTGGAGTCTGTCTCCCTCTCTCTCTGCCCCTCCCCTGCTCGTGCACATGTACACTTTCTCTCTCTAAAATAAATAAACATTAAAAAACTTTTTTTTTTTTTTTAATGTTTTGGGCACCTGGGTGGCTCAGTCAGTTAAGCATTCAACTCTTGATTTCAGCTCAGGTCATGATCTCAGGGTTTGTGGATTTGAGCCCTGAGTCAGGCTGTGCACTGACAGCATGGAGCCTGCTTGGGATTCTCTGTCTCCCTCTCTCTCTGCCTCTCCCCCACTCATGTGTTTGTGCTCTCTCTTTCACTTTCAGAAACAAATAAGTAAAATTGTGTATTTAAAAATTGTTTTATGTTCATGTGATTTATTGTGTACAAGATCTACTAGTGCTATACTATATGTACATAATATATGTAGGGTTCATGTTCAAATATTTGTTTAAAACAACATGTGAATATAACTATCAGCTGAATTGCCTCAGTATTTTTCCATGTTTATCTCTTCTTTCAAAATGGTTTTCATATCTCTTCTAAGTTGTAAAAATACACTGTTCCTCAAAGAAATTTGTTCTGATTTCTTCTAATATACATAGTCCATAGGTACTCTTGTCATGATACAATAAATTTAAAAGAAAAATGTCATGTATAGTAATTAGGATTCATAACTACCAGAAGGTCTTTATTTTACCTTGATTGTGAATGAATACTCTTTCTGGGCTCTATTGGCTGTATATGTTAGGCATTAAGGATAACCAGGAAGAGAACCTATAGCACATGAGATTCCTAGTGTCTGTCTCTTTGTACTGGTGCATGTTGATTTATGTTTCTTCCAGTCTTCATCAGTCTTCTATACTTGTGTGTCATGTGCCTTAACTTGCTTTTACTAATCTTCTCAGCTCACTTTCCCACCCATCTTTTGGTATTAAGGTTTCCTCCCACTTCTCTGACCCATCCTTTTTGGTCTCCTGTTGTCCTTCCTTTGCTCTTTTCCCGTCTCCTCTGGAGGTGAAAGTGAGGAGATCACCTAGGACAAGGCTTCAGGAAGTCAGGTATGTAATGGCTACTAGATAAGGATGGAAATTTTCAAAGGAGACTGAGAAAGAGGTAAGAGAAAACCAGAAATATGTAGTGTCATGGAAGCCAAGGAAAGAAAGAATTAACAAAGCAGTGGTGTTTCATAGTGTCATATTTCTGCAAGATCAGGTAAGAGAGGCCAAGAACATTTTTAGCGTTAGAAATATGGCAGTCATGCAAAAGCATATTTTGGTGAAGTAGAAGGGGAAACCATATTGGGGTGGGTTATACAGTGGATGGGAAGTAAAGAGATATAGATGGAAAGTTTAGACAACTCTGTAGAGAAGTTTAAAGGGATAAGGCAATACTTGGGGAGGAAAAAAATGGAGTTAAGGGTTTCTTGTTTATTGCTTTTTTTTTGTAAATAGGAAAGGCTTTAAGCATGTTTATATGAAAGTGGAAGAGTTCAATCAAGTGAGCTATTGGATGTACCAAAGAGATTTCTAAGTGAGTGTGTGAGGGTTTTGACAAGGCAGGATAGGATTAATCCAAGGCATAGGTGGAGAGATTGATGACTTTGGATAGAAGGAGAGATGTTTTGTTATGAACAGGAGAGAAGGCAGGAATAAATAGAAGGTTTGTCTGTGTGCCCTCAGAGAGGATTGAATTTTCCAGTAAAACGTAGTAGGATTGCGGATCATGTTGAGGTCCACTTGCTGCTAGACATCATATACATTTATAGTGGTACCTGTCTGCCTTCTTAGAAAGCCACCCAGCATTTCTCTGAAGAAGAGAGTATCTCAGTTTAGTGCTACTCAAAGTGTGGTCCACAAATTGTTAATAGGGTCTGAAATGTGATACAGTTTGCCACTGGAAAGTGCAAGGGAGCTGGGACAGCCTGGTTCCTGAGATTCTTGGAAATAGTCAGTGAAAGAACAGAGCCCCACACTGAGAAGAAACTGCTGCAAATAAACACAAGTTGACCAGGGTAGGAATTTGGGGGCAAAGAAGAGAAAAGCCTCAGATACATGTGGGAGGGGGCATTCGAGAAGGCAAATCTCAAAGTATTAGGGAAGTGTTTACACTAAGGTACCATTTGTTTATGAATCCTACCTAGGAAACTTTAAAAGTATAAGAAAACACATGCTACTGTAAATTGGTCTATAGAAAGTACTATAGTTTTATATGATTGAAAGGTAGTATAAGAAGAGAAGATGACAGAAGTCCTCTGAATTAACAGATCTAAAGAAGTGAAGATAGCAGTATACCTTGGTCTTAAAGCAGAGAGATAATGAAACCTACTTCTATAAAATGAGCTGGGAAAATAAAACTATGCTATGAAAAAAACAGTATAAATTAGATTTGGAAAAGTTTAGAAATGAGCTCCTATTCTGTAGGAGGTCATGAAAAGAAAAATTGACAGAATGAGGAATGAATTAGAAAGATTTCAGAAATGAAGATGAACCAGAAAATTCTTGAATGACTAAACACTCCAGAAAGTACCATAAAAGAAATAAATGATTTTACAAATCAAGTAAAGAGATCATAAGAAATTCATAAAGTGAAAAGATTTTACATACATATGCACATAAATATATGAACATTAATAATAGTACCTGAAGACTACTTGAACAAAGAAACAAAACAAAAACAAAATATTGTTAAAACAAAGATGAACATTTGTATTGAAAAGGTTCACCAAGTGCCTAGGAAAATGGAGGCAACAGCCATCAATTGAAACTTGTTGTAGGGCTCTGAAAGAAAAAGAAAATAATACTTTGGGCATCTGCACAAAAAGAGTGCATCACTTACAATGGGAAGAATGTCAGATTATCATTGGACTTGACTCCAGAAGAACCTGGAGTAAAGATTTCTAAGGTTTTCACAGAAAAAAAATTGAATTGAGACACATATCCAGCCAACTGATGTTTCAGCATAAAGCCCACATGTGAGAACTTAGCATTAAGCCCTATGAGCCCTTCCTAAGGATGCTGAATTTTGCTGCATTTTCCTTATTTCTCGCTTTGGTATACTTAGGGTTATTTTTTAATTTAATTTTTTTTTTTTACTTATATGGGAGTAAGTTGTAGACATGACCCTTGAGCTCCAAACATGTCTATGTGTCTCTGAAGTATAGTCTCTTTAAGTGTTTTTAGTTTTACTGAGATAAGATTAACATACAGTAAGCTGCACAAATTTAAAATCTACAAGTTGATGAGTTTTGATATAAGCAAGGATAATCTCGTATAACCACAGTATAATTACCAGATTCAGGAAATTTGACATTAATACAACAACATTATCTGATAATCTATATTAAATTTTGTCAGTTGTTATAATAATGTCCTTCACAACAGCTTTTTTTTTTTTTTTTTCATTTGGTGGTGGGAGAAATCCAGGACACAGATTACCAGTATGTACCATAGAGTAAGAAGATTTGTGAACAAGTTCCAGAGGGTGAATTTCCAACAAATCCCACTGATGCAGCACCAAAGTGAGCGATGGCTGTATCTTTTCTCACAATCTGTCCCAGCCTTAGAGGTAGTGGCTATTATATATCATATATTTATTATATCTGCTCTAATAATTATATTTTTAGCCTTGTCTCAACTTCTTTTAAAAATTTTTTTTATTAAAAAACATTTTTAAATTGTATATTTATTTTTGAGAGAGAGAGATAAAGTGCGGGAGGGGCAGAGAGAGAGGGAAAGACAGAATCTGAAGCCTGATGCGGGGCTCAAACCCACAAACCGTGAGATCATGACCTGAGCTCACGTCTGATGCTTAACTGACTGAGCCACCCAGGTGCCCTAGCATTGTCTCAACTTCTTACTATCCAGTCCTGTTATCCCAGTTCCTTGGTGTAGTTAGTAATTACTTATGTCAAACTTCTTTTTTTTCAAACTTAATGTTTGATTTCTCTCTCCTTACTGTATCCAGCCTAATGCATTATTTTGGCTAAAGTGATAGGTTCTTCAGTGCTTTACGTTAGGAAACCATTCTGTCTCATTAATATTCGTGTTTGGCTTAGATCGCTACTTTAAACGGCCAGATTTCTCCACTTTACAAATATCTTTTTCCCCCTTTGTAATTAATAAGTAACCTCCTGTGAGATACTTTGGGGTCAGTGTGAGTGTTCTGTTTCTAAAAAACCATAGATGAGCATCCACGAATGATTTCTTGCCTTCATCGGTTACTACTGTGATGTTGCAGAATGGTGATTTTTCTCTCATCCTCTGCTTACTAGTTGATATTCTGTATGGATGAGATTTTCCTTTTCCATTTACTCATCACTGTGGCTTGTGAAATTTTTTAAGTTAATACGCTATAAACCTTTCCTTTCATTATTTATTTTGATAACCAAACTGTTTGAATTTGGGCAGTAGAAACCCCTTCAAGTTGAAATCTTACCCTTTGACATGCCCCTATCGGTTTTTGAGCACGTCTTACGTTCTGGCAAACCAAAGAGTTTCTCGCTTCATCCTGTACTTTTTCTATACCAGCTTGGTTGTTTCTCTGAGGAGCCCCTTGTATCAAGAAAACTTTATCTAACATAAATGTTTTACCCTTGAAGTTTCATAGTTTTAAGTTTTACATTTACATCTTTGGTCCATTTTGACTTCATGTTTATATGTGATATAAGGTATGGATCCAAGTTCGTTTTACATGTGGATATTTAATTATTCCACCACTGCTGTTGAAAAAGCAATCTTTTACTGTGCTGTCATGGTCAAGTATCGGTTATTCATGCATGTCTTGATTTATTTTTGGGCTCACTGTTCCATCAGTCAATTTGATTTTACATCAATACCATGCTGTTGAGTCTTTACTGTCAAGAAATCTTTTGGCTGGAAAACAATAGGCAAGATGTTCTGCAGGAAATTCTTTTTGTTTTTTAAATTACATTTTTGAGGGGTGCCTGGATGGCTTACTTAAGCATCGGACTCTTCATTTTGGTTCAGATCATGATCTCATGGTCATGAGATTTCATGAGATCAAATCCTGAGGAGTACACTGGGCATGAGGCCTACTTAGAAGTCTCTGTCTCCCTCTCCCACCTCCCATGTTGCTCACATGCGACATGTTATGTCTCAAAAAAATAAACTTTTTATTTTAATTCCAGTACAGTTTACATACTATGTTATGTTAGTTTCAGGTGTACAATATAGTAAGTGATTCAACATTTCTATACGTTACTCATTGTTGATCATGATAAGTATACTCTTTAATCCCCATCCCCTGTTTTACCCATCCCTCAGCAACCTCCCTTCTGGTAACCATGAGTTGATCTCTATAGTTAAGAGTCTGTTTTTTGGTTTGTCTCTTTTTTTTCTTGTTTTATTTTTTAAATTTCACATGAGTGACAGCATATGGTATTTGTCTTTGACTGCTTTCACTTAGCATTATACTCTCCAGATTCATCCATGTTGTTGCACATGGCAAGAATTCATTCTTTTTTATGGATAAATAATATTCCTGTGTGTGTGTGTGTGTGTGTGTGTGTGTGTGCGTGCACATGTGTGCTACTTCTTTATTCATTCATCTGCCGATGGATACCTGGGCTGCTTCCATAATTTGGCTATTGTAAATAATGCTGCAATAAACATAGGGTTGCATGTATCTTTTCAAATCAGTGTTTTTGTATTCTTTGGGTAAATATCCAGTAGAACTACTAGATCATAGGGTAATTCGATTTTTAAATTTTCCAGGAAACTCCATACTGTGTTCTACAGTGGCTGCCCCAGGTCTCATTCCCACCAACAGAGCATGAGTGTTCCTTTTTCTTGACAACACTTGTGTTTTTTATTTCAGCTATTCTGACATATATGAAGTGATATCTCATTGTGGGTTTGATTTGCATTTTCCTAATGATAAGTGATGTTGAACATCTTCACATGTCTGTTGGCTGTATGTAGGTCTTCTTTGGAGAAATGTCTGTTCATGTTGTGTGCCTGTTTTTAAACTGATTATTTGGTTTTTAGGCATTGAGTTTTATAAGTTCTTTATTTTGGATACTAACCCTATATTAGATATGTCATTTACAAATATCTTCTCCCATTCCATAGGTTGCCTTTCAGTTTTGTTGATCCCTTTGCTGTGCTGAAGCTTTTTATTTTGATCTAGTTCTAATAGTTTATTTTTGCTTTTGTTTCCCTTACCTCAGGAGACATATCTAGAAAAGTGCTGCCTAGGTCAGAAAAATTCTTGCCTGTGCCCTCTTGTAGGATTTTTATGGTTTCAGGTCTCTCATTTAAGTCTTAAATTCATTTTGAGTTTATTTTTGTGTATGGTATAACAAAGTGGGCCAGATTCATTCTTTTGCAAGTAACTATCTACTTTTCCCAGCACCATTTGTTGGAAAGACTGTCTTTTTCTATTGGATATTCATTCCTGTTTTGTTGAAGATTAATTGGCCATACAGATGTGGGTTTATTTCTGGCTGTTTTCTTCTGTTCCATGGATCTATGTGTCTGTTTTTGTGCCAGGACCATACTGTTTTGATGACTATAGCTTTGTAATATAACTTGCAGTCTGGAATTGTGATACCTCCAGTTATTACTTTTTAAGGATTGCTTTGGCTGTTGAGGGTCTTTTCTGATTCCATACAAATTTTTTAATTGTTATGCTCATTTTTTTTTTTTTAATTTTGATAGGGATTGCATTAAGTCTCTAGATTGCTTTTGATAGTATGGGTATTTACCAGTATGTATTCTTCCAATCCATGAGCATAGAATGTCTTCCCATTTCTTTGTGTCATAATCAGTTTCTTTCATCAGTGTTTTATAGTTTTCAGAGTACTGGTCTTTCACCTCATTGGTTAAGTTTATTCCTAGGTATTGCTTGTGGTGCAGTTGTAAATGGGGTTGTTTTCTTAATTTCACTTCTGCTTCATTATTAGTGTGTAGAAATGCAACAAATTTCTCTACATTAGGTTTGTATCCTGTAACTTCATTGATTTCATTTCTCAGTTCTAGTAGTTTTTTTGGTGGATTCTTACAGGTTTTCTCAATACAGTATCAGGTCATCTGCAAATAGTGAAAGTTTGACTTCTTCCTCACCAACTTGCATTCCTTTTTGTTGTCGGATTGCTGAGGCTAGAACTTCCAGTACTCTGTTAAATAACAGTGGTGAGAGTGGACATCCCTGTCTTGTTCCTCATCATAGAGGAAAAGTTTTTCCCCATTGAGGCTGATAATAGTTTTTCCTATATGGCTTTTATTATGTTGAGGTATATTCCCTCTAGACTTAGTTTGTTGAGGGTTTTTATCATGAATGGATGTTGTACTTTGTCAAATGCTTTTTTTTTGCATCTATTAAAATGATTATATGGTTTTTATCCTTTCTCCTAGTGATGTGATGTATCATGTTGACTGATTTTGCAAATATTGAATCGTCCTTGCATCTAGGAATAAATCTCAATTGAGGTGAATGATTTTCAAGTATTGTTGGACTCTGCTAATATTTTGTTGAGGATTTTTGCATTTATATCCATCATAGATACTGCCCTGTAGTTCTCTTTTTTGTGTAGTGTCTTTATCTGGTTTTACTATCAGGATAATGCTGTCTTCATAGAATAATTTCAAAGTTTTCCATCCTCTTCTATTTTTTGGAATAGTTGGAGAAGAATATGTACTAACTCTTTAAATGATGGGCAGAAATCACCTGCAAAGCCATCTGGTCCTGGACTTTGGTTTGTTGGGAGTTTTTTGATCACTGATAAACTTTTTTGGTACTTACCAGTTTGTTCAAGTATTCTATTTCTTTCTGTTTCACTTTTGGTAATTTATGTTTCTAGGAATTGATCCATTTCTTTCAGGTTGTCCAGTTTGTTGGCATATAAGTTTTCATAATATTCTCATAATTGTTTGCATTTCTGTGCTATTGGTTGTTACTTCTTTCATTTGTGATATTATTTATTTGGGTCATTTCTTTTTCATAAGTCTGGCTAGAGGTTGATCAATTTTTTCAAAGAACCAGCTCTTGGCATCATTGATCTTTTCTATTGTTTTTTTAGTTTTTGTTATTTCTGCTTTAATCTTTATTATACCCTTCCTTCTGCTGACCATAGGCTTCATTTGTTGTTCTTGTTCTAGTCCCTTTAGATGTAAGGTTAGGTTGTTTGAGATTTTTCTTGGTTCTTAAGGTACCACCAGTATTGCTGTATACTTCCCTTTTAGGACCACTTTCGCTGCATCCTAAAGATTTTGGACCATTGTGTGTTTTCATTTTCATTCATTTCCATGTATTTTTTTTTCTTTGATTTCCTGGTAGACCCATTCATTGTTTGGTAGCATGTTGTTTAACATCCAAGTATTTGTGGTCTTTGTGGATTTTTTTCTTGTGGTTGACTTCCAGTTTGATAGTATTGTGGCCAGAAAAGGTGCATGGTATGACTTCAGTCTTGTG
>NC_064816.1:147828853-147848097 GCF_023721935.1 Panthera uncia
GTGGCCAGAAAAGGTGCATGGTATGACTTCAGTCTTGTGTATTTCTTTTTAGGTTGTTTGTTTTTCTTTTCAATATATGAAGTTTATTGTCAAATTGGTTTCCATACAACACCCAGTGCTCATCCCAAAAGGTGCCCTCCTTAATACCCATCACCCACCCTCCCCTCCCTCCCACCCACCCCCCATCAACCCTCAGTTTGTTCTCAGTTTTTAAGAGTCTCTTATGCTTTGGCTCTCTCCCACTCTAACCTCTTTTTTTTTTTTTTTCCTTCCCCTCCCCCATTGGTTTCTATTAAGTTTCTCAGGATCCACGTAAGAGTGAAAACATGTGGTATCTGTCTTTCTCTGTATGGCTTATTTCACTTAGCATCACACTCTCCAGTTCCATCCATGTTGCTACAAAGGACCATATTTCATTCTTATTGCCACGTAGTACTCCATTGTGTATATAAACCACAATTTCTTTATCCATTCATCAGTTGATGGACATTTAGGCTCTTTCCATAATTTGGCTATTGTTGAGAGTGCTACTATAAACATTGGGGTACAAGTGCCCCTATGCATCAGTACTCCTGTATCCCTTGGGTAAATTCCTGGCAGTGCTACTGCTGGGTCATAGGGTAGGTCTATTTTTAATTTTTTGAGGAACCTCCACACTGTTTTCCAGAGCGGCTGCACCAATTTGCATTCCCACCAACAGTGCAAGAGGGTTCCCCTTTCTCCACATCCTCTCCAGCATCTATAGTCTCCTGATTTGTTCATTTTAGCCACTGTGACTGGCGTGAGGTGAGATCTGAGTGTAGTTTTGATTTGTATTTCCCTGATGAGGAGTTACATTGAGCATCTTTTCAAGTGCCTGTTGGCCATCTGGATGTCTTCTTTAGAGAAGTGTCTATTCATGTATTCTGCCCATTTCTTCATGGATTATTTGTTTTCTGGGCACAGAGTTTGGTGAGTTCTTTATAGATTTTGGATACTAGCCCTTTGTCCGATATGTCATTTGCAAATATCTTTTCCCATTCTGTTGGTTGCCTTTTAGTTTTGTTGGTTGTTTCCTTTGCTGTGCAGAAGCTTTTTATCTTCATAAGGTCCCAGTGGTTCATTTTTGCTTTTAATTCCCTTGCCTTTGGGGATGTGTCAAGTAAGAGATTGCTATGGCTGAGGTCAGAGAGGTCTTTTCCTGCTTTCTCCTCTAGGGTCTTGATGGTTTCCTGTCTTGCATTCAGGTCCTTTATCCACTTTGAGTTTATTTTTGTGAATGGTGTGAGAAAGTGGTCTAGTTTCAACCTTCTGCATGTTGCTGTCCAGTTCTCCCAGTACCATTTGTTAAAGAGACTGTCTTTTTTCCATTGGATGTTCTTTCCTGCTTTGTCAAAGATTAGTTGGCCATGCGTTTGTGGCTCTAGTTCTGGGGTTTCTATTCTATTCCATTGGTCTATGTGTCTGTTTTTGTGCCAATACCATGCTGTCTTGATGATTACAGCTTTGTAATAGAGGCTAAAGTCTGGGATTGTGATGCCTCCTGCTTTGGTCTTCTTCTTCAAAATTACTTGGGCTATTCGGGGCCTTTTGTGGTTCCATATGCATTTTAGGATTGCTTGTTCTAGTTTCGAGAAGAATGCTGGTGCAATTTTGCTTGGGATTGCATTGAATGTGTAGATAGCTTTGGGTAGTATTGACATTTTGACAATATTTATTCTTCCAACCCATGAGCACGGAATGTTTTTCCATTTCTTTATGTCTTCTTCAATTTCCTTCATAAGCTTTCTATAGTTTTCAGCATAAAGATCTTTTACATCTTTGGTTAGATTTATTCCTAGGTATTTTATGCTTCTTGGTGCAATTGTGAATGGGATCAGTGTCTTTATTTGTCTTTCTGTTGCTTCATTGTTAGTGTATAAGAATGCAACTGATTTCTGTACATTGATTTTGTATCCTGCGACTTTGCTGAATTCATGTATCAGTTCCAGCAGACTTCTGGTGGAGTCTATCGGGTTTTCCATGTATAATATCATGTCATCTGCAAAAAGTGAAAGCTTGACTTCCTCTTTGCCAATTTTGATGCCTTTGATTTCCTTTTGTTGTCTGATTGCTGATGCTAGCACTTCCAACACTATGTTAAACAACAGTGGTGAGAGTGGACATCCTGTCATATTCCTGATCTCAGGGAAAAAGCTCTCAGTTTTTCCCCATTGAGGATGATGTTAGCTGTGGGGTTTTCATAAATGGCTTTTATGATGTTTAAGTATGTTCCTTCTATCCTGACTTTCTCAAGGGTTTTTATTAAGAAAGTTTGCTGAATTTTGTCAAAGGCCTTTTCTGCATCGATTGACAGGATCATATGGTTCTTTTCTTTTATTAATGTGATGTATCACATTGATTGATTTGCAAATGTTGAACCAGCCCTGCAGCCCAGGAATGAATCCCACTTGATCATGGTGAATAATTCTTTTTATATGCTATTGAATTCGATTTGCTAGTATCTTATTGAGAATTTTTGCATCCATATTCATCAGGGATATTGGCCTGTAGTTCTCTTATTTTACTGGGTCTCTGTCTGGTTTAGGAATCAAAGTAATACTGGCTTCATAGAATGAGTCTGGAAGTTTTCCTTCCCTTTCTATTTTTTGGAATAGCTTGAGAAGGATAGGTATTATCTCTGCTTTAAACGTCTGGTAGAACTCCCCTGGGAAGCCATCTGGTCCTGGACTCTTATTTGTTGGGAGATTTTTGATGACTGATTGAATTTCTTCACTGGTTATGGGTCTGTTCAAGCTATTTCCTCCTGATTGAGTTTTGGAAACGTGTGGGTGTTTAGGAATTTGTCCATTTCTTCCAGGTTGTCCAGTTTGTTGGCATATAATTTTTCATAGTATTCCCTGATAATTGCTTGTATTTCTGAGGGATTGGTTGTAATAATTCCATTTTCATTCATGATTTTATCTATTTGGGTCATCTCCCTTTTCTTTTTGAGTAGCCTGGCTAGAGGTTTATATCAATTTTGTTTATTTTTTCAAAAAACCAACTCTTGGTTTCATTGATCTGCTCTACAGTTTTTTTAGATTCTATATTGTTTATTTCTGCTCTGATCTTTATTATTTCTCTTCTTCTGCTGGATTTAGGATGTCTTTGCTGTTCTGCTTCTATTTCCTTTAGGTGTGCTGTTAGATTTTGTATTTGGGATTTTTCTTGTTTCTTGAGATAGGCCTGGATTGCAATGTATTTTCCTCTCAGGACTGCCTTCGCTGCCTCCCAAAGCATCTGGATTGTTGTATTTTCATTTTCGTTTGTTTCATATATTTTTTAATTTCTTCTCTAATTGCCTGGTTGACCCACTCATTCTTTAGTAGGGTATTCTTTAACCTCCATACTTTTGGAGGTTTTCCAGACTTTTTCCTGTGGTTGATTTCAAGGTTCATAGCATTGTGGTCTGAAAGTATGCATGGTATGATTTCAATTATTGTATACTTATGAAGGGCTGTTTTGTGACCTAGTATGTGATCTATCTTGGAGAATGTTCCATGTGTACTCGAGAAGAAAGTATATTCTGTTGCTTTGGGATGCAGAGTTCTAAATATATCTGTCAAGTCCATCTGATCCAACGTATCATTCAGGGCCCTTGTTTCTTTATTGACCGTGTTGTCTAGATGATCTATCCATTTCTGTAAGTGGAGTGTTAAAGTCCCCTGCAATTACCACATTCTTATCAATAAGCTTGCTTATGTTTGTGAGTAATTGTTTTATATATTTGGGGGCTCTGGTATTCGGCGCATAGACATTTATAATTGTTAGCTCTTCCTGATGGATAGACCGTGTAATTATTATATAATGCCCTTCTTCATCTCTTGTTACAGCCTTTAATTTAAAGTCTAGTTTGTCTGATATAAGTATGGCTACTCCAGCTTTCTTTTGACTTCCAGTGGCATGATAAATAGTTCTCCATCCCCTCACTCTCAATCTGAAGGTGTCCTCAGGTCTAAAATGAGTCTCTTGTAGACAGCAAATAGATGGGTCTTGTTTTTTTTTTTATCCATTCTGATACCCTATGTCTTTTGGTTGGTGCATTTAGTCCATTTACATTCAGTGTTATAGAAAGATATGGGTTTAGAGTCATTGTGATGTCCATAGGTTTCATGCTTGTAGCGATGTCTCTGGTACTTTGTCTCACAGGATCCCCCTTAGGATCTTTTGTAGGGCTGGTTTAGTGGTGATGAATTCCTTCAGTTTTTGTTTGTTTGGGAAGACCTTTATCTCTCCTTCTATTCTGAATGACAGACTTGCTGGATAAAGGATTCTTGGCTGCATATTTTTTCTGTTCATCACATTGAAGATCTGCCATTCCTTTCTGGCCTGCCAAGTTTCAGTAGAGAGATCAGTCACGAGTCTTATAGGTCTCCCTTTATATGTTAGAGCACGTTTATCTCTAGCTGCTTTCAGAATTTTCTCTTTATCCTTGTATTTTGCCAGTTTCACTATGATATGTCGTGCAGAAGATCGATTCAAGTTACATCTGAAGGGAGTTCTCTGTGCCTCTTGGATTTCAATGCCTTTTTCCTTCCCCAGATCCGGGAAGTTCTCAGCTATTATTTCTTCAAGTATACCTTCAGCACCTTTCCCTCTCTCTTCCTCCTCTGGAATACCAATTATGCGTAGATTATTTCTCTTTAGTGCATCACTTAGTTCTCTAATTTTCCCCTCATACTCCTGGATTTTTTTATCTCTCTTTTTCTCAGCAGCTTCTTCTTTTTCCATAATTTTATCTTCTAGTTCACCTATTCTCTCCTCTGCCTCTTCAATGCGAGCCGTTGTTTTCTCCATTTTATTTTGCAACTCACTGATAGCATTTTTTAGCTCCTCCTGGCTGTTCCTTAGTCCCTTGATCTCTGTAGCAAGAGATTCTCTGCTGTCCTTTATACTGTTTTCAAGCCCAGCGATTAATTTTATGACTATTATTCTAAATTCACTTTCTGTTATATTGTTTAAATCATTTTTGATCAGTTCGTTAGCTGTTGTTATTTCCTGGACATTTTTCTGAGGGGAATTCTTCCGTTTGGTCATTTTGGATAGTCCCTGGAGTGGTGGGGGACTCCGGGGCACTTCCCCTGTGTTGTCTTGAATAACTTGCGTTGGTGGGTGGGGCCGCAGTCAGACCTGATGTCTGCCCCCAGCCCACCTCTGGGGCCACAGTCAGACTGGTGTGTGCCTTCTCTTCCCCTCTCCTAGGGGCGGGATTCACTGTGGGGTGGCGTGGCCCATCTGGGCTACTTGCACACTGCCAGGCTTGTGGTGCTGGGGATCTGGCGTATTAGCTGGGGTGGATCAGCAAGGTGCACGGGGGGCAGGAGGGGTAGGCTCAGTTCGCTTTTCCTTCGGAGATCCGCTTCGGGATGGGCCCTGAGGCACCAGGAGGGAGTCAGACCCGCTGGAGGGATGGATCCCCAGCGTTGGGTGTTTGCGCGGTGCAAGCAAGTTCCTTGGCAGGAACCAGTTCCCTTTGGGATTTTGTCTGGGGGATGGGCGAGGGAGATGGCGCTGGTGAGCGCCTTTGTTCCCCGCCAAGTTGAGCTCTGTCGTCAGGGGCTCAACAACTCTCCCTCCCGTTGTCCTCCAGCCCTCCCGTTGTCCTCCAGCCCTCCCGTTCTCCGAGCAGAGCTGTTAGCTTATAACCTTCTAGATGTCAAGTCCCGCTTGCTGTCGGAACACACTCCGTCCGGCCCCTCCACTTTTGCAAGCCAGACTTGGGGGCTCTGCTTGGCTGGCGGGCCGCCCTTCCGCCCTGGCTCCCTCCCGCCAGTCCGTGGAGCGCACACTGCCTTGCTGCCCTTCCTACCCTCTTCCGTGGGTCTCTCGCCTGCACTTGGCTCTGGAGACTCCGTTCTGCTAGTCTTCTGGCGGTTTTCTGGGTTCTTTAGGCAGGTGTAGGTGGAATCTAAGTGATCAGCAGGACGCGTGGTGAACCCAGCGTCCTCCTACGTCGCCATCTTCCCAGGATTCCTGTTAGAATGTCCAAAATCTGGGACACTGACAACATCAAATGCTGGCGAGGATGTGGAGTAACAGGAACCCTCATTCATCGCTGAGGGACCCCCAGATCTTTAAGGGCTGAGAAGTGGTCATTGTTGTATGGGGAGGTGGAGAAGGGAGACACCAGCCCAAAGAATCCTTGCTAGGAACAGACAGGTACTAAGGAGGTAGGTGAACAAGCAGGATCCAGTCTTGTGTGTTTCTTGAGGCCTGTTTTCTGACGTAAGATGTGATCTGTTTGGAGAATGTCCCACGTGCACCTGGGAAAAAAACGTGTATTCTGCTGTTTTAGGATAGAATGTTCTAAATATATCTGTTAAGTCCATCTGGCCCAGTGTGTCATTAAAAGCCACGGTTTCCTTATTTGTTTTCTGTTTAGACGATGTGTCCATTGATGTAGGTGGGGTGTTAAAGTGCCCTATTATTGCTGTATAATTAGTGAATTCTTTGATGTTTGTTATTTTATATATTTGGGTGTCCCATGTTGGGTGCATAAATATTTGTTACACTGTCTTGTTGGATTGTTCCCTTTATTATTATATAGTGCCCTTCTTTGTCTCTTGTTAGAGTCTTTGTTTTAAACTCTAGTTTGTCCAATATAAATATTGCTACTCTGGCTTTCTTTTGACACTAATTTGCATGATAAATGTTTCCCCATCCCCTCACTTTCAATCTGCAGGTGTCTTTAGGTCTAAAATGAACCTCTTGTAGGTAGTATGTAGATGGATCTTATGTTTGTTTGTTTGTTTTATCCACTCTGTCACTCTGTTTGTTTTGATTGGAGTGTTTAGTACATTGACATTCAAGTAATTATTGATACCTATGGATTTAGTGTCATTTTATTACTTGTTTAGTGGTTTCTGGAAATTTTCTCTGATCTTTCTTGTCTTCTGTGTTTTGCTGATTTTCTTTAGTAATAAATTTGGCTTTTTTTTTTTTTTGCACGTTTATTAGTAGGTTTTGATATATGATTGCCATTAGGTTTGTATATAACCTCTTCTGCAGATAGCTTTCTGTATTAAGTTGATGATTGTTCATATTTTAGTCGATTCTTTTCTCCTCTCCTCCAAATAAATTTTATTTCTTCAAATTCCTTTTTTGCCTCATTTTTTCTCTCTTCTTCTGGGACTCCTATAAGAAGAATGTTATTAAATTTGATGGAGTCACAGAGTTCCCTAAGTCCATTCTTGTGTTCCATAATTCTCTCTTTTGCTTAGCTTGATTAATTTCCATTGCTTTGTTTCCGAGGCTATTAATTCATTCCTCTGCTTCTTCTTCCAGCCTACTGTTCATTGCATCAAGTGTGTTTCTAATCTCATTTATTACACTCTTCATCTCTAATTCTTTTGTAACTGTTTTATCTCTGTTGTAAGGTTCTCATTGATGTCTTCCATTCTTTCTCAACCCCAGTGAGTATCCTTAGGATCATTGCTTTAAATTCTCCATCAGGCATGTTACTTATATCTATTTCACTTAGATCTCTGCCTTTGGCTTTATCTTGTTCTTTCATTTGGGATAAATTCCTCTGTCTTCATACTTTGTCTAAGTCTCTACCTCCTTCTCTGTGTTAGAAAAGGTCAGTTATGTCTTCTGGTCCTTAAAGTAATGGCCTTATGAAGAAGAGATCATGTAGTGCCCAGGATCTGGTGCTTCAGGGAGTGTCTCTGGTGTGTGCTGCATGCACTCTGCTGTTGTGTTGTGGCTGCTCTATCCTTCAGGCCCATTGGTCAGTGTTTGGGCCTGCTATGGTCAGTGTTTGGTTCCTGGTCTGAGTGTGGCAAGTTTTAACTAGGTGTGCTTTGGTCTGCTTGTGAAATGAGACTTTCACTACCTCCACCTGAACTGAGACCCTGCAAAACTCTCTGGTCAGGAGAAGTGATGTAGGCCAGGGTCTGTGCTGGTTCTGTGCTTTGGGACTAAATCAGGTATGACTGAGAAGGGCACTTCCACAAGAGTGCAGGGGAGTGGTGCTTGGTGTAAACAAGTTAGGCACCCATTGTTGGTACTGTGCTGTTTCCCCACAGGTGGCTCTGTGTTTCTGCTGACAGATGGGGGAGGGAAATAGCACCATCCAGCTCCTTTGCTCCCTGAAAGGTGTCTCTGTACACTGCCTTTCAGGGATGCTCTCTGAAAAGAGTGAATTAAATCTGCCCACTCTGTGCCCCAGGCACTCTTCAGATAGATTGCTGTTTCCATACTGTATGCTTCTAGGCTGTTTGCCTGTCTTCTCTCCAGGAGCAGTGAAGTGCCATTGGTGCTCTATCACAGCCAAGCCTGCTGACCTTTAAAACTCCAGGCTTTAAGCCCCACTGGTCGCAAAAACTCATGAAACTCCATCCTTGTTTTCTAAGCCAGTGGTTTGGCAGAAATGTTCTCATTTGTATTCCCCTGTGTGCTTCTCTCTCTGTCTCTCTCTCACCTTTATTTGTGACCACAGCTCCCTCCTCTCCACAGCAGCCATGATCTATTTCTCCCCTAAACTACATCTCAGCCCTTCCTACCTTCTGCAACGTGGCCTCTTCTGGCACCTTTAGTTGTAGAGTTTGTTCTGTCAGTTTCAGGTCAATTTCTAGGTTATTCAGGATGATTTGATAGTTACCTAGTTGTATTCATGGGTTGAGGTGAGCCCAGGGTCCTCCTGCTCCACTACCATCTTCCTTTTGCTCATTTGTGATTTTCCTTTTTTTATTCTACTCTTACGAGGTTTCCTGTAGAGTTATGTGAGCTTTATAAGATGCAGAGTGCCACCCTTTTCAGTTCTCTGAAAGAATTTGTGTAAGATTGGAATTCTTTCTTTCTCGAATATATAATAGTAATCAGTGCTTTGTGCTTTTCTTTGTGGGAAGATTTTTGACTTTTGAATCAGTTTTCTTAAAGTTTTATCTATAATAAGACTTTTCAGGTTTTCTGTTTCACTTGAGAAAGTATGACAGTTCAATTGATTTTCTTGTAATTCATTTGGGTTTACTATGCCTTACCAACGCTTTGAATATTTTTTAAATTGTGGTAAAATATACATGATGTATAATTTACCAATGTAACCATTTTTAGGCATAAAATTTCATGGCATTAAGTACAAATATAATGTTGTGTAACCATCACCACTATTTCCAGAACATTTTTCCTCATCCTAAATAGACATTCTGTACTCACTAAACAATAACTCGTTTCCTCCTCCCTGCTCCTTGTAACCTCTCTTTCACTTTCTGTCCTTCTGAATTTGCCTTATAGATACCTCATATAAGTAGAATTATATAGCATTTGTCCTTTTTTTGTCTGCTTTATTTCGTTTAGTATTTTCAAGGATTATCAATGTTGTAGCATGTATCAGAATTTCATTCCTTTTAATGACTGAATAGTACTCTATTTTATAGATACAGCACATTTTATTTATTCATTCATCTATGATGGACACAGACACAATTTCCCTGTTGTGAATAATGCTGCTGTATGATGTATGGGTCTTGTTTTCAGTTCTGTGGAGCATGTATCTAGTAGGAGTGGAAATGCTAGATCATATGGTATATTCTGTGGTTAACTCTTTGAGGAATCACTAAACTATTTTCTGCATTGGCTGTACCATTTGATCTGCTGTATCCCTTTAGCCATGTGTGAGTGTCTAATTTCTCCACATCCTCTGCACAACTCTTATATTCCTTGTTTTCTCCTCCCCCCACCCCCCCTCCATCCCCGCTTGGATAATAGCCATTCTTAGGAGTTTGAAGTGGTATCTTACTGTTGTTTTTTACATTTCCCTAATGATTAATGATGAGAATATTTCATATGCTTGTTTGCTGTTGGTGTATCTTTTTTGGAGATAGGTCTATTTAAGTCCTTTGCCTGGTTCTGAATTTTTGTTGAGTTGTAGGGATTCTTTATAGATTCTAGATATTAAAACCTTATTAGATGTGATTTGCAAATATTTTTCTCCCTGTGTGTTGTCTTTTCACCCTAATAGTGCTATTTGATGTACAGTAGTTTTACATTCTGATTAAGTCAAAGTGACAATCATGCATAATCACAGAGTAGGACTTGGTAGGGGTCAGTCTCTTCACTGAAACAACCAATAGACTGGAGAAAATGACTAGAATCTGCTATTTCAGACTCTGGACCTTGGACAGACTCTTAAGCAGGAGAGTGCTTGATGAAGGGAGAGGCTGGTGCCCTTCGGCAGAGGGCTCCAAAAATTTGGGGTTGTGTATTTTCATTGGTTTGACAGATACCTGAGGACTGGACATTGATGTTTGCTGCAATTTAAAGTGATGGTGTCTCCTTCCCCTTTTGGAGCCAGATATTTAAGGAAATCTTTTTCAGGTTACTGGCTGGCCACCAGACAGCATGGAACAGAAACTTCAGTGAGTACACTCAACAAAGAATACATACATACTTTGCAAAATAGTTTGGAAAAGTCTCAAATGGGATATTACCTCCATCAACAAGCAAAAATCAGCAGTCTGTGAGGAGTCAGACAATTAGAATTCCAGAGTTACCATAATTAAATCCCTTTGTGTTTAATTTGTTTGAAGTGTCCCCATCTCTACTCCTTCCCCTCCCTCCACCCCACTCCCCTTCTTAAGTATATAGATTCATGTCTTTCATCAAATTTAGGAGGTTTTCAACTGTTATTTTTTCAAATTATCCCACAGGTCCCTCAGGTTCTATTCAATTTTCTTCATCATCTTTTTACTCTACTTCTTAGTCTGCATAATTTCAGCTGACTTACCTTCAGGTTTGCTGACTTATTTCTTTTGCTGGTTCTTTTCTTTTTCTTTCTGCCTTTTCAAATCTGCCAGTTCTGCCAAATTCCTGTTTCTTATGAATGAATTATCTTTCCTGGTTTCTTTGAATGCTTTGTAATTTTTTGTTGAAAACTGGACATTTTGAGTAGTATATTATGATAACTCTGGAAATCAGGTTCTTCTCCTCTTCAGGATTTGATTTTATTGCTTGTTGAGGTCTTCAGTGGCCTATTTGTATAATGACTTTTCTAAACTGTTTTTGCAAAGCCTTTCTTATGTGTATTGACCCGTAATCTTGGTACTCAGCCTGTGACATTTTAGAGAATATTTTTAATATGTGGATTTTTTTTTTAGTGTATATGCCTCTTTAGATTTTTTTTAAAGTTTATTTATTTGTTTATTTTGAGAGAGAGAGAGAGAGAGAGAGAGAGCGCGAGCACTAGTGGGCAAGGGGCAGAGAGAATCCCAAGCAGGCTCCACACTGTCAGTGCAGAGCCCCACATGGGGCACGAACTTACAAACCATGAGATCATGACCTGAGCTGAAATCAAGAGTTGGATGCTTAACCAACTGAGCCATCCAGGCACCCCAACCTCTGTAGATTTTTTTTTTTTTAATGTTTATTTATTTTTGACGGAGAGAGAGAGAGAGACAGAGCACGAGCAGGGGAGGGGCAGAGAGAGAGGGAGACAAAGAATCCAAAGCAGGCTCCGAGCTGTCAGCACAGAGCCTGATGCAGGGCTCAAACTCACAGACCTCGAGATCATGACCTGAGCCAAAGTCGGACGCTCAACCTACTGAGCCACCCAGGTGCCCCGAACCTCTGTAGATTTTCTGATAGATGCTACCAAAGAAGCTGCTATAGCCTGCAGAAACCTCATACTACTCGAATCACAAAACTCCAGAATTTTCGATCACGAGATCCTTACTGTCCACCCTGGAACCACCAGCCATTTGAGGAATGTAGGCTGCTCTCCCCACATTGCAACAGGATAAAGGAAGGAGGCGTTGTGGGTGGTTCACCCAAGCAACTCTTTTTACCAAAGGTCAGCAGACTCTCCATTAAGCACTTCTCTGGTTGCTATAAATGTGTGAATAAGCTCCAGAGTTTTGAAATTGTGGATTCTGATAGTTTGTTTTGTTTTGTTGTTGTTGTTGTTGTTGTTTTTTCTAGCTTAATGTTTGTTTTGGTGGAGAGACCAACTCCTGAAGCTGCAATTGTTTTTGACATCCTTTGTTGCCACTTTTACTGCTTTTTTAAAGTAAATCATAGATTTGGCATTTGATCCTTAAATACCTTCACTTGCATCTCCCAGAAATAACAACAGTCACCTTAATAATCCCATATCATTATTGTGGGTAACTAAAGTAGCTATTATTTTCTAATATTCTAAGGTTAGTACACATTTTCACATCTTGTTCTCAAAATGTCCTTTACAGTTGTATTGTTCAAACCAGAATCCAGTCAAGGATTAGCTACATTTGGTATTTTCTTTCTTAAATCTTTCTTAATCTAGAATAGTTGCTTCTCCTATTCCTGTTTCTATGATTTGGACTTGGTGGAGAGAACAAGTCAGTTGGATTGTAAAGTATTTTGCATTCTGGGTTTCTGTGATGTTTCCTCATAGGCTCTTTAAGTCATTCCTCTCAACTGGAAGTTTTAGGTGATTAAATTCAGGTTGAACCTTGTTGGGTAATAATACTTCATAGAAGATGCTATAGTGTTTAGATCGCATCACATCAGGAAGAAAATAATGTCAGATTTGCTTATAGAATAGTATATTGAGGTTGACTGGCCAGATCATATATTATAAAGTTGTTGAACTTTCAAGTAGTACATCTCAATTGATCTTTAAAGATAATTCTACTGGGTTTAGAGGTCTGGCTAGGCAGTTATTGTATTTTATCACTTGGAAGATGTCTTTCCACTGTCCTCTGATTTCCATTGTTGCTCATGAGAAGTAGGTGATCAGTCTTACTTTTGTTGATCTTTTTTCTTTTGCTTTTCAGATTTTTCTCTTTGTAGGATTTATCTCTTCACTTCTATAAAATTCTTAGTTATATTTGCTTTCAATCCATCCTTTTTGCAACAACGATTAAATACTTGTTTTATATTTTATACGTATAAGTCTATTTCCTGAGTCTGTTCTGTTTGTTTGTATTTCTTTCCTTATATAAATACCATCCTGTCTTGATTACTGTAGCTCTATAGTAAGTCTTGAAATCAGATAGCATAAGTCTTCCGAATTTGTTAATTTTTCAACTTGTTGTTGCTATTCTTGGTCCTTTGCATTTTCACATAAATTTTAGCATGTTTGTCAGTTTCTACAAAAAAGTCTGCTGGGATTTTAATTGGGATTGCAATGAATCTTTAGCTTAGTTTGGGGAAGAAGGAAAAACCTAACCATGTTGAGTGTTCCAATCCAGGAACATGTTTAATATCTCTTTTAAGGGTCATCTTTAATTTTTGTTTCTTAGTTTTTATTATACAGTTCTTGCACGTAACTTGTTAAAGTATTGGTAACTATTTCATGTGGCTTTTGTGTGTGTATGTATGTATGCTTTACAGTTGTTTACATAGGCAATTATGTTTCCTGTGACATCAGTTTTACTTCTCCCTTTCCAATATGTTAACCTTTTATGTTTATCTTACCTCTTTATATGAACTAAAATAGCTTGGAATAGAAGTTGTGAATGGAAATCCTTGCTTTCTTCCCAGTCACACCAGAAAGCATTTAGTATTTCATCATTAACTAAGTTAGGTGTAAGATTTTCACACATGGATTTTATTAGGTTGAGGAAGGTTCCTTCTATTCCTAGGGTGTTGAAAGTTTATCTTGCATGGGTGTTGAATTTTTCAAGGATGGTCATATGGCTTTTCTCCTTTTTTTTATTAATGTAGTGAATTACTTTATTTGAAAGCTCAACCAACCTTGCATTTTTTAGTTTCCTTTGTATCTTTTTCTGCATTTGACCATCTGATATTTTGTTAATGGTTTTTGTTAATCTTTGTGAGAGGTATTGATCTGTACTTTTCTGTCCTTGTAATGATTGCATCTGATTTTAGTATTAGGGCATTATTGATTTTATAAAATGACATGAGAAGAGTCCCTTCCTTTTCTGTCTTCTAAGAGTTGTTAAGAAAAGTTGGTATTATATTTAAATGTTTGAGGGAATTCACCACCAGTTCCTTCTACATCTTCACTTTTCTTGGTGAGAAGGCTTTTAAATACAAATTGAGTTTCTTTAATCGATAAAGGGCTATTCACGTTTTCTTCTTCTTCTTCTTTTTTTTTTTTTTTTAAGTTTATTTTGAGACAGAGACAGTGTGTGCAGGCAGGGGAGGGACAAAGAGAGAATGGGGGAGAGAGAGAATCCCAAGTAGGTGCCTCACTGTCAGTATGGAGTCTAGCATGGTGCTCGATCTCATGAACTGTGAGATCATGACCTGAACTGAAATCAAGAATCAGATGCTTAACTGAGTGAGCCACCCAGGTTTTCTGTTTTTTTGAAGATTTTGAGAATTGTGTCTTTCAAAGAATCAATACATTTAATCATGCTGATCAAAATACTCCCATACTAGTTTTTATAAGGTCCACAAAATCTGTAGAATGACCTCTATTTTTATTTCTAATTTTTTCATTAATAATTTTTTGATTAGTCTAGCTAAAGTATTAATTTTAACAATCACCCTACCCCCCTCCTGAACTGGCTTCAGTTACATTCCTTTTTTCCCCTCTTTATTCTCATTTTCTTTGTTTTTATTAAGTAGTTTCTGCTCATTATTTCCTTCCTTCTACTTTCCTTGGGATTAATTTGCAATTCTTTTTCCAGCTTCTTGACGTGGAAGCTTCCTAGATCATTGATTTTTTTTTTTTATGCCTTTCTTCAATTTCCACATATGTGGGAGTTTTCCATTTCTTCCTGTTTCTAATTTCTAAGTTTATCTCATTGTGGTCATGGAACATATTTTGTGTGTTTTTAGTTCTTTTAATTTATTCATACTTGTTTTGTTGCCCAGCATATGGTATATCTTGGTAAATATTCTATGCACACTTAAAGAATATGTATTCTGCTAACTTTGGGTATTTTTTTTTTAACATTTTTTCCTTTTTGAGAGACAGAGCATGAGTGGGGAGGGGCAGAGAGAGAAGGAGACACAGAATCCAAAGCAGGCTCCAGGCTCTGAGCTGTCAGCACAGAGCCTGACGCAGAGCTCGAAATCACAGACTGCAAGATCATGACCTTAGCTGAAGTCACATGCTTAACTGAGTCACTCCAGTACCCCTAACTTTGGGTATTCTTTAAACATCTATTGCAGCAAGTTATTTGATTCTTTTGTTCAAGTCTTTTATATCATTACTTACTTTTATATTCTACTCTATTACTAAGAGAAAAGTTAAAATCTGTTATATGAATTTGTTCTCTCTCTCTCTCTCTCTCTCTCTTTTTTTTTTTTTTTTTTTTTTTGGAAAGCAAAACTTTCTTATTTTGGTGAAATTCTTTTTTTTTTTAATATGAAATTTATTGTCAAATTGGTTTCCATACAACACCCAGTGCTCCTCCCAACAGGTGCCCTCCTCAATGCCCATCACCCACCCTCATCAGCCCTCAGTTTATTCTCAGTTTTTAAGAGTCTCTTATGCCTTGGCTCGCTCTCTCGCTCTCTCTCTCTCTCTCTCTCTCTTTTTTTTTTTTCCCTTCCCCTCCCCCATGGTCTTCTGTTAAGTTTCTCAGGATCCACATAAGAGTGAAAACATATGGTATCTGTCTTTCTCTGTAGGACTTATTTCACTTAGCATAACACTCTCCATTTCCATCCACGTTGCTACAAAAGGCCATATTTCATTCTTTCTCATTGCCAAGTAGTATTCCATTGTGTATATAAACCACAGTTTCTTTGTCCATTCATCAGTTGATGGACATTTAGGCTCTTTCCATAATTTGGCTATTGTTGAGAGTGCTGCTATAAACATTGGGGTACAAGTGCCCCTATGCATCAGCACTCCTGTATCCCTAGGGGAAATTCCTGGCAGTGCTATTGCGGGGTTATAGGGTAGATCTATTTTTGATTTTTTGAGGAACCTCCACACTGTTTTCCAGAGAGGCTGCACCAGTTTGCATTCCCACCAACAGTGCAAGAGGTTTCCCATTCCTCCACATCCTCGCCAGCATCTGTAGCCTCCTGATTTGTTCATTTTAGCCACTCTGACAGGTGTGAGGTGGTATCTCAGTGTGGTTTTGATTTGTATTTCCCTAATGAGGAGCGACGTTGAGCATCCTTTCATGTGCCTGTTGGCCCTCTGGATGTCTTCTTTAGAGAAGTGTCTATTCATGTCTTCTGCCCACTTCTTCACTGGATTATTTGTTTTTTGGGTGTGGAGTTTGGTGAGTTCTTTATAGATTTTGGATACTAGCCCTTTGTATGATATGTCATTTGCAAATACCTTTTCCCATTCTGTTGGTTGCCTTTTAGTTTTGTTGATTGTTTCCTTTGCAGTGCAGAAGCTTTTTATCTTCATGAGGTCCCAATAGTTCATTTTTGCTTTTAATTCCCTTGCCTTTGGGGATGTGTCAAGTAAGAAATTGCTGCGGCTGAGGTCAGAGATGTTTTGTCCTGCTTTCTCCTCTAGGATTTTGATGGTTTTCTGTCTCACATTTAGGTCCTTCATGCATTTTGAGTTTATTTTTGCAAATGGTGTAAGACAGTGGTCTAGGTTCATTCTTCTGCATGTTGCTGTCCAGTTTTCCCAGCACCATTTGTTAAAGAGACGGTCTTTTTTCCATTGGGTATTCTTTCCTGCTTTGTCAAAGAGTAGTTGGCCATACTTTTGTGGGTCCAATTCTGGAGTCTATTCCATTGGTCTATGTGTCTGTTTTTGTGCCAATACCATGCTGTCTTGATGATTACCACTTTGCTCTCTTCTCAGCTGTATCAATTTTTACATTGTGTTATGAAGCTCTGTTAAGTGCATTTCCATTTAGGATTATATATCTTTGTAAGGAATTGACCCCTTTATCTTTATACATTGTCCCAATTTATATCTGGTAAAAGTTCTTGTTCTGTTGTCTCCTCTGTCTGATATCATTATAAAATTGACCAGGTTTTTATAGGCTTATTGTTGACTGTGTATCTGTTTGCATTCTTTTATTTTTTTTTAAACTGTGTTTGTATTTAATTGGGTTTCTTATAAGTAGTATTTAATTAAGTCTTCTGAGGGGCACCTGGGTGGCTCAGTCAGTTAAGCGACTGACTTCATTCAGCTCAGGTCATGATCTCACAATTCACAAGTTTAAGCCCTGTGTCAGGTTCTGTGCTGACACCTCAGAACCTGGAGCCTGCTTTGGAGTCTGTCTATACTGCTCTCTCTGCCCCTCTCCCACTCGTGCTTTCTGTCTCTCTCAAAAATAAATAAACATTAAAAAATGTTAATTAGGTCTTTTGTTATATACACATGTATGTATCTTTAAAGAGGAAGCCATCCTGGTATTGATGGGACCATGGACAGAGCATTATTTTGCACAGTGTAGATCCTCTAGTTTTTAAAAAAGTCCCCTGGATGTTGGAATATAGTTTCCTGACTGGTTGTGATCCATCTCATGGTCCTATCATTGAACTCACTTGGGTCTGTGATCCACAGGATTTAATAAGAGGCTTTAAATCCACATATGTCTTTCTTGTGGAGATGAGTAGTCAAAGAGTTGCCAGTCATTCCTGGCACTTAATGTCAAAGCATAAGCCGTGCATTATGCTTAGGTTTAGAAACTAAGACTTCACAAAAAGCTGTAAACATTTAATTTGTAGAAAAAAGAGTAAAACCAAATCCTAGTAAGTTCATTTTAAGTCCATTTGCTTTTATAAGTGTATAATTTATAATGTATCATTAGTTTCCTACATCAGTCATGTGACCTTACAGTTGTCTAAACATGTTTCATGATTTCACTTCACCAACACAGAAACTTACATTTAGATGGGTAATGAATTTATAACTCCATAAGTCCTTTTCCTTTAAAATGCAGAAAATAGGGGTGCCTGGGTGCCTCAGTGAGTTAAGCATCTGACTGCGGCTCAGGTCATGATCTCACTGCTTGTGAGGTTGAGCCCTGCATCGGGCTCTGTGCTCACAGCTCAGAGACTAGAGCCTGCTTCGGATTCTGCGTCTCCCTCTCTCTCTCTCTGCCCCTCCCCTGCTCACACTCTGTCTCCCTCTCCCTCAAAAATAAATAAACATTAAAAAAATTATTTTAATAAATAAATAATAATATTTTAAGTTAATAAAAGAAAAAGGAAATCAACATGTTTAAATTATTTGGTCAAATTTAAAGAAAAATTCACACTTCACAGTTTATCCAGAGTAGCATATAAAAGAATAATTTGTCCTTTATTTCCTAAAATGATAAAATAATAAAGTTCCCCAAATAAAAAATACTTTTTAAAATTTTGTTTAAAACCATTCTCTTTCAAAGAGTATGTTGTATATAAAAGATCCCAAAGTTGGTTTTTAAATAAATAAAAACAAATAAATTTCAGAATTCATCTTTTAAAAAATCTTTGTAAAATGTCTTGATCTGGAATCCAAAGTCCTACCACCTTAGTTAAATCAATGCAGAATAATCAATGACATATCCTAATAGAATCACGGAGCATCAAAGATAAAGAAGGAATCTTTTGGTCATTCAGACACAAAATTCATCTACAAAATGGAAAAAATTAAGCTGGCTTTATTCTTTGCCTTAGCAACACGTGAGGCTAGAAGACAGTGGAGCAATGCTTACAACATCCTCAGGGAAAGTTGTGGTGAAAAATTATACATCAAAATCCTATTCCAGCATCATGTGTAACAGCAACATAAGCATTTCTGGAGGTATAAGAAATTAAGAACTACATTTCCCCAAAAACTCTTCTCAAAGAAAAGATGAATTTCAGCCAACCAAGAAATGAACAGAAAAACTATCACAAAAGAATGATGGTAGTCACCAAGTCCACTTAAATCTAAGATTAAGACTAAACAACTATGGGAATAATGGGCTTCACAGCAGAATGTAAAGAACACTTAACAAATGAACCACTGATAATACCTGAAAACATTCCTATGTTAATTTGAGGCATGATATTCAATATGATGTGCATTTCTTATTTAATATTAACAAGTTAGTGGAACCCTGTGAAACTCCTAGAGCAAGTAAATCAAGTTTTTGTCATTTATTTACACCTCAGTTCAAATTTGCTTCTTTTCCAACTCAGATGCTTTTAATTTCTTTTTCTTGCCTTACTGCTCTGGCTAAAGCTTTCAGTACAATGGTGGTCAGTAGTGGTCAAAGTGGACATCTGTATCTTGTTCCTGATCACAGAGGAAAGGCTTTCGATCTTTCACCATTGAGTATGGTGCGATTTTCATGAATGTCCTTTATCCTATTAAGAAAGCTCCCTTCAGGGCACCTGGGTGGCTCAGTAGGTTGAGCATCCGACTTTGGCTCAGG
>NC_064816.1:147848497-147862529 GCF_023721935.1 Panthera uncia
CTCTCTCTCTCTCTCCCTCTCTCTCTCTCTCTCTCCCTCTCTCTCTCTCTCTCTCTCTCTCTCAAACTAAATAAACATTAAAAAAATTTTTTTAAATATAAAATAAAATGCAGAAAAATAGGGGCACCCGGGTGGCTCAGTCATTTAGGCATCTGACTTTGGCTCAGGTCATAATCTTATGGTTTGTGTGTTCCAGCCCCATGTCAGGCTCTGTGCTGACAGCTCAGAGCCTGGAGCCTGCTTCTGATTCTGTGTCTCCCTCTCTCTGTCGCCCTACCCACCCTGTCTCCCACCCCGACTCTCACTCTGTCTCTCTCTCTCTCAAAAATAAACAAACATAAAATAAAAATAACGTGCAGAAAAATATAATACTGAAGTGTTACTTGTTTCAATAAATAGTGGTTTCCTTGTTTAGCTACTTCCCACCACATACTCTGTAGTCTTCTTACCTTTGCTATCAGCTAACAGAAGCAGTTTATAGCATTTGTGAGATCCATTTGCTTTCCTGTTTCTCTTTAATTAAAGTTGACTCCCTACTTTCCTTTTGTATTTCAGCTTTTCCCTTTTCAAAAATGAGAGTTATGTCTCCAGAGTATTCTCGGCCTTCCCAGGATAGTGTGTCAAAAAAATCACTTTCTTCATACAAACATTCAGTTATTTAGTGTATTAACTGCAGTGTCTGATTTTTCTTATGTTGACAAATCTTAGACTTGGAATGAAGTTTGAGAAGAGACACAAATTTAAGATACACCAACATTTTGTTACATCTAGGTAGAAGTGCATCTGTGACTCCAAATTCATTTGTAATGTTAGTAGATCATACTTTGAGGGAATCAGGTAGATAAGTTCATGCTGGTCCTTTCAGGAGTCAACCGTTAGCCTAATTTTAATTGGAAGGCACAAAGTTCATAATGCACAGGTTTACCAGGTACTAGCCTGACATTGTTAGGCTTTTTTTATACATTTATTCGTATAATCCTTATAAAAATCCTGCCTCAAATTTGTTCTAACGAATGTGAAACATTTAGCACAATAACTGGCACACAGTAAGCTCTCAATATGGTAACCATTATCATGATGATCATTTACTGTTGTTTTACAGAAGAGGAAATACAGGCTCGAAAGATTTAGGGGTTATAGAGAAATCAATGAAAAGGAATAACCTAGGTGTATATGGTTTTAAGGTTCATATTTTATCTTTTTTATTTAAATATGTTCCATGTAGAATGTATAGAAGATGTGTCATTAGGCAGGATTGAAATCCCAGATTTGCTGCTTAGTAGTAGTATGACCATGGACAAGTGATGGTGATGAGTTTTTTTTTGATCTGTAAAATGGGGATTATACTTAATTAATTCACTCACTAGAGCTGGGCTGCTCTGAGGGTTATTAGTCCCCTACTGACTAGCCTAGAGGTAGAAGAGAGCTCTGACAAATGCCAGCAGATCTCTGACTGGGTCTGAGGTCTCATTTGCACCATCCATCCATCTTCCTAGGCCTAGGAAGGAGTCTAGTTCAGGAACAGTAGATGGGTTGAAGTTAGTACTAGAGAGGAAGTGCTGCTTCTTTCCTCTTTGCTAGGCCTAGCCATTGTCCAGACTTGTGTGCTAATCATTAGCACCCAAGTCAAGGAGATGGATGGTGCAAATGAGACCTCAGACCCAGTCAGAGATCTGCTGGCTTTTGTCAGAGCTCTCTTCTAACTCTAGACTAGTCACTAGGGGACTAATAACCCTCAGAGCAACGCAGCTCTAGTGAGTGAATTAACATATTTAAATAAATGCTTTTCTTTATAGTTCATCAGCTAGGTATACTTTACATAAAATATTTTATTTGGGTTTTTGAACTTAAATGGTATATATATTCTGCTAGGACTTCCTTTCTTTACTCAAAATAATTTTGGGGATTTAGTCATGTTGATAACACAAGTACATTGATTTCATTGCTATGAAGTAGTTTATTAAATATACCTTAGGATTTTATTTCTGCTGTTGATGGACATTTGGATTGTTTCCAGTTATGGCTTTTTATGAAAAATGCTGTGATGAACATTCTTGAGCATGTCTCCTGATGCTACAGTATAAGAGTTTCTCAATGTTGGAATTGTGAATCATACAGTATATATATTACTAAGGGAGTTTATTCATCATTCACCAAATATTTATTGAGCGCTGTGCCAGGTACATTTTTAATTGTCTTGGAATACCAGTGAACTAAACAGACTAAAATCTGCCCTCGGGGGATTTATGTTCTATTTGGGATTGCTAGACAATAAACATAAATAAATAAATAAAAGGATAAATGTGGGGGAGGGGGGGAAGAATTAGAACAAGATGGGATTATTTGTACAGGAAGGTAGGTGGGGTTGCAGGCATCATCAAAAGGTAACGTTAGAAAACAGACTTAATGGAAGGTACATACCACTTAAAAGATTTTTAACCTAGGGGCGCCTGGGTGGCTCAGTCGGTTAAGTGTCCAGTTTTGGCTCAGGTCATGATCTCACAGTTCACGAGTTCAAGCCCTGCATTGGGCTCTGGACTGACAGCTCAGAGCCTGGAGCCTGCTTCAGATTCTGTGTCTTTCTCTCTCTGCCCTTCCCCTGCTTGCTCACTCGCTCTCTCTGTCTCTCTCTGAAAAGTAAATAAACATTAAAAAAATTTTTTTCAACCTAATTAAATAACAAAAAGAAACAACCATGGCCATTAAACACTCATAGTGATGAGTGATAAAAGTAAAAATCTCAACACTTCTTAGAGAATTATTTTTCTTTAGTTAATCAGATTTTAATCCCTCCAGTTTCTGGAAGGATATATTCTGGATGCTAATCTCTACCAATATATGCAGAGGAACTATAAATGTACTCACACTTGGTCAAATAGAAATTACATTTTCTGGGACACCTGGCTGGCTCAGTTGGTAGAGCATGGGACTCTTGATCTTGGGGTTGTGAGTTTGAGCCCCACATTAGATGTACAGATTACTTTAAAAAATAAAATAAAATCTTAACAAAAATTAGGGGCTCCTGGGTGGTTCAGTTGGGTAAGCGTCCGACTTAGGCTCAGGTCATGATCTCACCGTTTGTGGGTCCGAGCCCCATGTTGGGCTCTGTGCTGATAGCTCAGAGCTTGGAGACTGCTTTGGATTCTGTGTCTCCCTCTCTCTGCCCCTCCCCAACTTGCACTCTGTCTCTCTCAAAAATAAACATTAAAAAAAAATTTTTTTAATTAAATTTCCCCATTAACTCTATGGTTAAAAAGATACTGTTAAGTTAGCATTTATTTGGATTTTAAATTGATTTAGGTCAAATTCAGCACCTTACACAAATGAGATTATTTTTTTAAAGTTTTTAGTTTATTAATCCTCTCATGAAAAATCTGCATGATCACCACAGATCAAGTCACTGCAGGATCTTTACCCCTTCTTTTTGTCAGCACCAACATTGGCTTTTGCAGTCCCCTTGACTTTCTTCTTTCTGTTCTTGAGTTTTTTCGCAGTGTTCTTGACATCTTTTTCTTGTCGTTTAGGACATGCCTTGCACATCTATGTTTGTATTCATTTTTCTTTGCATAATCCAAGGAATCACAAATCATACCAAAGCCAATTGTCTTGCCACCAGCAAGTGGATTCTGAATCTAAATACAAAGAAGACATCTCCTTGGTCTTGTACACTTTGGCTAGTTTTCCCCGAATTTCTGGCTTAGGTACTGTTGGGTTTCTGAGGTGAAGAAAATCAGTGACCATGTGTTTCTGCTGAAGTAACGAGTTGGTCATGAACTTCCTGGTCTGGATAGTTACTATGTTGTTCATGATGGCAGCTGAGCTTCAAGCAGCCAGGGAGGAAAAGAGAGCCAAATAGGATTCTTAATTCATGGACTAATATCTTATCTGTCAAAATGATGTGATCTATTAACCCATGTTTTCTAAAATATTTTTGTAAAGTGTAGTAGTACAGAGCCTGCGCTTGGGTCAGTCAGCAATGAATTTAGATCATAGCTCCACTGCTCTGTGACCTTGATCAGGTTAACAAGATTTACTGATCTCTGTTTATTCATCTTTAGGAATATAAAGCAGTACATACAAGGAGAACACCAAATAAATGTCCAGGAGTGAGATTGTCAATTCATCTGATTAACGTTACGCTTAATTTTTAAGAAACTGCCAAACTATTTTACAGAGTGACTGTACCATTATACATTCCCGCTGGGAATGTATGAGAGATCCAAAATAAAAAATAGCGATAATACCTATGTATTAGTATCTTGTCATAATCTTAATTTGTATTTACCTGATGGCTGGTGATGTGAAACATCCTATCGTGTGCTTATTTGACATGTATATATCCCCACTGGTGAAATATCTCTTCATGTGTTTAGCTTATTTTCTAATTGGGATGTTTGTTCCTTTATTGAGTTTTGAGAGTTGTTTATATATTATAGATATGTATCCTTTGTCAGACCTCTGGTTTGCAAATATTTTCGCCCATTGTGTAGTGTTTTGTTTTTTTTTTTTTCCCATCTTCACAAGTATTTCGCAGAGCGAAGTTTTTAATTTTGATGAAATCAAATTCATCCATGTTCTTTAGTGATGGGTTGTGTTGTTGATATGTCTAAGAACTCTTCAAGTGCTACGCCCTTAAGATTTTCTCCTGTTCACTTCTAAAGTTTTTATAGATTTATGTTTGGTATTAAAATCTGATCCATTTTGAGTTAATCTTATATAAAATGTAAAGTTTAGGTTGAGGCTCAATTTCTTGCCTATGAATACCCAGTTACTCCAGTGTAATTTGTTGAAAAGTATTTCCTTCCACTGAATTATTTTCACACTTTTGTCAAAAATCAGTTGGGCTTGTGTGGGTGTATTTCTGGATGCTCTATTCTGTTCCTTTCATCTATGTGTCTATCCTGCCAATACCACCCTGTCTCAACTACTCTATCTATATAAGTCTTAAAATTGGTTAGTGGTTCCTCTCACTTTCTTTTTTTCAAAACTGCTTTAGCTATTTTAGTTCTTTTCCTTATCCACATAAATCTTGGATTAACCTTGTCTATACTTCTAAAAAAATCTTGCTTAGGATTTTGATAGGAGTATATTGATCTGTAGATCAATTTGGGGAGAATCAACATCTTTACTGAAATGAGTCCTCCAATCTGTGAACACAGTATATCTCTCATCAGCATTTTGTACCTTCAGCATTAAGATGCTTTTACGCATTTGTCAAAAATGAGTTGACCCTACTGGTGTGGATCTATTTCAGTTCTCTGTTCTGTTTTATTCATCGGTGTCTATCCTTTAGTCAGTAACAGACAGTCTTGATTACAGTCTTGAAATTGGATAGAACAGTTCCTCTATTCTTGTTTCCAATATTGATTTAGCTATTATTGTACATTTGCCTTTCTATATAAATTTTAAACTAATCTTGTCTGCATCTACAAATAAAATGTTGCCAGCATATTAGGAATTGTGTTAAACCCACAGCTCACATTAAAAAGAATTGACATCTTTATTACACTGATTATCCCTGTCCATGAACACTTTATGTCTCTCCGTTTATCTAGATCTTCTTTGATTTCTCTCCTTAGAGTTTTGTAGTTTTCAGCATATAAGTCCAATACATGTTTTGTTTGGTTTACACCTAAGTACTTTCATTTGTTTAGAGCCAATTTCCAAATAGTTAGGGTGCTATTGAAATTATTTCATATTGGGTAAGTTATAGTAGGTTGCACTCTTTGAGGAGTTTGTTTCACTTACATCATTAAATTTCTCTGACTAGTGTTAGTATTCCTCTGTTACCTTTTAGATGTCTATGTGGTCTGTAGTGATACTCCCTTTTTCATTCTTTATGTTTGCTAAATTATATCTTCTCCTTTGTCATCTTCAGTCTTGGTGGAAGTTTGTTAATTTTATTGGCCTTTTCAAATAACCAGCTTTTTCTTTCAATGACTTTTCAGTTTTCAATTCCATTGGTCTCTGCCCTTATATTTATTATTTTCTGCCTCTTATGAGGTAGAAATTGAAGTCTGTGTTCCTTACTCTGCCTCCCTTGACATCTGGAAGAGGAGGGCCTCCTCCTTACCAGTAGATGATGTGGAAGTCTCTTGGTACTTCTTGATACCTCCCTGGTTGATAGGGCAAATGGATGTCTATTAACTGCTGCTCATGTGTTCTTTATTGACACATCTAAGGAGTGGGGACAGAGGGACAGGAGGTTACTGGTAGGCAGTGGTAAAAGTTCTGAATGTCCAATAGGCCTTTTCTTTTTTTCTTTTTAATTTTTTTTAACGTTTATTTATTATTGAGAGAGAGACACAGAGCGTGAGCAGGGGAGGGGCAGAGAGAAGGGGAGACAACAGAATCTGAAATAGGCTCCAGGCTCTGAGCTGTCAGCACAGAGCCCGATGCAGGGCTCGAACTCACAAACTGTGAGATCATGACCTGAGCCGAAGTTGGTCGCCCAACCAACTGAGCCACCCAGACGCCCCCCAATAGGCCTTTTCTAACTCCATCCCAGCGTAGAGATAGAGGAGTACCTCATCATGTCCTGGAAGTGTAAAATCAGGCTCTTCATGTGGTCTCCACTGACACTGCAGGATGAAAGCTCCATTAGCGCCCAGTAAGGATGAAAGCCCCAGGTCCCCACCAGGCCTCTCTGACACACACAGCAGTGCGTAGTAGGGGTACTTGATTTCTGCTAGTGGAAGTCTAGGCTTCCCACTGGACCTGCGCTGGTGGGAAAGGGAGCACAGTTTTATCTGTGGTGTTTGTCTGGAGTAGAGCAGTTATTGTCTAAAAGTTGTGTCTTGGTAGGCTCCCCCTTTCCTGGACCGTCCTTCCACAGAAGGTTTCTGTGGGATAGTTTTTTTTGTTTACACCTGTTGATGTTCCTAGGATGGTGACTTCATGAACATCCACTTTGGAATACATGGGGCTAAAAGAAAATTCAGTGAACTTATCTCTGTCGTTCCTTGGGTTCTGAGATCTGTAGCTAGTCTGCCGCCTTCTCTCTACCTTTCAGTGTTCTTACGATTGTTTCATATAGAAGGCCTAGAGTTTTTAGCTGTACTTATCTGGAGGAATAAGGAAAAATATGTTTACTCAGTCTTTCTCTTTTTAGAAATGCACGGTCACCTAATTTGTGGATTTTTATTATTCTTTGTCAGCACGTGTTGGGTGTATCTTTAGACTAGCTGTAGTTCTTGAGTGAAATTGAATTCATTAATATTTCCCTTAATCTCTTGCTTTTTGTTTCTTGATTGAGAATTTTATTCCTGCCCTAAGGTTACAGAGATGTTTTCTTACATTTCCTTGCGAAAGTTTTAAAGTTCTTAATCTTTTAAAAGAATTATTGTTTTTAACTGAGTAGTGATCTAATTCATCCCCCTCCCATGTTAGAGAACTATAGCACCATGAAAAGTTCATCCCTTTTCCCATTGATTTCTAGTGCCACATCTGTCATGTATAAAATGTACTTATATGTGAGCCTTTTATGTGTATTCTTTTCCATTTTTTTATCCTTACATAAATTTCACACCATTTTATTTACTATAGCTTTAGAGTAAGTCTTGTTATTTGGTAGACAATGTCTGCCAGCTTATCAAAATTCTATTGAAATTCCTATTGGGATTATTAAAACTGCATTGAATGTATAGATGTTTGGAGAGAATTAGTATCTTTACCATCACGAACATGATTTTTCTTAGGTATTTTTAAAGGTTTCTAAATTTAGCTTACCATTTTTCTCCACAATGACCTTATATATTTAAAACAATTATTTCTGAGTAGTTAGTATATTTTTGTTGCTATTGTAAAGTAAAATAGGTTCTTTTTAATTAAAAAAAATAGTGTTTGTGTATACAAATGAAAATGGCCTTTGGGTTGCTTTGTATTCATTCATATGCATTTTATTTTCCAAAAAAACGTACCCGGGAACATTATTGCAGTCTCCTTGGTACAAATTACAGCATCAAATGAATGTTAGATTTTTAAAATTTTAGTCAAAAATTTAGATCTTAATCAATTCATAATTATTTATTGATTTACCAAGTACTATGGAAGATGATTTCTCTCCTCCCCCAAAGGAACACTGTTTGCACTTGTTAAAGGAAACTAAATAGTGTTTCTTAATAATTTCCCATGGAGATTTTAAGCAAAACAAGTATCTTTGTGCTCCCCTTTCAGAAATCCTGGTTCAATAGGTCCAGAGAAAATCAGAACTCTGTATTCATTCATTCATTCATTCATTCATTCAGGGAGAGAGAGTGTGAACGAGGGAGGGGCAGAGAGAGAATACCAAGCAGACTCTGTGCTCTCAGCATGAGCCCCACTCGGGGCTCAGTCCCACAAATTGTGAGATCATGACCTCAGCCAAAATCAAGAGTCTGGCACTCAACTGACAGAGCCACTCAGTTTCCCCTAGAACTCTTTTCTTTTAAACATCTCCCCTGTGGTTCTACACATGTATATTTGAAAACCACTGCTAGGAGAAGTTGCTAAACGATAAAAAGAGCAGCCCATAGGGATGCTTATGGGGGGGGGGGGGGGCGGGTGGGATCTCATTTAGAATAATGAAGTTTTAGTCATTATTAGGTATATCCCACACCTACTTTATTTATGGTGCACACACGCATACTTATAATCCATATATGTATATAAACTGAATTGCTTTGTGTTAAGTAGTGACAGGTATGAGTTTGAAGAGAGTGGACATTGTAAAAGAAACCAGTTACAGTTTAAGTGAGATGTGCTCATTTAAGTGCTTTGTATTTTTGTATTAAAACTTAGAATGAGAGCTCATGGATATAGAGAGCAGATGGGTGGTTGCCTGAGATGTAGGGGATCATGGGTGGGTGGAATGAATGAAAGGGATCAAAAGGAACAAGTTCCCATTCATAAAAGGAATAAGTCATAGGGATGTAATATATAGCATGGTGACTGTAGTTAACAGTACTGTATTGCATATGTGAAAGTAGCTTGGAGAGTGTTTTGAAAATTCTTCTCACAAAAACTTTTGTAACTCTGCATGGTGACAGATGTTAACTGAACTTATCGCGGTGATCATTTTGCATTTAAATACAAACAGTCAAATCATTATGCTGTACAAACCAAAAAAACTTAGAACGCAATTTTGTCTTTCCCAGTTGGAGTCATTCGATGTCCAGTTTGCAGCCAAGAATGTGCAGAGAGACACATCATAGATAATTTTTTTGTGAAGGACACTACTGAGGTTCCCAGCAGTACAGTAGAAAAGTCTAATCAGGTAAGTGTATTAAGCCTTAAAATGTTTTGCCTCCTCTTTTTTTTTTTTTTTTTTTTTAATGTTTGTTTATTTTTTGAGAGAGAGACAGAATGCAAGTGGTTAGGGGCAGAGAGAGAGGGAGACACAAAATCAAAGCAGGCTCCAGGCTCCGAGCTGTCAGCACAGGGCCCAGCGCGGGGCTTGAACGAATGAACTGCGAGATCATGACCTGAGCTGAATTCGGACGCCTAGCTGACTGAGCCACCCAGACGCCCCTATATTGCCTTCTCTTAATGAAGCAGCCTAAGTTACTGAAGGACGCTAAAATAAAAGGTGTCTGACCCCCTTTTGACCATTATGTCTATCAAATTATGTAATATTTTAAAAGGAATATAAAGAATAATGAGTAATTCATCTTAAGGATTAAAACAGTGCCAATACAGAAGCCTTGCTTGTACCCCCACCTTCCCTTTCCCTTCAGAGGAAACCATTATTCTGTATTTGATAGTATTTCATTTTTTTGTAATTTTACTCTATGTATTTCATTTTTTTTTGCAATTTTACTATATATTGACAGATTTTCTAAATTTTAAGACCCCTTTTTTCATTTTTTTCTGTTTTAATGATGAACTCTATAATGATACATATGAAAAATTGCATGTCTTTGATTAGTATGGTTTCACATTTTAAGAAAACTTTCTTTTCTGCATGGTATTTCTTTGAAAGCCTCATTTGGTAACATTGTCCAGGTATTGCACTTAGAGGCCCACTGGTGTTTTTCTCTTTTCCCCACTTCCATATCCCACATGTAGAACATTTCTATTGGCCCCTTAGATCTATCTAGATGTCCAGTCCCTGGAAGATGAACTGTAGTGGCTCTAGTGGAGGTGAGCTGGGATTGATTCTGTAGTGTGCACTAAGCGTAGCATATTAGTCTACTTTTGAATTAGGATTGATTGATGATTTCTCTAGGCAGTTCCTTTAATTTAGAGCACTAGATCTGTGAAGGAATTGAATCTATGAGAAGAAAATGATTATTAATCTAAAATGTAAAAATCTAAAAAGTAATCTTTAAGATACTTTACTAATCACATAGCTAAGTTTCTGTACTTTTCACTTTCAGCTTTTCTCGTTGGTTTCTTGGGGGAACTGTGGGAATTTAGGGCTCATCTTAAATACATCTGTTACTAACAAAAATACCCCTTTTGTTTCAAAAGTGTCCACAGTTCAGGGGCACCTGGGTGGCGTCTGACTTCAACTCAGGTCATGATCTCATAGTTCATGAATTCGAGCCCCACAGCGGGCTCTGTGGAGCCTGGAGCCTGCTCCAGATTCTGTGTCTCCCCCTCTCTCTGCCCCTCTCTAGCTCACACTCAGTCTCTATCTCTCTCAAAAATAAATAAATGTTAAAAAAAAAAAAGTAAAAAATAATAATAATAAAGTATCCACAGTTCATCAAAGGCCAAACCAGGGCTTAATGCAGAGAATAAACTTGCCAATTGTTGTGAAACCGGTTTTAAAAAATAGAAATGTAGTTATTTATGTGAACTACAGTGTCAATTACTTAGCTCTTCTGAAAGTTTCCCTGTGAATACTACTGATTTTTTTGTCTTCTAGAGTGTCATTCACTTTCATATATGATTATATTTATACTACATAAACTTTGTTAGTCATATCACTTGAACTCTAGTAGTACATGTGCATGCTCAATCCAGAAAATTCAAAAGCAAAGCAGCATAAATAATCAACAGGATGGAGTAATGATCTGATATGAATTGACGATGATAAGAGATGAGAACTGAAGGGATTCTAATCTAAAGGACAAATCTAAGAGGCTGCTTTTTTCCTCTGTATATCAATTAGTTTTTAGTAAGTTTATTGACCCTATTTTGGTCACAGAAACATAATAGGAAGAAGTTATAATCAGTTAAACTAGAAATAGAGTTCAAATTGACATCTTCAGTGTAGGTAAGTGAGGCTAGGAGAGTGTTAAACCTGGATCAGGAATAGGGTACTTGTTAGGGATATTTTGGGAATGAAGACTAGAGAGGTAATAATGTGGGATGAATTGGAGGTAGAAAGGCCTAGGCAAAAGGTATTGAGAGCTGAGCTAGCCTAGTGGCAATACGAGAAGGAAGGGGATAAGTTACAGCTCACACAAGGTTTGATGTACCTGATTGGATGTGGAGGTGAGAGGGACCTCACTGCCAAGATGGTGGTGCTTTTCACAGAGATTAAGAGGTAAGGGAAGTAGATAGAGGATTGGTTTTGAATGTGATTGAGTTTGCCTCTGAGACTAAGGTGATGTCATCTGTGGTCAAACTGGAGCTCTGAGGATAGTTCACAGCTGAACAAAGATAAAGCTTAAAAAATGTTTGTTACAGATAATTTTAAGCATTACCAAGAGAAGGGACAGTTTCACATAACAAACTCCCATGTACACATACCTAGCTTAGTAGCCATCAACTCTTGTTTTATGTTTATCCTGACACCCTTCCACATACTATATTATGTTGAGGGTAATCCCAGGCATTATATCATCTAATCCATAAATCTTTCAGTACTTCTTTGGAAAAATAATTTTTTATAAACCTCACCAGCATATTAATTTCACATGTAAAAAATTTTACAGTTAAACCTTAATATCATCAAACATCCAGTGATATGTGTCTCTAATTCTTATGGTTTATTTTTTTAAACAGTGGTTTGTTTCTATAAGGATCCATTAAGGCCTACACAGTGCATTTGGTTGATTTGTCTCAAATCTATCTTTTAATTAATCTCAAAATACCCCTTTACTTCACTAGTTTTCTTTTTCCTCCCTTTAAACATATTTGTTAGATAAACTGGGTGTTAGTCCTGTGGAGTTAGCCTTATTCTACATTTTGCTGACCATCTTCATAAAGTCATTTAACATGCTTCTCTGTTTCCTGTATTTTGTGTATACTGACAGTAAATAGGTAGAAGCTAATTTCATTTCAGGTCCTTTTGGGTTAGGGGGCATAAGAATACTTTCATCCATATGTCTGTGTGTACTTCAATCAGGAGGCATGTGAGTTTTATCTGTCTTTTTTCTAACGTCAATGACCATTAATGATCACAGCCATGATTTCATATTAAATTAGGGCTTTGAAAAATTGTGACATTCTCATTCTGTCATTCCCCTATATTTCTTATCTGGAAGAGAAACAGAAGCCTTCCTTCATTTATTCTTTGGTTACATACATAGCAAAGGTAGGTTAAGTACTTGGTTCATTTCCTTTAGTTGCTAATTTTTAGAATAGTGACTTAGTTTCTTAGCGTTCTTCAGAGATAACTAATGAGTGGTGTGTTTGTATCTTTATGAACTCATGGATTTTTAATATAAAAGGTGTTGTAGTAGTTAGTTGTTCTTAATTGATGATCAAATTGTGCCATCTTGCCAATAGGAGCCTCACATTGATTCCTGAGTCATTCTGATAGAATCGCAGTAGTCCTTGCTGTCTTCCCTACTTTGTGTTTTGACGAGATTTTGTTAGGATCTTTGGTTTCTTTTAGTCACACATGGTATCTGGAGACCACAGTATGGGTGCTAGGGGTATTCACTTTAAAAAAGAGAAGTGACTACACTTACAGTGTTGAGCACTGAGGGATATATAGAATTATTGAATCCTAAAATTGTACACCTGAAGCTAATATAACTGTGTTAATTATATGTCAGTAAAAAAGAATAAACAAGTCCATCTGGCTTGGTTTTGAATTTAGGCCACATAGTATCTCCTGGGGCACAGTCAAAGGATCTTCAAACACATGGAATTTTGGAAAGAACCGTGTTAGAGTTTCTGAAATGTTTATTAAGTGACAGGGAAAAGGATAAACAGAATACAAAGTGAGTATTAGATGATAGAAAACTGTAAACCTTAGTAAGGAAACTAGCATTTTTAAGAAGGCTGAGATTTTAGAAAAGTCATAGGTGCAAATTTTTTAACAGAAAAGCTTAGCCTAGTGGTCAGAATATACTTACCAAACGAACGAATTTCTGGAGCAAAAATGTGAGAAATAACTTCAAGAGTTCAAACAACAAGTGTCTGTTCTCTACATCAAAAAAACTAAATCTTCATCCCCTTGATACCCAAACTGGTAGATAATAATATAAAAATTTGGTGTACAAGTATTTGTTCTTTATGATACCAAATGTCCAACTGTGACGTTTTTGTTGCTGTTAGTTTTCTGCAGAGCTGGCTAGTAGTTTAACCTGGTGTCATGCAGAGTATATGAGAAATAATGGTTGTAGCCTTGGCTTCTGGGCTGTCCCTTAGGATAACCAGAGTCAGGATCATCTCTAGTGCAGCCATTCTTTGAGGTTCTACTTTGACCCTGTTGAGGGTCACAGAAGGCTCCCTGTTTCCCTTCCCTACCCTCACTGCCATGCAAGGGTCATGTGAACAGCACCAAGAAGACTGCTTATTTATCAGGAGAGTCGTGGATCTGCTGAAAATTCACATTCAGCGGAGGGAGTAAAGTCTGTGATTACCAAATATGAACGTATTCCCCTGCTAAGCAAACAGCCTGATTTGAGGCTCATGAGAAGTTACTGAGGGAGGACATAACGTCTATCTCTGAGATTCTTGTATCTGGAAGACCTTAAGAAGAGGAGGCATTTCATCTGGCTCAGTAGTGCACTCTCCAAAAATAAAGTGTGCTTCCTTATGAGGTAATGGGTGCCTAGTATTTGAAAATATACAAGGAGCAACTGTCTAGGAAAAAAAAAAAGATGAGATAAATGTAAAATCAAAAAAGTAAAACCTACAAATCTAAATT
>NC_064816.1:147862539-147981869 GCF_023721935.1 Panthera uncia
AAGTAGAAATTATAGAGTTGTTTCCGTCAAAATAGAAAGCAAGGAACACAGCAATTACTACATGCATGCACTGGCAATGGTCAATCAAATCATACTTTCTTTTAAGTTTTTATTTAAACATGAGTTACCATACAGTGTAATATTTTAAAGTTTACTTGAAATAAGTAATTCTTTGTGTGGTTAAGCCACCCACTTGATAGTTTAATTTGCTTTTGATTTTTAGGCATTTAATTTTTTTTAACATTTGTTTATTTTTGAGAGAGAGAGAGAGGGAGAGAGTGACAGCATGATTGGGGAAGGGGCATAGAGAGAGGGAGACCCAGAATCTGAAGGAGGCTCCAGGCTCCAAGCTGTCAGCACAAAGCCTGATGGTGGGGCTCAAACTCATGAACTGCAAGATCATGACCTGAGCCGAAGTTGGACTCTCAACCAACTGAGCCACCCAGGTGCCCCAGGCATTTAATGTATTTAATTTAATTTATTAAATACAGTATATTGAGAGAAATTTAGACTCTCACTGTTTAATCTACCCTATAGGTAGCCATTTAATTTCCTTTATTCTTCTGTTTAAAATATTATTTCATATGTAATTTTAAGTAATTTTATGTTTAAAAAATATTAGCAAATGTCATTTCACCCATCCCCATCTTTCTTAGATAAGCACTAGCATGATTTACTTTTCTACTTTGCTTTTTTATTTTACTTCATATACTGAGATCTCTCATTTTTTTTTTTTAACCTTTATTTATTATTGAGAGAGAGACAGAGCATGAGCATGGGAGGGGCAGAGAGAGAAGGGGAGACAGAATCTGAAGCAGACTCCAGGCTTTGAGCTATCAGCACAGAGCCCGACGCAGGGCTCGAACCCACGAACTGTGAGATTAGGACCTGAGCTGAAGTTGGACGGTTAACCGACTGAGCCACCCAGGCGGCCCTGTCCTCATTCTTTTTTGTAGCATAGTGCAGCCTAGAGGTTAAATTTTAGGTTATATCTTTAAAGATGTCATAATTGAAGCTAAGGCAGTAAGGATGAGACAATTCCCGATTCTAACAAAAATCTACAGAGGGAGGAGGAAGAGTGGAGGGTTATATCCAGAGGGCATCAGGGAGATAAGAGGATCTGGAGATACCAAGGAATCCAAATGGTTTCTAGGAAGTAGGAGCCAGGGGCTTTAATGATGTTAGAAAGGTTAAAGATAAGAGCTGAAGAAAAGACAGGTTCGATGAATGAAAATGTTATCCACGTATTTGGAATTTAGCTAAGGTAAAGCACTAACTGAGGGGGAGGGGGGCGGAATTTCTTTTCCCCATCACAGAAGATAACATAAGGACTGCTTCTCTATAACTTTAATAACTGTTCCCAGAGAATAGTGACACCATGTACAGTTACACAAGCTGGAAACAAAGCTTTCCCTTCTTCACCTCCCGTATCCAGTGCATCTTCTGAACCAGTCAGTTTCACTCACAATCTCCCTCATTTATTCCCACTTCCACCCACTCTCACCTAAAACACTGAAAAAACCCTCTTACTTGTCTCTGCAGGAAACACTTCCCCCTTTTCTAATCTATTCTCTATATTGCAGTGACAGTGATTTTTAAAATTGCAAATCTGGCCAGGTCACTTACTTAAAAGCTTTTAGGAGACTTCATCAGACAAGGACCAAAATTGTCATAGGATCCTCCTTGATCTGACCCCTGCCTGCCTTGCCCCTCACTTCTTCTCTTGCCAGTCTTTCCCCTTGATCCTACTTTGTGCCAGTTCTTTGAACCTGCTGTGCTCCTTTTGCCTGGAGGCTATTGTACATGCTCTTCTCTCTGCCTAGAAGGCTTTTCATTAATAACTGATGACTCAACTTCCATACCTTAATGTTAATATGATCTCCTTAGAGAAAGCCTTGCCTGGGTAATCTCTCACTTTCTGCAGTACTCCAGCCCCACTAAAATGAGATCGTTTCCCCTATCATAATGCTCTTATAACTTCGCATACTTTATGTCACTTCTCAGTGTGTAATTGTGTACTGGTGTGAGCCTTACAGTAATGTTTGTGTGCTTCACATTTAGTCTTCACCACGACTCAATAAAATCTGTTATTAACTTCATTTTAGAGAGCATTCTAAGTAACCTGCCCAAGACTACTCAGCTGACGAGTGGGGAACTGGGATATGAACCCACACTCTCATCTAGGACACTCAGGATCATAGGGCAGGAACCGTGTTTGCTTTTCCGCATTGTTCTATCCTCAGCACTTAGCACAGTGCCTGGAATATTTGTATATTGAATGAAGGACAGTATTATATATCCGCTTCATAAGTTTATAAATTTAAATTTATAAGCACTCTTAAGATAACCGATAGAGACCAAGTATGGTTGGTATATCATTTTTATATGACGAGTTGTTTGACCACCTTTTCATTTTTCTTAAAAATTGACATGACATGTTTCTCTTATTAGGTGTGTACAAGCTGTGAGGACAATGCAGAAGCTAATGGGTTTTGTGTAGAGTGTGTTGAGTGGCTCTGCAAGACATGCATCAGAGCTCATCAAAGAGTGAAGTTCACAAAAGACCACACTGTGAGACAGAAGGAGGAAGTATCTCCAGGTAATGAATTAGTTCTTTTAACCTCTTTTTCTCTATCCTTCCCACCCTTATCTTCCTTCCTGTACTGACTTTGTTTTCATACACTTGTAATAGACTCCTGTTTTTTTCTTTTTTTTTTGTTTAAAAAAAGGAGGTGTATATTGTAATTGAAATTTGAAGACATATATAAATGACAAATATAAACTCTCCTCTTCCTATAAATGGCTTAATTTGGTGCGAATGTACAGCAAATGAAAAAAAAGTTGCTTTTTAAACTTCTCTCATCACTTATTTCTAAGGTGTGACAAGAGGTGGGCTTAACAAAAGTTTTACAACTCTTTTCCCTCTGATATTGTTGTGGTAAACCGGTTTTGTGATATTTGATATGTAGATAACTGAAGAAGCTCTGCTTTTTATGTAATTTATGGCTTCTCAGTTTTTATTGTATCGCTTATAAAGATTACTAATATTTTATTGTGCTAAAATATATGTAACTTAAAACTTGCCATTCAAACCACTTTTACAAGTACAATTCAGTCGCATTAATTGCATTTACAGTATTAGGCAACCACCACTGTCTGTTTCCACAGTTTTTTCATCATCCCAGAAAGAAACGGTGCCCAATAAGTAATAATGCTCATTCTCCTCTTAACCTCCGCCCTTGCTAACCCCTAATCTACTATCTGCCTCTACAAATTTGCTTATTTCTGCAAGTAAGATCATACAGTAGTTGTCCTTTGGTGTCTGGCTTATTTCACTCGCCACAATATTTTCAGGGTTTATCCATGTTGTGGCATTTATCAGAACTTCATTAATTTTTATGGCTCATTAATATATTTTTGTTTAAAAATTAGTTTATTGCTTTTAATTCAAGTCAACCAGTGTTCATATGTCTATTCTATATTCCAGGAATTTTGCTGGGTATTAGAGATGAAAAAGTAAATAAAACAGACACTTTTACCCCCACAAGAGTTATTAGTATGATGAAGACTAGAACAAATTAGCAATCATAGTTTGGTCTCATAAGTTCCACGGGAGCACATCAAAGGAGCATCAGACTCAGATTTGGAGATTTAGGTTGGAGGCCACATCTAGGGCTTGACAAACGAATAGAAGGAGGAGGGTGGGGAAAACTGAAGTACAGGTGCTCATTTACAGAGGGAGACTGTTGGATGTACCTGGAGAGTAAGATGCAAGAAGAGGAGGAAGAACGAGATGAAGCTAGGATTCTGGTGACACAGGAAAAGGGAGTATGATTTCTGAAGGTACTGATGAGGAAAAGGCAAAAGAGGCCAGGTACAGGTTCAGACACGTTGAACAGATTACTGCTAGACAGACTTCTTTTTCTGTGAATTCAGCCATCTACTGAAAAACAAAGGAGAGGAAATAGGATTTAAAGGTAAGGAATGTGAGGGATATTTGAAAGAACTCTAGTTGGAAGAGAGCTCCAACTTCAGAAACAGAGATTGTTTGGTAGCATTGAGGTTACATTTGATGTATAGGCCTTAAAACTTCCTCCATCAGGCTTCAGCAGTGTGGGGATTGGTATAGATAGAGAAGAATTGAACTTCTCTAGGATTGGGGTTTAGCTGGACAGGTGTTCTGGAAGTTCAGTAGAGGAAGGGGTTCAAATAATGGCATTTGTTGAAATGAAGGATTTTTTTTTTTTTTAACTCTATAAAGGAGATGAAGTTGATAGTACTGTCAGTTGATAGGATGAAAGAAATTGTTGGGAACTAGAGATCACGGAGGCACAGTGAGAGCGGTTAACTAAAAACCGGAAGGTTAAAAAGTAGACGTTATTAGAGTGGATGTTTGAATCTGTGATTAGAGAAATGAACCAATTAAGCACAATCCAAAGTTTAGGGTGGGACCATGATGTAAGGAGCTAAAATGGAGTACAGGTCTCTGGAGATGAGAAAGTCTGAGAGCCTTGTTTTTATGTGGCAATCTGTGTAAACTTCTAACTCATCCAGAGTGATGGTGACCCTGAGGACTAGGAACATGACTGAGTCAGGATCTAAATTCTCCAATAAGTAAAGGAAATCTATAAATGAATGACATGTTCTAATTATCTAAGTCAGAAGCTCTGTACTTACCATAGACAATATTGTAAAACAAAATACCTGCTAGTGTATGTAGTTATATACAAAGAAAAACAACCATAAGAACACATACTAGGTTATTAATAGTGGTTATTTCTAGAAGTGGGATTATTTCTGAAATGTTTGGATTTTACCCTTAATTATTAGTGAAATAACTGCTTACTGTTGAGTCAATTATTATACTTATTTGTATTCTGATTTTTTTAAAATTTAACATTATACATAAGCATTGCTCAATATTATCCTCACTCTGGATAACTATTAAGTTACATGGAGGACTACAGTATATAGTGAAAACGTTATGATTATTTCTGTGTTAGTGGGTACCCTCTAAGGATTTTTGCAAAAGTGGGTAAATAACTTTTTTAATCGTGTTCTTTATACATTTTTATTAGATTTTCTGAATTCCATTTAAAACAGTCTTCTGCCATATTGGAGTGGAAAACATCGAGTTGGGTCACAATCACTTATCTGCTTATTTTCTTAAGACTTTTTAATTCCATAAAGCACATTTTAAGCTACATACTTTATTTTTCTCCTGAGTTAGTTTGAAGTTCTGGAATGAAAAGCTTATTTATCTTTTCCTTCTAAAATGCTGAGAATACCTAACATTCTGTGTCTTTTTTCTTGATGTTAATTGAAGTCTAGTTGACACACAACGTCAAGTTAATTTCAGGTGTACAACATAGTGAGTGGACAAGTCTGCGCATTATGCTGTGCTCACCACACTACCATGTGTCCCTGTACCACAAACCTAGTAGTAGTGATGGTGTCAGTGAAACTGCTTATAGCTCTTTTATATTTCAACGGATTGAAATGTAAATGAACAATCTAATAATTATGTAGTATTCACTTATGTTAATTTTCTTCTTTTTGCCTCCTGTTGTTTGTACAGAGGCAGTAGGTGTGACCAGTCAGCGGCCAGTGTTTTGTCCTTTTCATAAGAAGGAGCAGCTGAAGCTTTACTGTGAAACATGTGACAAACTGACATGCCGGGACTGCCAGTTATTAGAACATAAAGAGCATAGGTACTGTCATCTTTAATTATGTGCACACATGTATGGTAAGCTTTATGAGGAGTGGAGGGCTGCTGGCACCCCAGCCAGATGGCAGTTGGCAAATGAAGTTTTGTTCAGCCAACAGTATGTTGGCCTGTTCCAGGATTTTTCAACTTGGTCACTGCAGATACTTGTGGGGGTCCTGTCTGGTTCATTGTATGGTGTTCAGCAGCATCTTTGACCTGTATTCAATAGATGCCAGTGGCATCCTTCTGGTTGTGAGGACCAGAAATGTCTCCAGATGTTGCCAAATGCTCTACAGAACAAAATCACCCTGAGTTGAGAACCACTGGCTTACACACTATTTAAAACTAAATGGAATTAATTTCCAGTGTTGTAAAATGAGATTTTACATTTAAAAAAAAAAATCTACATCTTTGGGTTTTTGAGAGAACAGAACCTGTTATAGCATGGGCCTCGTACACTTTGATTAGCATTTGGGTGGAATTCACTTTAGTGTTGTGTAGAATGAGGCACGCCTTTAACAATTCATCATAGTTCCTACTGAAGATTATTTCTAAATCTGATGTCCATAGGCATTTCAGTTAGCAACCACTAATTTATTTAAATAGTAAGATTCTGATTAGTACAAATAAAGTTGGTTAAAATGGTCAAGGCTCAAAAACTGGTGGTTACCAGAGGGGAGGTGGGGTGGGGTTGAAAAGGTGATAGGGATTGAGGAGAGCACTTATGAGCTTCAAATATTGTGTGTAAGTGTTGAATCCTTAAATTATACACCTGAAACTAATATTATACTGTATTGTTATCTAACTGGAATTTAAATAAAACAAAAACAAGGAAAAGAAAAGAAAAAAAAAAAATGTCTAGGCTCCCAATAATGGCAGGCTAGGCAATTTGGACCAAACCATACCAGGGAGGATAACTAGAAAACCTGGATAAAATACAGAAGTCATTGATAAAAAGTCTTAGTAGTAAAGATTTACTGGACCAGGTTGGAGGGGGACAGGGAATGAGAGGAGCGTTTTTACCCTTCATGGCACTTTACCAGGAAATCAAGGAGCACTTTTAATAGGCCACAGGGCTGGAAGGACAGCATTTGGAGTTCAGGGGTTACAGGGCTTGAAGGTTTCTCCTTGCCTTAATTTGGAACCCTGAAAGTCTATGCTATCATAGTAAAGATGAACTAGCTAGTAAATAGTTCCTGACTGGGACTGAAGCCTCAGCATCAAATTTTTTCATTACCCAAAGTTGGAATAAATTGAAATCCTATTGCTGGTGCCCCAGGGTGCCTGGTAGATTCAAATGTAAATGCTCCCTGAAGAGAGAAAACATCATCCTATGCCTCAAGTTGATGCAGTAATGAATTTTGCAAAATGGTCCAACACATAATTAGAAGTAATCACGTATGCTAGGTGATGAGACAATGTGAACAAAACCTACCAGATACAACAAATAAGATAAAAAGACCTTTAAGGCTATATCTTGCCATATTGAAGATCGGGGACAAAATGGAAATTTTGAGTAGAGAACTGAAAACTATAAAAAAGAATGAGATGGGAAATCCAGAACTAAAAATTACCATAACTGAAATTAACTCTTAGAGGCTATAACAGATTTGACATAGCAGGAAGTGAGAATTGATGAACTAGAAGAAAAGTAAGAAAATACCCAGGATGGAAAGTAGAGAAGAAGTAATACAGGGTGCAACTGGGGTCCCATAAGGAGAGAAGAGAGAGGAATGAGAAGGAAACAACATGTAAGGACAGAATATAATGGTTTGGAATGTGGTAATACTGAAGAAAGATATCTAGCCCATATTTAGGAAGCCCTATAAATGCCCAGGAGGCTGCTTAAAAAAAAAAAAAAAAAAAGGCAGTATGTTTTTAAGTACAAAAAGAAAATAATTACAGAGCTAAAATTATATAGCCAGTGAACATATTCTTTAAAATGAAGATTAATGAAAGACATTTCAGACCAAATAAACTGGGATAATATATCCCCAGTAAACCCTCACTAAAGTATACCTTAGGCAAAAGAGAAATGGTGGTCAATGCATGATGGAATGAAAATCATTTAAAATTGGAAGTACGAGTAAATCTAAATAAATATCAATTTATGAAACAATAAAAATGTCTTACTGGTATATGTCATGTGTGTTCTGTATAGTACACAACAGACATGTTAGGGGGATATGGAGTCTGTGTTCTAAGGCTTATGTACAGTTTAGGAAGACGGTAAAAAAATATAAATCAGTATTAGATAACTCCAGATCTGCATTTTGAAATGTCTAGAGTAATCACTAAAAGAATATAGAAGTGTATCTGATTATCAAAGTAACATAGAGGGGAAATGGAATAATTAGGCTAAAGACAGGCCAAAGAAGAAAAACAAAGAACAGAGGGGATTTAATAAGGACTTGGTAAGTGTAAATCTATAAATAGGTTTGTAATTATAATAAATGTAAATGGATAAAATGTCCCAAATTAAAAGATTGCAAGCTTAATAAAAAAATTGAAAATCTGCTATTTGCTTTTTAGACAAGAAGCAACTAAAGCCTAAGTATATAGAAAGAATGATGGAAAAAGTTGCGTTATGCAAACATTAACCAAAGGCATGCTGTTATGTGAAAGTGTATTGTTTGAGATACAGAGGGAAACTTTATATGATAAAAGGCTCTCTTCATTTAAAAGATGTAGCAGTTCTAAATCTATATGCCCATAGCTTTAAAATGCATAACAAAAAATGACAGAACATATAGACATATCTAGAGTGGGAAATTTCAACATACTTTTCTCAATAATTGACAAGCAGATTAGAACAGTATATTTTTGTAAGATTCAAATAACCTAAATAGCAAATGACCTTGTGGACATTAAGAAACACTGCACCCAATAATACACATTCTTTATAAACATAAAAAGAAAACATTTAATTGACCATATGTCAGGGCAATCTTAAATTTCAGAGGGTTAAAATCATAAAAAGTTTTTGTGTAAAAACTCAATGCTGTTAATGTAGAAAATAATGATAGATGATAAAAATCTCCATATATTTGAAAATGAAGAAATGAAATTCATATGAAAATGAAATGCAGTGATGCATGATCCTGTGCTGTATCCTGGACTAGAAGGGGAAAAATTATTTAGAGGACATTATTTTTAACTTATTTTGAGAGAGAGAGACTGTGAGTAGGGGGAGGGCAGAGAGAGAGGGAGAGAGAATCCCAAGCAGGCTCTGCCAACACCCAGCTCCATGTGGAGCTCTAGCCCACAAACTGTGAGATCATGACTTGAGCTGATCATGATACGCTTAACCTACTGAGCCACCAGGCCCCCCTTAGAGGACATTATTGAAACAAATGGCATTACTGGAATATGGTCTGTAGTTTAGATAAGAGTATTACCTTAACGTCAGTTTTCTTTTTTTTTTTTTTTAATTTTTTTTTTTTTCACTCCCTATTTTTGAGAGACAGCGTAAGTGGGATGGGACAGAGAGAGACAGAGACACAGTATTGGAAGCAGGCTCCGGGCTCCGAGCTGTCAGCACAGAACCCGATGCGGAGCTCGAACCCAAAAACGATGAGATCACGACCTGAGTCGAGGTTGGATGCTTAACCCACTGAGCCACCCAGGCACCCCAGTGTCAGTTTTATATTTAATCATCACACTCTGGTTACATAGCAATATCCTTACTCCTAAGAAATGTATTCTGATTATTAAGGCATTAAAGAGCTATGATGAATTAATACTTGAAAAACTAAGCCGTGTAAAGGTATAGGAGGTCTCTGTACCATTGCAGATTTAACTGAAATTGTTTCAAAATAAACAGTTCGAACTAAATTTAAATAAAACATCAAAGAAGAAATCCCAATGGATATAGGAAAATATTTTTATCTGAATGATCGTGGAAATAATATCCTTGAAATACACTGTTAAGGCCATGATAAAAGGGAAATAGATATCATTAAATGTATATATTAGGTAGATAAAAAAATACACTAAACATCTCAAGTTCAGAAAATTAGTAAATTAAGCCTAAACTAAGTGAGGAAAAGGACACGATGAGGATAAGTACAGGCATTAATGAAGTAAGTAAAGCCAAAAATCAAATCTTTCAAAATATTAGTAAATTGACAAATTCCTTTAATGAGTGATTTAGAGAGCAGGCCCAAAAAACCAATGCCAGGAGTGAAAAGGGGGCATCACAACATTTTCTAAAGGCATTCAAAATTATGAGATGATTATCTGTCAATGGGTTTGGAAATTTTTGCATGAAATAGGATGATTCTTAGAAAATACAGCTTCCCGGGGCGCCTGGGTGGCTCAGTTAAGCATCCAACTTGATTTCAGCCTCGGTCATGATCTCACAGTTTGTGAGACTGCGCTGGGCCTGCTTGGGATTCTCTGTCTCTCTTTCTGTCTGCCCCTCCCCTGCTCACTCACTCTATCTCAAAAAATAAATAAAAAAAGAAAAGAAAATACAGCTTACCAAAGCTAGCACAAGGTAAGATAGAAAATCAGAATAGCCCTTAGATTTATATCCATAATTTTTAACTTTCTCACAAGGGAAACTACAGGCCCAGATGACTTCATTGATGAATCAACAAAATAGATAAAAATAACACCTTTTAAATACACACAATCTCATCCAGAGGACAATAAAAGGATGAATTCTCTCCAACTTGTTTTATGAGGAATAAAAATAGAAAATCACGGACTAGTCTCACCCATGAAATGAATGTGAAAATTCTAAGAAATAGGAAACCAAATCCAGTAGTAATGTGATTTTTGGACAATATAATTACAACCAAGTTGGCCTTGTTTTAGGCATACAGAGTTCATGTAACATTTGAAAATCAGTTATGTAATTCATATTAAAAGAATAAAGGAAAAATTACATAATCATTTCAATAGAGACAGGAGAAACATTCTGTCAAAAATATGCACCTATGATATAAAGACTTCGCAAACTAAGAATAAAAGGAAATTTCCTAAACCTGAGAAAGGTTTTCTGTAAAATGAACCAGAAAACATCATAACAGAATATTGAAAGTTTTAAAATTGAGTTTAAGAACCAGATAACAAACATTTTGACCACTTCATCTAACATTACACATTACTAGGGTCTCAAAGACCGCATTCTATACATACAGAGAAAATCCAACAGAATTAATATTAACTATGTTCCCCTTTTTTTCTAATGCTGGCAACACTATAATACTGATTTAAGTACGCTTGCACTTTTAAATCACATTATGTAAAATACTGTGTTTTATGCATTTTACGAAAAATTAATAAAACTGGTTGTCTTCTATATTACTGTGTCCCTGGAGCTACTCTTGAGTCATCATACGTACTTTGTCAGAGATTATCATGTCCATTTACAAGTTAACGTTTTTAAAGTGCTGTATTTTATGTTGCTTGAAGCTTTGTTACATGCAAGGCATAGCATCAAGAGTTTTTCCTCATCCCACCATTTTCCCCAAAGGCATATATTTGTGACCTTTATGACACAACTACCTAATGTTCAAAAGTAATCTTCAAGAGGTGCCTGGTGGCTCAGTCGGTTAACCATCCAACTCTTGATTTTGGCTCAGGTCATGATCTCACAGTTCATGAGATCGAGCTTTGTGTCGGGCTCTGCACTGACAGTATGGAGTCTGCTTGGGATCCTTTCTCTTCCTCTCTCTTTCTCTATGTGTGTGTGTGTGTGTGTGTGTGTGTGTGTGTGTGTGTGCGCGCGCGCGCGCGCACGTGCGCATGTGCTCTCAAACGTTAAAAAAAAGTGATCATCAAAATATTTACAGCATCAAACTTTAACAATTAGGAAATTACAAAGTAGTAAGGAAATCTACTTAAATATCTGTGGTTACTTTTTGCCAGGTCTGCCAGGTGAGTTCTTTAAGCCTCTTAAACTATGAGTGATAGATATGTATCTTCCCCAAATTTCCAAAATAATTTAGAGTATCCATGAGTAATATCTGTAAAGATTCCTCCTTTTCTTAGAGACACTTTGGAGAGTGCAGAAAACCTGCCTTCCAGGGATATATTTAGTATTATTTATATCTTTTAAACTCTCTTTATCTTAGCTTTTGGGGGGATGCTTTTCCTCATTTTTTATTTATTAGCATGAAATAATTGGCTTGTTTACTTGTCTTTTCAGATACCAATTTATAGAAGAAGCTTTTCAGAATCAGAAAGTGATCATAGATACACTAATCACAAAACTGATGGAAAAAACAAAATATATAAAATTCACAGGAAATCAGATCCAAAACAGGTAAATTTACATTTGTGGTGTTATGATAAATCATATTTATATAACATATTAAGAATACTCTCTTTTAGAACAGGTATTTTACTTAGCTCATGGTGAAGTAGATCTAAGTAAGCTGTCAGATGCCTCTAATAACATAGTTTGTAAGACTTTTCTAGAAACTTTGGGTTTCTGGAAACTGAACTGGAAAGCATTCTTTTCAGCCATGAAATTTCAAAACTGTTATGGTAATAAATTGCACTGAGTAATGGATCATTTATCTGGCAGGTATTGATAATTTATAATTATCTGATGTTTCAAATTTTAAAGAAATGCCAGGATTTAAAAACAAAATCAACTACTTTTTGCCACTATTATAAAATATTTTAACACTTTATTATACATACATAACTGCTTTTTTAAGCATTGGTCAACTTTGAGATGCCTTCTCTGGGCTGTCACCTTTTAACTACAATAGGGTGGAGGTCTTAGGACACCAGGAGGCAGGGATTGTTAAACGGTTTCACGCACCTTTAATTTCTTATCAGATAACAATACTTGCACGGTTTCTACATATTACCTGTTACGCTTTTTGTTTTCCGAAGGAGGAATCCTCAACTGTCCAAAGTCTCACATCTCACAAGTCAGTGATTAGGGGAGCAAACCACTCACCTCCACATGGAAGAGTGAGTTTGTTTAGCTTACCCCCCTTTTTTCATCCTGTTTGGAACCCGCACTGACATAGTACAACCTTTACAACAGCTATGAAATCCCATTTTCCCTTCTTTTGTTGTTTTGCATACAAAAGTAACATATCACTGTCCAAATAAATCAAGAAATCCTTTTTAAAAAGAGCCTGAGTAAGAGAGGCCTCACAGGGGATTCATTAAGAGAAAGTCTTGTGGTTTATCTTCCTTAAGACCAATCATTATAATGTGTTATTTTTGTCATTAACCTTTTTCAGTAATTACTATGACCATTTTTTTTTAATTTTTTTTTTTTTTTTTTTTTTTTTTTTAACGTTTCTTTATTTTTGAGAGGCTGAGAAAGACAGAGCATGAGTGGGGAGGGGCAGAGAGAGAGGGAGACACAGAATCGAAAGCAGGCTCCAGGCTCTGAGCTGTCAGCACAGAGCCCCACGCGGGGCTCGAACTCACGAACCGCGAGATCATGACCTGAGCTGAAGCCAGACGCTCAACCGACGGAGCCACCCAGGCGCCCCTATGACCATTTTTATTCTTTGTGATAATAACAGTTCTATCGTGTGTCTTTTGTTTTTGTTAGTCTTCCTTAATCAGCTCTCATTGCATTTTACCTTTCTCTTTTACATAACAACTATATTAACCAAATACTGTTTCATTTACCATATTCTAACCATACTATTTTTGCCAAATAAAGTGGTGGGCTTAAAAGTTTATCTGAGTAGTTGAAAATTTGTAAGGGATATTCACAGAATGATGGAGATAGTTACAGGTGATTCTACTGTGTAAGTGGCAAATGGTAGCAATTGTAAAGTAACTAATTTTATGTGAAAGCTCCACCCTTGATGAAATTTAGTCTTTCTTCTTACTCTTTCATTATGTATATGGTATGAGCTGTGGATCAAAGTTCACTTTTTTGTAACCTATGGATGTCCATTTGTTCCAACACCATTTGTTTAAAAGACTAAATTATTGTTATTTAATTGCCTTGTCACCTTTGTAGGGAATCGGTTGACCATGTATGTGTAAGGTTCTTTCTAAACTCTGTATTCTGTTCCATTGTATTTTTCTTTTTTTTGACAGTACCCCACTTTCTTCATGACTGTAGCTTTTTATAGTTAGTCTTCAAACCAGATAGTGTGAATTCTCCAAATTTGTTCTTTTACCTTTCTGTTAGCGGCTTCCTTATGCTGTTTTTACAACGTCATACATTATCGCATGAAAGGATTTGGGGTTTTGAATTGTAAGAATTAAAGAATCTTTGGATTAGGTGCTAATTGCTCATATCTGAATAGACTGTCATGAAATGATTACATTTACAGCACGGACTTACTTTGGTTTTAATTCGTTTTCACGTGTGTGCAGACAATGGCACGGCCTGTCCTTTTTTCATCCTGTTTAACCATCATGAAGATGTGAATTCTAAATTAGTTTTTGTTTTGTTTTGTTTCAGAGGGTTGTTTTCTTCCCATATCTATCTGGGTTTCTTGATTTTCATAGCCAATATTGGTGTCAAGTGATTATCTTAAGTTGCAACGGAAAATAAAATCTCTGCCCTATTGGTTTTAAGTCTTGGAGGGTAACTATTGGAGAAGCAGACTGGAGAAATCAAACTTCCAATTTCTCTCAAAATGTTTAGTGGGTGTCCCGTTATTCTCTTCTGCTTTTGTAAGATATTCTGGTATGATGCTGTGTATTTCTTATCTGTCTATCTCGATCTCCATGACAATGGCCTTCCCGTCTTCTCTAACGAAGGGAAAACTGTACATGATAGCTGATGAAACATAAAGTGGTATTGAGCTGCTTATTTGAAGACAGATGTGTTCTTACAGTAGCTCTCTACTGTTGTTCTCTTTGCTTCTGTGCGGGCATAATGAATACTGCAGCAGTTCAGATCACTAAGAATGACATGCTTACACTTTCCTACTTGGTAGTTAGAGTGGATACAATCGAACATGTTTGGAGTCCTAGTTTTCTTGCTCATAAACCTTTTTTTTGGTCTACCCTTTTAGATCAAGTATTGATTTTCTTGAATGATTTTCATCATGATCTTTCCAAGTCATATTTTCTTAAAATGTGTTCGTTCTCTTGCAATTTTATACATTTTGATTTTAAGATTGAGTTAAGTGACTGTGTTTTTCAGAAGAATTACATTTCTGCTATGTCATCTTCGAGAAAGTCAATTTACACTGAAGGACCCTTAGAAACAGCTGAGCTTTTAAGAGTTGAAAACATTTTGGCCTAATTTAGACATTAGAAAATCAATTTTAAATATTATAAAACAAATCTTCTGCCTTAGAGTTTAGATTTTTCCCCCTTTCATTTAATTTTCAGGATAATTGAAGTAAATCAAAATCAAAAGCAGGTGGAGCAGGATATTAAAGTTGCTATATTTACATTGATGGTAGAAATAAATAAAAAAGGAAAAGCCCTACTGCATCAGCTTGAGGTAAGTTACTGTTGATGGGACAGTATGTTTGTAGCGATTTAATATAGTAGTTTCTCATGTATTTGTGACTTTGAAATCACAGACTTTTTCATCCATTTATGATTGAATAATATTGCGTCTCCATTCCTAAGTTTTCTTTTACCATATTCTACATTGTAGCTGACAGTTTATGGCTTAGTGTTTCCTCGATAGCACAAAGCACAGTGCCTTGCTTGAAGGAGCTCTGTAAATGTTGAAGAGATTAATCATTTTAGATTCATTCAAGTGACAACTTGGGGCCACCAAAGGGGTGCACTCGAGCAAAAAAGATTTAGAAAGATAACTAAGCTATATTTTGTTTTCAAACATAAAGGTTTAACCCTATGAGAAATTAAGTAAAAGGATATGCCTTCCACTCTCAACATTTTAGTCTTAATCCTCTGTAAAAGTAGTATGTAGGGAGGGATACTCAGGGCACTTAGGATAGTTGTTTCTCACCACGGTGAGAAAAATATTGGGCTCTTTCTGAGTTTTTTTATACTCATGAAGGTCTAGATCCAAAGTCAGTGTTTGCCTCCAGATAATAATAGATTACAACTTCTCCATGGTATAGTAACATAATATTAATTGCATGGTATTTTAGTATTCTTTTAATGGTGCAAAAAGAATTCACAGTAAAGAAGCAATTTAGAATGAGAAGAGAATGCAAGAATTCTGATGTTTAAGGATTTAAAAAAAATAAAAACTCCTAGAATAATTTGGTTTAACCTCTTTATTTTGTAGTTGACAAAATTGTAAGGTCTTTCTCAGAGAGTCCTGCCCTCCTGGGAAAGCATGGTCATTCCCATGGCTCATCAGCCATACAGGAAACAAAGACTAAAGACTTGTCTTATTTAGTGAAGAAGTATTCTGTCCAGGAGACCTCATTTATAGTATTTTTTCAAGATTCTGTGATTTCTTTTTTTTTTTTTTTAATTTTTTAATGTTTGTTTATTTTTGAGAGAAAGAGACAGAGTGTGAGCGAGGGAGGGGCGGAGAGGAGACACAGCCCAGGCTCCGAGCTGTCAGCCTAGAGCCCCTTGCAGGGCTCAAACTCAGGAACCGTGAGATCATGACAGGAGCTGAAGTCAGATGCTTAACTGACTGAACCACCCAGGCACCCTTCTTTTTTTTTTTTTTTTTTTTAATAGAAACACTTAAAGAATTTAAAACATTTCCCAAGCTCTGTTTAAAATCAAGCATCACTTAGATTGGCTTTCTCAGAAATTACTAGTGCGTGCATGGCTGTGGCTCTTTCCAGACTCCACTGTAAATCAGAATCTCTTGGAGAGTTTTTCAAAAAATGAAGATAAAGTAGTGCCTGGGTGGCTCAGTCAGTTAAGGGTCCACCTCTTGATTTCCACTCAGGTCATGATGTCCCGGTTTGTGAGATCGAGCCCTACATCAGCTCTGTGCTGCATATGGAGTCTGCTTGGGATTCTTTCTGTCTCTCTGCCCCTCCTTTGTGTGTGTGCACCCTTCGTCCCTCTCTCCCTCTCTCTCCCCCTCTCCCCCTGTCCACCTCTGTCTCTCTCTCAAAAAACAACACACACAAAAAGTTTAAGTGTTGTCTACCACATGGTGTGACTGGGCACAAAACTGGTTGCAATCAGGACTAGAATGCCTAAAACGTGAAATCATGTGATTGCACAACATGTGATCTGATAACTTCATTAGATTGTTTTTTATTTTTATTGTATTGTATTTGTGGGTATTGAGTTTTAATTTTGGGTATTGAATTTTATTTATAAGTATTGAATTTTATTTGTGAGTGTTGAATTTAATAGGCATTGACTGACTGTATCATAGCCAATCCATGGTTTTCGCCCCTTTTTGAATATTGGAAGATGCATGAACACCAACCTAAATTCCAGAGTATGTAAAACTAGACCAAGGGCCTGGTGTGGAGGGTAGAGGGTGCGGAGACGGTGGTGGCAACAGCAGAAGCTGCGTTGTTGGGGGCACAGTTTTTGTGGCAGTGAGACTGATCCTTTTATACTAAGAGGAAAAACACTAAGAATATTTCTTATGAAAATTCAAGTTTCTATCACTTGGCTTCTCAGAGGTGACAGTTATTCTAATTTGGTAATCTGAAAATGACCATTAAAATATGTTATATGCGGGACTAATTTTGAATTTTCTTCTTTTCAGAGCCTTGCAAAGGACCATCGCATGAAACTTATGCAACAACAACAGGAAGTGGCCGGACTTTCTAAACAATTGGAACATGTCATGCATTTTTCTAAATGGGCAGTTTCCAGTGGCAGCAGCACAGCATTACTTTATAGCAAGCGACTGGTAAGATAGCTAAGTATGGCATGGAACATACCATCAAAAAGCAGAGAAATGATGGGAGTCACTGGAATACTTAAAATTCAGAAATGTTCATTAGTCTATTTGTACTTAAGTGCCCTTACCTATTTCTAATTTTAAGTGATCAAAATATTTTGGTTTTAAAAGTATATTTAACTGCCATGGTTTAGGTGTATTCTAATCCACCACTGTCCTTCCTGTCTGGTTCTTTGCCAGGTTTTCTCTCAGTGGCAGTCGAACTTAACACTAACAGTAATGATAATAATAAATATTTCCTGCTCACCTATAGTGTGCCAGGCGCTAATTCTAAGAATTTTCTATGTAATAGTTCACTTAAGCTTAGGCATCATTTTTATAAGATAGGTATACCTATCCATCTTTTTTGTATGGATGATGAAGGCACAAAGTTAAGTGACATTTGTAAGGTCACACAGAGGTATCAACCAGAATTCCGTCTTGGACACTGAGCTTAGAAGCTGTGTTCCTCTTGTCGGCAGCACGTTGATCACTCTGGCGGCCATAAATGGTGCTGTATATCTCAACCCCATTTGGTAAAGAAAAGTGGCTGTGTCATGATGAACAATTGTGGTAGTAGTCTAGAACCTTGCTACTGAAAATATTTCATCACTGCACACTAGTAATCACCTGAGGATTCTGGATTAATGGTTGTGGAGTAGAGCTAGATTCTGTATTTCTTACAAGCTCCCAGGAGATGCTGGTGCCACTGGTCTGCATTCTTAAAAATTGCTGCCTTACCTTCATTTTATTAAAGATTTCACAATGGGGCGCATGGGTGGCTCAGTAGGTTGAGCATCTGACTTGGGCTCAGGTCATAATCTTGAGGTTCATGAGTTCAAGCCTTGCATTAGACTTGTTGCCATCAGCACAGAGCCCACTTTGGATCCTCTCTCCCCCTCCCTCTGTCTCTCCCCTGTGCACGCACTCTCTGTTTCTCTCTCTCTCAAAAATAAATAAACATTAAAAAAAATGGGGCGCCTGGGTGGCTCAGTGAATTAAGCATCTACAACTTGAGCTCAAGTCGCCGTCTCACAGTTTGTGGGTTCAAGGCCCCCGTCAGGCTCTGTGCTGACAGCTCAGAGCCTGGAGCCTGCTTCAGATTGTTTGTCTCCCTCTGTCTCTAACTCTCTCTCCCCCACTCGTACTCTGTCTCTCTCTCTCTCTCAAAAATAAGAAAAAATAAAACATAAAAAAAATTAAAAAGACACTTAAAAAATATATTCGGGGCACCTGGGTGGTGCAGTCAGTTAAGCGTCCAACTTCAGCTCAAGTCACGATCTCCCATTTTGGTGAGTTCGAGCCCCATGTGGGGCTTTGTGCCAACAGCTCGGAGCCTAGAGCCTGTCTCTCTGCCCCTCCCCTGCTTGCACTCTATCTCTCACAGGAAATGAATAAACATAAAAAAAAATTTTTTTTTTTTTTAAATAAAAAGATTACTCAGTTACCCTTTGAAATCAAATTAGGACATCCAAATCAGTTTTCTGTTCACCTGTTCTGTTTTTAGAATCAAGTAGCAAAATTTTTCTCTGACCGTTTTGAAATAAGGAAATGTACTTCTGGATAAACTTTTATAAACTAGGTTCAAATATTGAGTTGAAGACTTGTTAAAAAAAATTGATTTATAACTATTTCTAAAACTATTCCTAATCATGAATTGTATTCAACTCTTGGACTTTTTTTCTTTCTTAATATTTCAATGATACATTTTTTCTTGACTTCTTTCTTTCTTTTTTTCTTTCTTTCTTCCAATTGCTTTATTGGTCTTTTGAAAAATAGCTTCTAGATAGTACATATCTTTTCTGTTTTCCTGGATATTTTTCTGAATGTCCAACAGAAAGAGAATAAAAATAGAAAATGAGACAATTCCTTTTTCAATTATGAATGAAAAGTTATGAATATTGAATATTACGGTATTGTGTAAGAAACCATATTATTCATACAGTCAGATACTTAGTAAATCTCTGTCTAAAAATTTCTCTGATTTTATTTTATGATTTTATTTGCAATTATAATAAGAGAAAACAATAAAAACAGACGGGATTACTTACTCAGCACAATGATCTCGTGACATAGGAGAAAGGAAGAATGTTGTTGACATTATATAGGAGAAAATGGGTACAGCAAATTACAAGGAACCAGTATTACTAGATTCGCCAAATCATTTCTTTTCTGATTTTTAAAAGTCTGTGGAACCCAAGTGGCCCTTGAGTCGCAAATGTATGTAGCTAATAAAATAATTGGCCTGCAATGCACACTGAGCTGAGGCTTATACTTATTTGTAAACACTTATAAGCATCTCCAACCTCAAAAAATTTGAAAATTACTATATACTATAACTCCGTTCCTCATAGTTTTTCTGCATGGTACATGTAGCCGTGTTTACTCAAGTTATCCTTTAAATGATGGCTTTCATGTGCTTAAAAAAATAAGAAGAAATGCTTTGCAGGCCTCAAATTTCAAGCTTGGCTTGCAATTCTTAGTTCACTTTTTGCTATAGGAACTGTGGTCAGGAAAAGACAAAAATCAATGGAAGAGCAAAATCTTTCCAGAAGTCTAGTATTAAATATATTTTGAAACAGTTTCACAGTATTTCCTCAGAACTCTTCTGTCAACCTGCTAACACCGAATTTATCCTTTATTATTTAGAAGGAAGGCAAGCAACGTTGACAGAAGAAAGGCCAGGAGAGTAAAACACGATCATTCTTTTTACTCTCCGTAAATATTTCTATACTAGCAATTAGGAAACTATTAAGTTATAAGTAGTAAAAAGGAATTCTTTTCTCCTTTTTTCCCTTCTCCCATCTAATTAATCTTCAGTGACCTTCTTTGTGTATTCCTGAATGCCTCATTGCCATCTCCTTATTTCTAATCTTTGGTGCTCACAGGATATGATTCTTTCTTGCCTGAGTACTGGTACCCTTTCCTGCCTCTTCTTGCTCCTGAATAATGTCCATCTTTTTATAGACTACCTGCTTCAGATTAGATTGGTCTTCCTTTCCACTTGTCAGCCTTTCATGACCAAGACTGGATTGGGTTTCTCTTTCTTGTGTTTACACACCCTTTGTGCATATGTCCATCATACTATTACTGATTTTTATCTGCTATTATATTTGCATATGTTTCTATGAATCTCATTATACTCTACACTTCTTAAAGTAGGAATTTTGTGTTACTCAGTGCTTGATGCATAGGAATTCAACGAAAGATTGATGGTAAAAAAAAATCAGGTACAAGATAATGTCTTCTTTCAGAAGCTCTAAGTATAGACAAAACCGCCTGTTCATTTTTATAGGATTGGAAAATCAAATACTAGATTTCTTCTTTAAGTTTATTTTAACTTCATTAGAAAGGAGACAGTATATAGTATTGCTATCTTGAAAGCTGTTTTGATACCTTTCATATTTAAAAAAAATGTTTTGTCTGTTGCTTTTTGAACAGTAGCTAAGGTTTCAGTGTAAAACCTGAGTTCATTTAAGTTCAGATACATCTGAAGAGATTAACAAGTGTGTATATTTAATGAACCATTACCCTCTATACCAGTCATGCCTTATCACTTCTCAGAAATAACTAAAACATGCGTCAGGAGTTTTGACAAGGTTTACATTTTAGATGGGTAATAAAATAATTTGACAGTGAAAGAGCTCTTGTATTTTACATTGAATGACAGTAAAATACATCAGGAAAAAATGTTACTTAAGGAACAGAGTTTGGCCAAGTTTGATACTACTTTTAGACCTTGGTACAAATTAATAGTAAATAGATACTAGCTATCTGAGTTGTAAATAAATTGCGTCTTCTGGCTTCTCATCTACAGCATAGTATCTCAAGGGGAGAAAAAAGTATATCCAAGTATTGACCTCACAGTTCCCTTTTATTAGAGCTGATTTTCTTTTAAGAAAGTGTTCGCATTTCTGATTTAACCATTTTATCTAAATGATAAAGAAAATTTTATGTCACAGTGTAAATCAATAAACGTAGAAAGGATAGTACATATGGTCACTGTCGTAGTGGTAATTAAGAAGGAGTCATCAGTGTATGCTAATCTGCTGGGTAGAGAATTGATAGAACAGGATTTCAGTGTAATGCTACAATACCTCTTTGCAAAATACTAAGTGTTTACAAAGGGGGAAATCGAGTGAATTCAAGGTGGGGAAACTGGGGAGCAAAATTGTCAGGCGACGAAGATTCGTATCAGCACTTGTGGTGGGACAGGCTGCCATCCTGAGCTTCCTGATCTCATGTGCTAAGAAGTGCACATTATATTATCATTAGTGTGGGATTCCTGACAAGGATGCTTTTACTAAGTCTGATCAAGAGGAACTGCACTCAGACCCAGGTTGAAGGCGCTCTTATAGAATATAAGTTCTTGAACTCTTTAAAGCCATCAAGGACATAAATGACAGGGAAAGCCTAAGGAACTGAAGGGACATGGCATCCAAATGCAACCTGCATTCCTTGACAGTATCCTAGCAAGCGACACTGTGGGCAGAGTTGACATTTGAATGAGGTCTTTGGATTGGATGGCAGTGTTGTCAGACTTGGTTTCGGAATTTGGAATTTGCTCTTTATGTTAGACGATCTTTGTTTTAAGGTGCACTCGCCAGAGTGTTTAGGGTAGACAGAACCTCATGTCTGCAACTTGCTGTCAAAGGTTCAGAAAAAGACTAGTAGCAATAGTGTATGTGCAAAAGCAGTTGGGGAGGCACTGGAAGAAGTGTGTTAATACAGCAGCCGTTGGGAAATCTGGGTGAAGGGTTCTTTTCACTTTTCTACAATTTAAAAAGTATTTCAAAATGAACAAATTTTTGGAAATGATAAAACAGGAGTATATTTACAAAGGAAAGTTCTTGGAATGATTGTTTTGGTCGGCTTTGTAGGAACATCTTTTACGGTGAGAACTGTTAGAGGACACAAAAAATTAAGACAAAAACTTAGGGAGAAGAGCATTGTGTTGAGTGCTGTTAGCTACACACTGTGCCATGTATTCTACTTAGTCCCAAAATAGTTTGATGGTTTTTTACTCACAATTTATTAGAGCTATTGAAAATAATTTAGCAACTAAAGCAAATTATGTATTCAACAATTATTTACTGAATACCTGCTATATATATCAGGCAGCATTCTAAGCACTGGGAGAACAGAGAACAAAATAAAATCTTTGCCCCTTAAGAGTCACATTTAGTGGAGAGAGACAGCACCAAAATAAGTAAAATATATAACTATTACCTGGTATATATTAAGTGCTCTAGAGAATATTAAATTAAGGAAGGGAGTCTGGGAACACTGGAGTGCAAGTGGTAGTGTAAGATAAGTTGGTCTATTTAAAGAGGGTGATATTTGAGCAAATACTAAAGAAAAGTGAAGAAGCAATTCCTGCAGATATTTGGGGGAAGTCTGTTCTGGCGAAGCACACAGCAGATACAAAGATGGAGGTGGTGGTTTTTGTGATATGGACACAAAGAGGCGTGAGGGGCTGGAACAGAGTGAAGGATCAGAAAGTAGTATGAGTAAGGTCAGAGAAGCAGTGCAGTCAGACAGCACAAGCCTTGTAGTTCATTATGAGGACTTTGGTTTTTAATCTCAGATGAGGAACTGCTGGAGAGAGGGACTTGAGAAGGAAGACAGAATATGATTTATATTTTAACAATCACTGTAGCTATTGAGAGCAGACTATAGGTAGTTGAGGGCAAGGGAGATATAAGGGAGACCAGTTAGAGCCTTACTTACTGCAGTAAGATAACTTTTGCAAAGTGATAGCAGGAGAATTAATAGAGGTGATGAGAGGGGCGCCTGGGTGGCTCAGTCACTTAAGCATCCGACTCTTGATTTCAGCTCAGGTCATTATCTCACGGTTCTTGGGTTTGAGCCCCGCATCCGGTTCTGCACTGACAGTGTGGAGTCTGCTTAGGATTCATATTCTCTCTCTCTCTCTCTCTCTCTCTCTCTCTCTCTCTCTCTGCCTCGCCTCTCCTCTTGTCTCTCCCTCTCAAAATAAATAAACTAAAATAATAATAATAATAATAATAATAAATAATAGAGTTGATGGGAAAATGGGTAGGGTTATCCATATCTTAAGGCTAGAACCAGTAGGATTTTGCTAACAGGTTGAATGTAGGGCATGAGAAAAAGAAAGGAACCAAGGACTAAGCTGTAGGAAAAATAGTGTTGACAGTAATGGACAAGGCTAAGATTATAGGACAAGTAGACTTGTGTAGAAAGATCACAAATTCCCTTTTAAGCAGATTAAATTTGAGGTGCCTATTAGACAACCAGGTGGAGATGTTGAATAACTAGTTGGAAATGCAAGTTCAAAAGAGAGATCTAGACTTGAGATGTAAATTAAGAAGTCATTTAAACTATGAGACCATATGAGATCACTGAAACTGTGGGTAGAGGAGAAATGAGAGCAGTTGAAAGACTGAGCCCTGGGGCTCAGTTGAAAGAACCAACAGTAGAGGCTTCGATGGTGCGTTGGAGCCCAAACCTGTTCTCAGTGGCCCCCAAAAGTAGCAGCTGGTAAAATAAAGATAAAACCATGAGGGTATAGTATGCTGAAAGCCAAGTGAAGGAGTGGTTTCAGAAAAGAATGGGAGGAGAGGAACAGGGCACAGTAAAAATAGATGAGTTTTTTTAAGAGTTTGCTGTAAAAAGCAGGAAAACGGGGCAGTGATGGCAAGAGAAAAAGAGCCAAGAGTTTTGTTTTTAGCTGGGAAAAGTTAAAACATTTCTCTGTCGATGGGAATGATCCAGTAAAAGGGAAGCCTAGGTGATACAGGAGAGGGAAGAAAGTTGCTGAGCAGTGTCTGTGAGTAGGCAAGAAGGGTTGGGTGCTGTTGCACAAGTGGAAGGACTGCTCTAGAAGCATTGCAACTGGAGGGAACACTAATACTCACAAGTGGTGGGAATTTGTACAAGGTCCCTGATTGTTCCTGCTTTCTCAGTAAAATTGTAAGCAAAATCATCAGCTGAGATTGACAATGGGGGAGGAAGGGTGCTGGAGATTTGAGAAGAAAAGTTGAACAGTTACTTAGGAGAGTAGGGAAGTAAAGTACCAGAAGAATGTCACATGCTAGCCAGTCACCCTTAGGGGCATAACCGGAAGTAAATTGTCATGTGTTTGAAGTGATCATTCCCTTTATCAGTCCAGCTATATTTAGGCAAAAGCTGGACTTAACCAGGGTTGCTTGTTTTGTTTTGTTTGGTGACAAAGGTTGAGGAGAGAGATGGGAGTATATTTGATGGAGTATGTGAGAAAAACAGGTATTGAGGGTATATGCAAGGAGATGATTATGGTGCTTGACCCTGGGGTTTAAGCTGGGTAAGGATAATGGTAATGTGAGATTGAAGGACATGGAAAAATTATAAGAGCAAAGGCTTATAGGGCCTTTAAGGTTTATAGGATAATGGGTACCTGGGCACCAGAGGAAGTGAGCTAGAAAGAAGGATCAGCTGGTTGGATATTAAAATCATTAAGAATTATGATGAGTAATGTTGGAGATGGTAATAGTGAGCCAGGAGCTAAATTCTTCAAGGGCTGAGAGAGAAGGTCCAAGTGTTCACGGAGGACTACAGGGTGGAAGGAGGTGGCTGGTGTGGTGTAATGACATGAGATTCAAAACATAGGAGCAAGGGGAGCCATCCCACTAGCAGCCTAGATGTGAGCTGTACTTACATCTCCTGAGCAGAGATTAATCTGTATTTTCCATAACTCATTAGCCCCTTAATCCAAATCCTGAAACTTTCTTTAAAAGCATAAGTATAATAAAAGAGCAAAATATGTTAAGGTTTATTTTACAGATATTTAGTTGGTGCTTCTCTAACCTTTTATTAATTCGAAAAAACTCACTTTAACGTATCACTTGAAGATACTTTTCAGTTTTGTATTCAACAGTATAGGTAACTAAATTATACCTCAAAACTTAACGTTTTAAAAATTAAACCATGTTGTGTATCCATATTTTATAGCTTCTATATGATTAGCTGTTTTGTATCAGCATACATACCAGAAATGACTTTTTTTGTGTATTCCCTGGGAACTTAATAAATTATTTGCCTGATGAAAGATACTGATGTTTAGTTGTCTCTCCTTTCTCCTAGATTACATACCGGTTACGGCACCTCCTTCGAGCAAGGTGTGATGCTTCCCCAGTGACCAACAATACCATCCAGTTTCACTGTGATCCTAGTTTCTGGGCTCAAAATATTATCAATTTAGGTAGGCCATTATGTCCGTTTCCTCAAAGTGCCATTTGTTTCTGGAGCTCTTAATGATTATGATAATGCTATCAAAGTGTTTTTATTACCTTATTTTAAAGACATGGAATTTTTGCCAGTATTTTATTAACGTGTGTATCTGTGTAACACATGCCTGAGTATAAATACACATATGTAAATAAATGGATAATATGAAACATCCTTAATATTGACTCACAGGATGTCTAGACTTGGGAATTTAGAAGTTCTTTTTTCCATAGAATATTGCTTTTACTGTTAACTATAGATTTATCACAATGGGGTAATAAAACTTTTGACTCATAACTGCCATTGATACAGGCTTTTTGTTATGTGGAATGTGTTCTGTTAAAATAGTATTTCTCATATTGGTTTACTTCTTATACCCAGTCATGGAGCACCTAAAGGTTCATTTGCTTGCTCTTGCTAGGGAAGACTTCTCATCTTTTATTCCACCTTTTATATAATAACTGTATATTTTTTTTACGTTGTTTTTTAATGTTTATTTATTTTTGAGAGAGACAGAGACAGAACGCGAGTGGGGAGGGGCAGAGAGAGAGAGGGAGACACAGAAGCCGAAGCAGGCTCCAGGCTCCGAGCTGTCAGCACAGAGCCCGACACGGGGCTCGAACTCATGAGCTGTGAGATCATGACCTGAACCGAAGTCAGTTGCTCAACTCACTGAGCCACCCAGGCGCCCTGAAATAACTGTATTTTTAAATTTCCTAATTGAAACGTAACATGCACACAGAAAAGTGCCCCAGTTTTTAGTATTAGAGCCCACCAAATTATCACAGAGGGAGACTGTCATTTTGGTAAGATTAGGAACTCAAATCGTAGAAAAAGTCTTCACTTTTTGCCTTTCTTCTTAATTTCTCACATGGAAACTATAGAAACAGAAATTTAAGAATTCCCTGTACATTCTTCATCAGCCATCAGTATATTCCCTTTGATGACAGTTTTTTGGGCTCACAGACTATGTTTCAAAATCATCAAAGATGTTTGGTCTCTCATACCCTCAGCTCGATTCTAGGTAGGAAAGGAAGAAATGGCTGGAGAGAGCCAGTGCTCTCTTAACACATCAAGAAAGGAAGCAATAAGCTTACACAGATCGCATCCATACAAAAGAACAAAAAGGGTAGTGATAAGTTAACCCCTGTAGCTCAGTTTTGAAGTGCATGCAGCAATGAATTTATTGATAGGTAGCAGGCAGCTGGAATCACACACACTCTGACCTGTCTTACTAAAAAGCATCTTAATACAAAGTGTGTTTCTAAGTAACTATCTCTTACCTACCTCACCAAACCACCACAGATTCAGCTATACAGAAGTTATGAATCACAAGTTATATATCTACACAAGTATAGAAATACATGTAATTACAAGCATATAACTTACAGCATAAACCTCGTGATGTAGACATAAGTAAAATGTGTAACTATATACATAAATGTATATAGTTTTAGGTATGTCTGCATCAGCAAAAACAAAATAAAAACAGCATCTCCTATTTGTGAAATTCCTATAATAAGGTTAAACAATATCCTTTACAGTAAGACTTGTCAGAGCCATCACTTACAGCTGTGTAAATTACCATTTACAATGAGATTTACATTTTAAATATTCTAAGAAGGATTCAAGTTTCCCAGACTTGGTGTTATCCGTGGCTTCTGAGAAATGTCTTCTAGAAGAGTACATAGGGAAAATATTGATCTATGTCAACATTCAGTTAATGTCTCGGTGAGTTTGGGTAATTTACTCAATCTCTCTGAGCCTTAGATCCCTTATCTATAAAAAGGACTTTATCAAGAATATACATAGACCTACTATCACATTACCTAACATGCAGTGAGTATTTAATGAATGATGACCATATTTTTTTAGGATGTTTATGCTTAATAAATCAGAAATTGAGTCCGTTGAAGAAGTCAAGCTTTGCCTTATGCTGTAATCAGACCTACTAGAGGCACCTTTAAATTCTAAAAGTGTAGTTGTGAGCCACAGTATTCTCTGTCAGAGAGCTGACGTAGTATGAGCCGTGAAGGTATAAGGAACTTGAGAGATTACAAATTGTTCATTCTAAAGAATCAAATACATTGTGGGATTTTTAGAACCAACGTCAGATTGACTTGTTTTATTTTGATATACAAGAGCAGTTCTCAAAATATTGTATGAGACTCCTTTATGGGACTTTTCCCAACTACATGTCTATGTGTGGCTGGATTTTCTTCATAAATTTCAACCCAAACAACATATAATGACAGACAATACAGAAACAAATTGGAGAGTTCAGCTCTTAGGCCAGACATGTGAAGATTTTTAAAACTTAAAACAGTGTAAATCTTCATTAATTTTTGTGAAGTTATTTTTTCATAAAAATGTGTTACTGTGGGCTTGTTATTTTTAAATGAGTTAATAACTAAAAAATGTTTTTAATAGTTTCTAAAATGTGAAAATTTGATAGATAGAACTTACGTAAACAAAAGCTCTTTGTGACCTTTGATTTCTAAGAGTGTAAAGCGTTCCTGAGATGAAAAAGTTTCTTGGCAATTTGAAGTTCAGCAAAAAGAGCCTTATGAAATATGCTATTTCACTTTCAGAAAAACTTTAGAACTTAACTTTTTCTCTTTAATTAGGTTCTTTAGTAATTGAAGATAAAGAGAGTCAGCCACAAATGCCTAAGCAGAATCCTGTCGTGGAACAGAATTCACAGCCACCAGGTGGTTTATCTTCAAACCAGTTATCCAAGTTTCCAACACAGATCAGCCTAGCTCAATTACGACTCCAGCATATGCAGCAACAGGTAATGGCTCAGAGGCAACAGGTGCAACGGAGGCCAGCACCTGTGGGTTTACCAAACCCTAGAATGCAGGGGCCCATCCAGCAACCTTCCATCTCTCATCAGGTAAATTTGGAAGCAGGCCTGTCCTAACTTAGATAATGATAGTACAATTGTATTCAACATCTCTTAAAATAACCAAGACATCTGTCATTTGTGATTTACATCTATGAATTGTTAAAAATTTATCACATTAAGTATCCTTGATTTAGCTTCTAGTTTTTAGTCCTTCTCAAAAAGGAATTAATGGTTTATTTAGCTGGTACATCTGTTTTCATCTACTCTTCAAATTATAACAGGATAAATGATTGCATTCCTAAATAACCCATGCCTATGACTGATGAGGAAATTTGTAAATCTGTAACTCATAATTCCTGTATTAGTGCTTCAGAATGACTAATACTTCAGTTTTCTGTTCTTTGTGGGGATGCAGTGTTTTAGAAAAACCACACTGCATCCTAGAAACTAGGGTCAAATAGAAAACTGGGGTGGAATGGTTCCTTAGAAAACTACCTTTTTCAAACTTTATTTCTGAGCAGATACTCCATGAACCATTCTTATTCTTACTAGATATCAAGTATTCCATTTACTTTTAAGTCAGTTTTTCAAGATAAGAAGTTTATGCACTCTGTTAAGTAGTTTAACCGTCCTGCTCAAGTTAGATCTGGGCATACGTAATAAGTTTACTAAGGAATATAAGGTCTAATCAAATCATACAAATTGTTATTGACAGTTACATTTATTAATATGTACTCTTCCTATTCCTGAGAAGCATTTGAAGTAATGAAACAGTAATGACACAAATGAAGTAGAACATGGTTTAATAAGTATCAAAGTGTGAAGAACTACTTGAGAACAAGACTTAGCTCAGAATTTTTTCTCAACCCAAGAAAATGAGAAACAGGCATAATATCTATATTATTTGGTAAAAAGGAAAAATGCCAGTTAATCAGAGAAAAAACTTTTTACTAGTATTTTACAAGCACTAAGAGGAATATATAATGTGGTTCTTCATGAAAAGGCAATTTTAAATGGCATGATAATTTTTTTGTAGCAATTTTGCAAAACATAGAATTGGTCTTCATAGGGCTCTTATTTCAACCCTGAAGAAAGTTGTAGGCATATGTAGATCGTGATTTTGTTAAATTGCTTCTGTGAAGGCCTGAGTTGATTTATTTGAGGTTTATGGCTTTCTAATAATTTGATTAAGAAGGCTTGTCAAATCCAGGGGTATATTAAAATGCCTAACTTAATATGCCAAATTGATTATTCCTCTAGAACTTTACTTTAACCCACATGTTCACAGAAGTAATTAACAAAGAATTTAAGAAGTCTTTGGTGAGTGCTCTGTGAGAAGAGAGTTGTGCACTGTAGATACCAAGAGTTTCAACTGGTAGAGTTGGAATTTTAAGAAAACTGAGTAATTTTGTCATTATCTCTGCAGAGCGACATATTGCAGGTAGACTTCAAAGAGTACCAAAATATTTCTAAAGATAAATGTGAAGAGAAGAGGATTGAGTGCTTAGTGCTAAGCATTTGCATGATTAATATTTATCTTAAGTGGGAGATAGAAAAGTGATTTTTATTTAATAGTTTATTAAAGCAAAAAAAAAAGGATAAATCCATTATTTTTGTTAATTATCTTTTCACTAAGAAGTGAGGAACTGAGCAGTTAGTAGATACTGTGTGACTTGGTCACTCATTATTTAAGCAGCGACAAAACAGAAGTGACCTCTGAGCCTTTATTTAGCCTACGTATCTCAAATTTGCATTTGATCTTATTTTTCCTCTCTAGGATTTACTGCTGTATAATCTATATAATGCACAATCTCTATTATGTGACCTAATTTTCCCACTTAGAAATAAGATAACCTTCGTATCTTTTGGTCATTACCTCACACACTGTTGTTTTTCTGTCTTCTCACCCCTCATTTTTATGTGTTCTCTGTCAAATACTCATATATTTTTCAGTCATCAGTTTCTCCTCCTCCATAAGCTTGCCCTGCTCAGCTGTAGACTTCGTTTTCTACTAGTTTATTTACATGTAAAGCGTAGGGAAATGTCTGCCTAAGAGGAGGTGCGTGTGTGCCTCTGGCTTTGTGGACATGTTCAGATCGTACTCTGCATCTGTCTGTAGGACCCAGGTAAATTTGAAGGACTACTTCTAAAAAATTGCTTGCATGAGAGTTCCTTATTTCTTCTTCCTCTGAATATTAACCACATAATCTGTGTGGTTAAAGAGTTGGGTGATACAGACATAGGATACACACTTCTATGACCAAGTGGTACAAACTTGATAGACTGTGTATCTCTGTTTATTTAGCAATATACAGTATATCTTTTTATACTCCAGTGGACAGATCACAGTTTGTTGAGTGTGGTCACGTATGTTATTGAATACAAAATTCACAGCAATGGCTCTTACTCCTGAGTCAGATTTATTGCTGTGGAGATGCTCTCATTCATATGTAAACATTCATTTTCCTGAAGAGTTAGAAGGACATCTGCTATCCTTCATGGTTATGCACAGTTGGGAACTACTGACCTAGAATACAGTCAAACCCTATAATAATGAAGGTACTTAGAGTGCAGATGAGGCTAACGATGATTATACGTTAGTTTGCTAAAGTGCTCAATTATTTCTCTGTTCTGTTTTTTCCTTCTGTATCTTTCTTGCAAATTAGGTGATTCCATTTAATTAAAGTACCACTGGTTTTGCTTTTTCTTTTATGCTCAGAACTAGTTCCTAATCTTATTCTTCGAAGTTGCCTTCCCTGTCTAATGCAGTCAACTGTAACTGTTTAGGAGAGGGGGGAAAAACCCCTCACGTCTTACCAAACTGTGAGCTCCATGATGGTAGGGTCGACATCCATTCCCACACTGATTTTTCACAGGGTACATTACTCTGACATCAAGTGTCATTTCTTGACTGTATCAATATATAAACCTCATTCTTGCTGGGACTGTGAGAGTAGGGCAGCAAAGGACTTCGAGGATTACCTTTATTCTCCTTAAGGACCATTTTAGGTGCTTTTCCACTTTATAAAAAATTATCTCTTAGATAAATTTAGAAGTTTTGTACTATTTCCACTGTAAGCGCCCAACTGTTTTCTGTTTGCGATTCTCTGAGATAAAACCCTTCAAGTCACAAAACTTTTTTTTTTTTTTTAACTTTTTTTTAACGTTTATTTATTTTTGAGACAGAGAGAGACAGAGCATGAACAGGGGAGGGGCAGAGAGAGAGGGAGACACAGAATCAGAAACAGGCTCCAGGCTCTGAGCTGCCAGCACAGAGCCCGACACGGGGCTCGAACTCACGGACCGCGAGATCATGACCTGAGCCGAAGTCGGCCGCTTAACCGACTGAGCCACCCAGGCGCCCCTACAAAACTTTAAGAATTAGAAAGAATTGCTGTGGCTTCAGGCGTATGCTTCTGTACAGTTCTGATATTTTCTCTAATATTTTTCTCTTCTTCACCCACAGAATTTCCCTTGGTGGTGAAACAGTATCTAAATCTGTTTTTCTTGGGTGTGTAATTGCTGGCTACTCTTGAGAGTTACTGAGGGTGAACTCAGTGCCAACTAATTTGTAAGACAGGGGAGAGAGAAGCAGTTTACCCATGCAAGGAGAGTAAATTCAAAAAAATGAGAGAGTAAAAGCTAAAAAAGAAGGCAGGGCTACACTTTATAGCTGTCTTCCTTCACAGTTTAGAGCGCCTAAAAAATAAGTATTTGCTTCGCAATAAGTTGCCAACTGTAGGATTGGTTCATGATGAAACAAAGACTGGCATATAAGGTTACCTTTTTCTAGAACACAAATCTCAATTTCCAAGGCTAGCATTTATGCACAAAGTAGGCTTGTCTTCCCAGCCCTTGCCCTGTCCTGTAACCAACTAGTGTTGTCCTTGGAGGGTTTCCACTTGAAATCTATTTTCTTTTAGGGAAATTTCATCCTCTCATCTGTACCTTAATCAACCCCCAGCTAAATACCAGAACGCATTTTGGTAATGATGAGGCAGACTAGATTTGGATCAAAGCTCTAGCACCACCTTTCACTAGCCACGTGACCTTTTTAAAGCTACGTAAGCTTTCTAATGTTCGGTGTCCTCATTTTACAAATGACATAATGAAGTAACACATGTAAAATGGTAATCACAATGCATGGCATATGGTTTGACCTCAGATCTAAAACTCACTAATTCCTTTTTTTTTTTTTTTTTTAATGTTTATTCTTGAGAGAGAGAGACAGAGTGTGAGCAAGGGAGGGGCAGGGAGACAGAGAGAGAGAGAGAGACATAGAATCTGAAGCAGGCTCTAGGCTCTGAGCGGTCAGCACAGAGCCCAACACAGGGCTCGTACCCACAAAACGTGAGATAATGACCTGAGCCAAAGTTGGACCCTTAACTGACTGAGCCACCCAGGTGTCCCAGTTTTCAAATATTAACAGTTTTCACTATTCATGATTTGTCAGTTAAGAGTTTGGAGCTAGAGTGCTTAAGTTCAAGTTCCAGCTTCATCTTTTACTAACTTTGTTAATCTTGGATAGGTTATTTAAATTCTCTATACCCTGATTTCCTTTTCTGTAAAATAAAGAGTCCCTACCTCATAAGAGTGTTGTGAAGATTAAATGAGTTCTCTCATAGAAATCTCTGAAAGCAGTGCCTGGCATGTAACGACTGCTCAGTAAATGTTAGCGATTAGTATTCAACCACCATATTATTTTAGGATGTCTGAAGAGGGCAAATCAGGGACTTAGAAGGATACTTAACACAAATTTTCCCTACTTCCTAACATAGCCTACATCCAGTCCTATTATAACCTACTTAAAGTTGGAAACCCCTGTCCCACGGCTCTTTCCTAATGAAACCCCTTTTCACATAGCTTTACACATTCTGGAAGGCTGCCTCCTTCCCCCACACCCTTGTTGTTGTATTAATAAGTTGTTCGTCTGTGACAGAGTTGCTGTCTTTCTTTGAAAGTTACAGACTTCTCTGTAATTTGTCTTTCAGGAGATGACCGTCACTAAAATGGTTTAATTTCTTTTTTCCAGCAACCCCCTCCACGTTTGATAAATTTCCAAAATCACAGCCCCAAACCCAATGGACCAGTTCTTCCTCCACATCCTCAACAGCTGAGATACCCACCGAACCAGAACATGCCGAGACAAGCAATAAAGCCCAACCCGCTACAGATGGCTTTTTTGGCTCAACAAGCTATAAAACAGGTATATATATTTACTCTCTTCAGCTTCTTGTTCTGCTTCTCTGCTTTCAGATCATGTTGAATTTATAAATAAAGCAATGGTTATGAAGAGCAAGTTTTTTTGTTTTTAATAAATGTGAGTTACCAAGTTTATTACAGACATAGAGACAAAGCTAAGAGAATGGGTCCTGATTTATGATTAACAAGAGAAATCCACTTAAGTTGGATTAAAGGCCCAGAATAATCAGTGAGTCGTAGGTATGACTTTTGGCAATACTCATAGGTGCAGCTTTTAGCTGAGTTCATTACATTTACTAAGACAGAAGAATTCTAACAAATACAGGTTATATTCTGCAAAAGAGAAATCTTTAAATTGTTTGAAGGAGACTTAGAAAGAAACTGATAGTTTTAATATGGAGTACCTATACATCTGATGAAATTGAATGTTTTAAGGTTCTATATTAAATCCAATAGGATTTAATATTTATATTCTTAAGGTCTTCAGGTAAAAATATTTTCTAGATAAGACACTCTTTTGTTATATTTATCAAAGTTCTCTGTCTTCAAGCACTTGTGTCAACACTGTTTCCAGCTTAATACTTGTAGGCTGATTTTCAGTTTCATATTTTTGCCAAGACCAAAATAAGGAATATGATGTGGTTTCTATAATTCTCTGACATTCGTTTAATCAAATGATGTGAAAATTCTATTCAAAAAGTACATGTGCTGCGTGTTTGTGTGTGGTTATAATTAGTTTAGCTTTGCTTTAATAGCACAGAATTTTCATAATATTTTAATAAAAACGCTTTTAAACAAGTCATTTCTTTCTCTGCTTCATTGGTAGAGAGAGGTGAAAAGGACCCAAGCTGCATTGTAGCCTTAAGTCCTGTTTACTTTCCTAAGAGTTTTGTGACCTTGTGCAAGTTTAATCTTTTAAATGTCATTTGCCCCAGCTATATATTGAATCCCTTGCAGAGTTGTGCTGAGACTGCTAATGTGTACAGAAGCACCTAGCACATTCTGTGTGCACAAACGTGTACCTTCCCTCTTCCCCAGTTTTTTTTTTTTTTTAATTTTTTTTTAATGTTTTTTTTATTCTTGAAAGAGAGATGGACAGAGAGCAAGGAGGGGAGGGGCAGAGAGAGAGGGAGACACAGAATCTGAAGCAGGCTCCAGGCTCTGAGCTGTCAGCACAGACCCTGATGTGGGGCTTGACCCACGAACCATGAGATCATGACCTGAGCTGAAGTCGGACACTTAACCAACTGAACTACCAGGCGCCCCGCCCCTCTTCTCCAGTTGTCATTTTTAATGTGTAGATACACACTCTAAGGATGTTTTTAAAATGTTTCCTGGAGAAGAGGTTAGGGAAGATGGCGCTGTAGGAGGACGCTGGGCTCACCACCTCCTGCTGATCACTTAGATTCCACCTACACCTGCCTAAATAACCCAGGAAACCACCAGAAGACTAGCAGAACGGATTCTCTGGAGCCAAGTGCAGACAAGAGGCCCACGGAAGAGGGTAGGAAAGGTGGAGAGGCAGTGTGTGCTACACGGACCAGCGGGAGGGAGCCGGGGGCAGCCCGCCGACAAAGCAGAGCCCGCAAGTCTGGCTTGCAAAAGCAGAGGGGCCGGACGGAGTGTGTTCTGACAGCAAGCGGGACTTAACATCTGGAAGGTTATAAGCTAACAGCTCTGCTCGGAGAGCAGGAGGGCTGGAGGACAACGGGAGGGAGAGTTGTTGAGCCCCAGATGACAGAGCTCAGCTTGGCGGGGAACAAAGGCGCTCGCCAACGCCATCTCCCTCGCCCATCCCCCAGCCAAAATCCCAAAGGGAAGCAGTTCCTGTCAGGGAACTTGCTTGCACTGCGCAAACACCCAAGGCTGTGCTTCTGTGGATCTGTCCCTCCAGCAGCGGGTCTGACTCACTCCCGATGCTGCAGGGCCCCTCCTGAATCGGATCACCAAAGGAAAAGCAAACTGAGCCTGCCCCTCCCGCCCTGTGCACCTTGCCTACCCACCCCAGCTAATACGCCAGACCCCCAGCACCACAAGCCTGGCAGTGTGCAAGTAGCCCAGATGGGCCACACCACCTCACAGTGAATCCTGCCCCTAGGAGAGGGGAAGAGAAGATACACACTAGTCTGACTGTGGCCCCAGCGGTGGGCTGGGGGCAGACATCAGGTCTGACTCTGGCCCCACCCACCAACACAAGTTATTCAAGACAGCACAGGGGAAGTGCCCTGCAGTCCCGCACCATTCCAGGGACTATCCAAAATGACAAAACAGAAGAATTCCCCTCAAAATAATCTCCAGGAAATAGCAACAGCTAACGAACTGATCAAAAACGATTTAAACAATATAACGGAAAGTGAATTTAGAATAATAGTCGTAAAATTAATCGCTGGGCTTGAAAACAGTATAGAGGACAGCAGAGACTATTGCTACAGAGATCAAGGGACTAAGGAACAGCCTGGAGGAGCTAAAAAGCTATAAATGAGCTGCAAAATAAAATGGAGACGACCACAGCTCGGATTGAAGAGGCAGAGGAGAGAATCGGTGAACTAGGAGATAAAATTATGGAAAAAGAAGAAGCTGTGAAAAAGAGAGATAAAAAAATCCAGGAGTATGAGGGGAAAATTAGAGAACTAAGTGATGCACTAAAGAGAAATAATATATGCATAATTGGTATTCCAGAGGAGGAAGAGAGAGGGAAAGGTGCTGAAGGTGTACTTGAAGAAATAATAGCTGAGAACTTCCCTGATCTGGGGAAGGAAAAAGGCATTGAAATCCAAGAGGCACAGAGAACTCCCTTCAGACATAACTTGAATCGATCTTCTGCACAACGTTATCATAGTGAAACTGGCAAAATATAAGGATAAAGAGAAAATTCTGAAAGCAGCTAGAGATAAACGTGCCCTCACATATAAAGGGAGACCAATAAGACTAGTGACGGATCTCTCTACTGAAACTTGGCAGGCTGGAAAGGAATGGCAAGAAATCTTCAATGCGATGAACAGAAAAAAAATAGGCAGCCGAGAATCCTTTATCCAGCAAATCAGTCATTTAGAATAGAAGGAGAGATAAAGGTCTTCCCAAACAAACAAAAACTGAAGGAATTCATCACCACTAAACCAGGCCTACAAGGGATCCTAAGGGGGATCCTGTGAGACAAAGTACCAGAGACACCGCTACAAGCATGAAACCTACAGACATGACAATGACTCTAAACCCATATCTTTCTATAATAACACTGAACGTAAACGGACTAAATGCGCCAACAAAAAGACATAGGTATCAGAATGGATAAAAAAAAAAAACAAGACCCATCTATTTGCTGACTACAAGAGACTCATTTTAGACCTGAGGACACCTTCAGATTGAAAGTGAGGGGATGGAGAACTATTTATCATGCTACTGGAAGTCAGAAGAGAGCTGGAGTAGCCATACTTAGACAAACTAGACGTTAAATTAAAGGCTGTAACAAGAGATGAAGAAGGGCATTAATAATAATTACAGGGTCTATCCATCAGGAAGAGCTAACAATAATAAATGTCTATGCACCGAATACGGAAGCCCCCAAATATATAAAACAATTACTCACAAACATAAGCAACCTTATTGATAAGAATGTGGTAATTGCAGGGGACTTTAATACCCCACTTAGAACAATGGATAGATCATCTAGACACACGGTCAATAAGAAACAAGGGCCCTGAATGATACGTTGGATCAGATGGACTTGACAGATATATTTAGAACTCTGCATCCCAAAGCAACAGAATATACTTTCTTCTTGAGTACACATGGAACATTCTCCAAGATAGATCACATACTGGGTCACAAAACAGCCCTTCATAAGTATACAAGAATTAAGATCATACCATGCATACTTTCAGACCACAATGCTATGAAGCTTGAAATCAACCACAGGAAAAAGTCTGGAAAACCTCCAAAGGCATGGAGGTTAAAGAACACCTTACTAAAGAATGAATGGGTCAACCAGGCAATTAGGGAAGAAATTAAAAAATATGTAGAAACAAACGAAAATGAAAATACAACAATCCAAACGCTTTGGGATGCAGCGAAGGCAGTCCTGAGAGGAAAATACATTGCAATCCAGGCCTATCTCAAGAAACAAGAAAAATCCCAAATACAAAATCTAACAGCACACCTAAAGGAAATAGAAGCAGAACAGCAAAGACAGCCTAAACCCAGCAGAAGAAGAGAAATAATAAAGATCAGAGCAGAAATAAACAATATAGGATCTAAAAAAAAAAAAAAAAAAAAAACAGTAGAGCAGATCAATGAAACCAAGAGTTGGTTTTTTGAAAATATAAACAAAATTGACAAACCTCTAGCCAGGCTTCTCAAAAACAAAAGAGAGATGACCCAAATAGATAAAATCATGAATGAAAATGGAATTATTACAACCAATCCCTCAGAAATACAAGCAATTATCAGGGAATACTATGATAAATTATATGCCAACAAACTGGACAACCTGGAAGAAATGGACAAATTCCTAAACAACCACACACTTCCAAAACTCAATCAGGAGGAAATAGAAAGCTTGAACAGACCTATAAGCAGCGAGGAAATTGAATCAGTTATCAGAAATCTCCCAACAAATAAGAGTCCAGGACCAGATGGCTTCCCAGGGGAGTTCTACCAGACGTTTAAAGCAGAGGTAATACCTATCCTTCTCAAGCCATTCCAAAAAATAGAAAGGGAAGGAAAACTTCCAGACTCATTCTATGAAGCCAGTATTACTTTGATTCCTAAACCAGACAGAGACCCAGTAAAAAAAGAGAACTACAGGCTAATATCCCTGATGAATATGGATGCAAAAATTCTCAACAAGATACTAGCAAATCGAATTCAACAGCATATAAAAAAAATTATTCACCATGATCAAGTGGGATTCATTCCTGGGATGCAGGGCTGGTTCAACATTCACAAATCAATCAACATGATACATCACATTAATAAAAGAAAAGAAAAGAACTGTATGATCCTGTCAATCAATGCAGAAAAAGCATTTGACAAAATTCAGCATCCTTTCTTAATAAAAACCCTCGAGAAAGTCGGGATAGAAGGAACATACTTAAACATCATAAAAGCCATTTATGAAAAGCCCACAGCTAACATCATCCTCAATGGGGGAAAACTGAGAGCTTTTTCCCTAAGATCAGGAACACAACAGGGATGTCCACTCTCACCGCTGTTGTTTAACATAGTGTTGGAAGTTCTAGCATCAGCAATCAGACAACAAAAGGAAATCAAAGGCATCAAAATTGGCAAAGATGAAGTCAAGCTTTCACTTTTTGCAGATGACGTGATATTATACATGGAAAACCCGATAGACTCCACCAAAAGTCTGCTAGAACTGATACATGAATTCAGCAAAGTTGCAGGATACAAAAAATCAATGTACAGAAATCAGTTGCATTCTTATACACTAATAATGAAGCAACAGAAAGACAAATAAAGAAACTGATCCCATTCACAATTGCACCAAGAAGCATAAAATACCTAGGAATAAATCTAACCAAAGATGTAAAAGATCTGTATGCTGAAAACTATAGAAAGCTTATGAAGGAAATTGAAGAAGACATAAAGAAATGGAAAAACATTCCATGCTCATGGGTTGGAAGAATAAATATTGTCAAAATGTCAATACTACCCAAAGCTATCTACACATTCAATGCAATCCCAAGCAAAATTGCACCAGCATTCTTCTCGAAACTAGAACAAGCAATCCTAAAATGCATATGGAACCACAAAAGGCCCCGAATAGCCCAAGTAATTTTGAAGAAGAAGACCAAAGCAGGAGGCATCACAATCCCAGACTTTAGCCTCTACTACAAAGCTGTAATCATCAAGACAGCATGTTATTGGCACAAAAACAGACACATAGACCAATGGAATAGAATAGAAACCCCAGAACTAGAGCCACAAACGCGTGGCCAACTAATCTTTGACAAAGCAGGAAAGAATATCCAATGGAAAAAAGATAGTCTCTTTAACAAATGGTTCTGGGAGAACTGGACAGCAACATGCAGAAGGTTGAAACTAGACCACTTTCTCACACCATTCACAAAAATAAACTCAAAATGGATAAAGGACCTGAATGTGAGACAGGAAACCATCAAAACCCTAGAGGAGAAAGCAGGAAAAGACCTCTCTGACCTCAGCCGTAGCAATTTCTTACTTGACACATCCCCAAAGGCAAGGGAATTAAAAGCAAAAATGAACTACTGGGACCTTATGAAGATAAAAAGCTTCTGCACAGCAAAGGAAACAATCACCAAAACTAAAAGGCAACTGACGTAATGGGAAAAGATATTTGCAAATGACATATCGGACAAAGGGCTAGTATCCAAAATCTATAAAGAGCTCACCAAACTCCACACCCGAAAAACAAATAATCCATGAAGAAATGGGCAGAAAACATGAATAGACACTTCTCTAAAGAAGACATCCGGATGGCCAACAGGCACATGAAAAGATGCTCAGTGTCGCTCCTCATCAGGGAAATACAAATCGAAACCACACTCAGATCTCAGGCCAGTCAGAGTGGCCAAAATGAAGAAATCAGGAGACTATAGATGCTGGAGAGGATGTGGAGAAACAGGAACCCTCTTGCACTGCTGGTGGGAATGCAAACTGGTGCAGCTGCTCTGGAAAACAGTGTGGAGGTTCCTCAAAAAATTAAAAATAGACCTACCCTATGACCCAGCAGGAGCACTGCTAGGAATTTACCCAAGGGATACAGGAGTACTGATGCATAGGGGCACTTGTACCCCAATGTTTATAGCAGCACTCTCAACAATAGCCAAATTATGGAAAGAGCCTAAATGTCCATCAACTGACGAATGGATAAAGAAATTGTGGTTTATATACACAATGGAGTACTACGTGGCAATGAGAAAAATGAAATATGGCCCTTTGTAGCAACGTGGATGGAACTGGAGAGTGTGATGCTAAGTGAAATAAGCCATACAGAGAAAGACAGATACCATATGTTTTCACTCTTATGTGGATCCTGAGAAACTTAACAGAAACCCATGGGGGAGGGGAAGGAAAAAAAAAAAAAAAAGAGGTTAGAGAGGGAGAGAGCCAAAGGCATAAGAGACTCTTAAAAACTGAGAACAAACTGAGGGTTGATGGGCGGTGGGAGGGAGGGGAGGGTGGGTGATGGGTATTGAGGAGGGCACCTTTTAGGATGAGCACTGGGTGTTGTATGGAAACCAATTTGACAATAAATTTCATATATTGGAAAAAAAAAAATGTTTCCTGGTCCCAGGAGCCTGGGTGTCTCAATTGGTTGAGCTTCTGGCTTCGCCTCGGGGGCATGATCTCCTCGCTTGTGAGTTCGAGCCCCACATAGGGCTCTGTACTGACAGCTCAGAGCCTGGAGCCTGCTTCAGATTCTGTGTGTGTCTCTCTGCCCCTACCCCGCTCACACTCTGTCTCTGTCTCAAAAATAAACATTAAAAATATATATATTTAAAATGTTTCCTGGTCAAAAATCTAAACATGAATGAATAAATGAATAAACTAGGAGATAATATAGATAATAAATTTAATCAACAGATTAAATTAACAAATTATAGTACACTTGCACAGGGGAATATGTTCAGCAATTGAGAAAATGCAGTAATCTATAGATGATGTTATATGGAAAAAAACCAGAATTTTTGTAGGGTATTATCTCATTTTTCTGGTTGTGTGGGGGGTGGGGGGTGGGGAGGGGTTTTTTAAAAAAATAAACCCTGGAAAGATATACATCGTCCATAACTATGATTATTCTGGAGGAGGGAAGTTGGCAGAGGGCACAGGGAGAGATGGATGGACGTGAGGGGTAGGTAGGTGGTAAAGATGACATTCACAGGTTTCTTTATACAGTGTTTTCAGTGAGGAATACAAATTAGATTTTTCAAAATTGGAATGCCTGTCACACTATCACTCTGTATAATGTAGTCCATATATTGTTGTATTTGGGGATATTTTCCCCCTTGTATAGTCCTGAGATACCTCAGTTGCTTTCCTTTTCCCCTATATTTTATTACAAAAATTTTCAAACACAACAGCTTCAAGAGTTGTGTTGGGGACTAATTGTTCCATTTGCCTTCTCACTTACTAATCATATAGCCATTTATTCTTCCATATATCAGTCAAGTCTTATTTTTTCAGAGGCTTTGAAGTAAATTGTGGAGAGCAGCATGGTTCATCTCTTCTCATTCCTAGTATTTTGGTATTATCTTAGTGTGTTTATCTCAGCCTTTAACGTAAATGATAAGAGTTTCCTCAGTTGTTTATGTTTAATTACCTATTCGTATATAAGAAATGAGTGTTAAAAAAAAATCCCGCAAGCCTGGGTCTAGAGCTAATGTTTGATGTTTGAGGTTTCACTCTAGTTTTAAGGCTACGAGGTAGATTTATTGGGAGAATTCTTAGTATCACAATCTTTAAGTTGTACTTCTTAGACTGGTCCAGTTCCCAAAGCGTCTTTCTGTCGTCTGCCTAAAATTCAGGGCCTGGCTGCACCTTGAAGCCAGCTTGGGTAAGCAGATTGGTGGGGGCCAGTGGCAGAGTTGGGGGTGGGGGAGGGAAGCTCAGCATTCAGTGTCAGTGTGGCTTCATAATCTTCATTTTCAGGGCAGTACGTCTCTTCCTTCAGGTGAACCTGGTGCCCTTCAATCCAAAAACACAGTTTTCTCTATTTTAGAGAATAAACTTCCAGCCTTCATCTGTGGAAATGGAGGAAGTCTGTATTATCTTGGGGTATCTACAGTAAAGTGGGAAAGGAACATGAGCCTCAGTGCTTCTCAAACAAACTCTCAGCAGATCATCCTGTTTTCAGCCCCAGCTTTACCTCTCATGCTTTTAATTTCCAGGCTCTTAGGGGTTCTGCAATATGTGCAAACTGTTATTTAGTTTCAAGTGTCTCAGGTGGGGACAGAAGAAAATATATCTTTTTAGCCCTCCATCTTTACCTTGAAGTTGCTATGTGCTTATGTTCCCGCCCACCCCCTATGTGTTAGCTTTTCAGGATTGGATGTTGTGGTTTTCTGATACATGCCAACTGTTTTCTGGTTAGATAGATATAGATATAGATATAGATATAGATATAGATATAGATATAGATATCTGCTTTTTATTTTTTATTTTTGGACAGGATTAATGAAAATTATACATACCTGTCCCTCCTTGCTTTCCATTCAAATTATAGTTGAATTCAGATAGCAGAATGTGTCTTCTACTTTGTTTTGTAACAAAGGAACAGAGATTAGTAGGACATGTTATGCTTTGGCCTGCTAATAGACCCCCTTCCTCCTTTGTTGGTACTACAGTGGCAGATCAGCAGCGGGCAGGCTGCCCCATCAACCGCCAGCAGCACATCCTCTACTCCTTCTAGTCCTACCATTACGAGTGCAGCAGGATATGATGCAAAGGCTTTCGGCTCACCTATGATTGATTTGAGCTCACCAGTGGGAGGCTCTTATAATCTTCCTTCTCTTCCAGATGTAAGTATACATAACATTTATACTAAGAATGTTTCGAAAATTTCAAGTGAATTTACCTGGTAAAAGGCTTGAGTTAGTCAGATGATAGGTTGTGTGTTGGGTTTTAGAAATTATTTTTCTTCTTTAGAAATAAAACAGCAGGAAAAATAAAAAGATAAGCCCTTAAACGTATATAGAGGACATCTTTCATGGCACTGATGTTAAACATGTTATAAATTAATGATTATAGTGATGGACTCTGGAATCTAAGCTGGGAAAGCTGGGAAGTAAGGACCTGGGAAAGAGGTACTGGAAAGGTGAATGTTGGAATGTGCTGTATTAGAATAAGGATACGGCGGGCTGGGGAGGCTGGGATTTAAAACATCAGAAGAGATAGAGACAAGTTTAACAATGGAAATGAAAACATTTTCTCCCAGATTATACTGGCCAGTGCAAGATTAGCTCTGGTTTATTTTATATTTAAATTAAATACATTTACTCACTAACTTTACCAATATGACTTTCTAAAAAATCTTTTCCAAAGGCAGAAAGTAAAATATCCTATAGATAGATCTCCATATAAGTTGATACTTGTTTTACGTTTCCTTATCCTACAAGGTTATAGAATTGTGACACAAACATTAAAACTTTTAAGAAACATCTGGTCAGATGGTAAAATAAATTTTTTATTTTCATTATTTAGTTGGTTTTTCAGGTTACTGAGATCAATTATTTAGTTGCATCATTAACCTTACCAGAGTTATTTCATTTTTTTAAATAATTGCATATACTTTAAATGGGTAAAGGACATGTATTTTTCATTCGTAGGTAATATATGGGAAAACTAATTTTGTCTCATTCCTATAATTTTACTTTAGCTTTTAGGATTAACTCACAGCGTAAATAACTTTCCTTACGTTAAGATTCAATAGATCCACTCACATTCCAGTACATTTTACACTCTGAAAAGTATTGGCCAAGGTATTGCCAAAAGGTTATTAAACATAAATGACCCTGTGTACTTTCCCCCTCCCCTGAAGAGGACCCACAGAAAGCACAAATCGTCCTTCTGGCCTTTTCTCTGCAGTCCTCAGATACAGGTGAACCTTTGTCTACCAGCCTTGCTCAACTGAAATTCTTCAGCTGAACCATAGAATAAAGAAGCTGATTTGAGTGACCGTTTTCTCAGTCCCCCCAAAGATGGTTCATAAGTAGCACCATTCTAGATGGAGAAGGAAAAGTAGATTCATCATAAACAATCTGTGCCCTAGGACAGTAGGAATTAAGTCTCTTATAGAATCCTAGTTCAGAAAGGCTGGAACTATGTTAGAGAATTGAACTTGATTTTAATCACAAAGACATTTTCGAGAAATAAATGGTCTATTTAAGCATGAAAAGTATTTGCATCTAAAGAATTAAAGTCTTTCCACAAAGAAGATGTGGTTTATATATACCATGGAATACTACTTGGCACTTAACAGAAGACCATGGGAGAAGGGAGGGAGAAAATAGAAACAGAAGGGGATGGAGGCAAACCATAAGAGACTCTTAAATACAGAGAACAAACTGAGGGTGGACAGGGGTTACGGCATGGGAGGGAAAATGGGTGATGGGCATTGAGGAGAGCACTGGTTGGGATGAGCACTGGGTGTTGTATATAAGCCAATTTGACAATAAATTACATTAAAAATAAAATAAAGAATTAAAGTCTTATTTAGTAGAAGTGTAGCATTATTTTAGCTGAGTGATCAGTTGGAAAAGAAGTGTTACCTGTATACCTGTTACATTAAAGCAAGAATCTTTAAAGGACCCATTTTCCCCTACGAAATAATAGTAATGTACTTAGGTGAGATTAGTGTTCTAGAAATATGCTATGTGTGGGCTTATTTCATCTACGTAGTGCATACCAGAGACGAGTTCTCAGCAGTGTGAATCAGTGACCACCCTTTCAGAGGATACTACACAAGGTCCTTCCTGTGTAAGGCCAGATTTTCTTCATATTCTTCAGAACCACACATCACAATGTGCTTATGTTCTTATGCACATAAAAGAATCCTTTTGGCTCTTAATTAAGCCAGACACTAAAGAAACTTGCAAAAATGTAAAACTGCGCTATTTTTTTTGGGGGGGGGGGGTACTTTTTGTTATTTTTAAATAAGTTATATATTTTTTTGTTTGAGTTTTTAAGGGTGTGAATGATACATGATACTCCTTTCTCTTTCCTCATAGCTTCTGAAATAGTATGTCTTCAGTATATTTACTAAGATGGACCATTAAGATGAATAAAAGCTTTTTTCAAGATTGTTTATAGGGAAAATATACATCAGAACTTCTTAAATATGATATTTATATACTTCATTACTTGATAGGAATTAAACTATTAAAGTTTTCTTTTAAATTTAAAGTAGCTTTTAACTTGCAAAGTCGGGATTTGGTGAAATAATTTCGTTTCTTATAAGATTGACTGTTCAAGTACTATTATGCTGGACAATATTGTGAGGAAAGATACCAGTATAGATCATGGCCAGCCAAGACCGCCCTCAAACAGAACCGTCCAGTCACCAAACTCATCCGTGCCATCTCCAGGCCTTGCAGGTAAAGTGAGCTTCCTTTGACTTTGGGGTGTTTTCCCTTTTTTTTTTTTTTTTTTTTACTAGTAATTACCCTCATCCCTCACCTCTGCCCTCCACCGTTTTCTCGGATGATTAAAATGAGTCTGAGTTTTGGGCACTGTTTAAATTTAGTCTACTTTCAAGGTGGGAAGCAAAGTTTAAACCTCTGTACCTTTTTAATTTCAACAAAACTTATAGGCATTAGAGCATTCCTAGGAGGAAATTAGTATTATACTTATTCTTTTTGATAAGTTTTCCTGTGATATGGTATCTTTTTGGATGTAAGTTGCCTAGGGTCAAAATTTATCAGTGTCAGTCTCTTCTTTGGTGGGGTGTGTGTGTGTGTGTGTGTTTGTGTGTGTGTGTGTGTGCGTGTAATTGATGTTTAAGAATTTTTAACATACCTACTCATTTCGTTTAAGAGAGAAGCACTCTCCCTAATCCTGTTCACCTAATACTACCTAATACTACTCACAGAGGTTGGCAAAATAGGTGCCTTAGAACAAAATATGGAGAGAGGAGAATTTCTGAAGGTTCACCAGTCACACAAACATAAGACAGTTACGCAGTTTAAAAGGAGATGCTTGTTTAAAACACATACAAACAAAATGGAAGAACACTGTTGACAAATATGGCATAGAAACTGTTTAATTATATAACAAGTTTGTATAAATGATTAAGGAAAATACTCAGAATTGCCAAAGGACTTGACTAGATAATTCCCTAAAGAGGAAATACAAATAGCCAGTAACTTGGGGGGTTTCAATGTCACTAGTAGTCATTATAAATATCAAAATAAGATATAATTTCTAACTGTTAAATTAGCAAAGACTTAAATAGTGAAAATACTCATTGCTAAGAATGTGATAAGAGAAGTACTCTGATACATAGCTGGCGGGAGTATAACTTGACAGAACATTTCTGGATACCATTTTGGCAATATTACTAAGACTAACATTTACGCATAACTGAATGTATGCTAGGCATTGGACAAAGTATCTTAATGCGTTGCCTAGTAGAATAGTTGTTTCGGTGTCTCCATTGATTGGTCTCTGTGTGGCTTTCTGTCTTGGACTGCTTTTACATCAGCACCTACTGCTTTTCGTTGTCGTCTGTAGCTTTCACTAGTACTAGCGTCCTCACTGAGATTTTGCCCTGCTTTACATTTGACTCTGTTTGGAGACTTTTTTTTTTTTTTTTAAGGTTTGTTTTGTTTGTTTTTGTTTTTTGTTTTTTGTTTTTGAGAGAGAGGGGGAGAGAGAGAGAACAAGTGGAGGAGGGGCAGAGAGGTGGACAGAGGATCCAAAGTGGGCTCCGTGCTGACAGTAGAAAATCCTATGTGGGGCTCCAACTCATGAACCATGAGATCATGACCTGAGCCAAAGTCAGATGCTTAACCACCTGAGCCACCCAGGCGGCCCTGGAGACATTTTTGATCGTCACACCCCTGGGTGGGAAATGTGGAGAGATACTACTGGCATCTAATAACTAGTAGAGGCCAGAGATACTGCTAAATATCCACAGTGCACGGAGATCCCCTACAAAGAATTATCTGGCCCAAAATGCCAGGAGTATTGAGATTTAATTCCGCTAGTCTAACCGGGTTAGACTTGGCTGGGAGTCCAACAACTGGTTATTGTTTTATATAATTCCATTTTGTTCCAGTGCTAAGTGAGCATATTCAGTAGGAAATGACACACATAATCATTAACTCATGTTATGAACGTGAATGATTTCCTCTTCTCCAGGACCTGTTACTATGACTAGTGTTCACCCACCAATACGTTCACCTAGTGCCTCCAGTGTTGGGAGCCGAGGAAGGTAAACTGACTTAACCTTATCCTCTAGTGTATAAAATCTCTGATTAGATTTATCTTGCCAGGGCTCAACATGCTCTTGGTACTCAATACATCTTGAACGACTTCCTTTATTTTTAACTTTTAAATTAAAATTTCAATGATTGTTATAATTTAACAAACTAATTAATGGGTTAAGTAAATAAAGTATAATTGTGTCTTTAGAGATACAAAAATTGGGGGGGGATGATATGTTTGTCTTGAGCCTAATAGCAAGGAAGAAATTGAAACGAAGTAGGTATAACAGACTGCACTATATAGGATATGTACAAATACAAACTTAGGGGGAAAAGAAACAATAACTTTATACTAACTTCAATGTTCTCTTGACTTTTTTAATGCCCAAACATTAGGTCTGCTTTAAAATAAATAAATTCATAGTTGTTGAAATTCTCTCCCAGCTTACTGCTTTGCTCATCTATTTATGCTTACAGATTTCTCCTAGTGAACCCAGTTCTTATTTGCTAATCATATGGAAGATACATTCTCTCAAGAGAAAAATGTTGCCTTTAATCCCATGAGAACATTGTGGGTATCCGTAAAGGGTTTTTGTCCCAGTACATTTTTTAAAATAGCCAAACACCAACAGTTTATATCTCTAGTTAATTGTCTTCACACTTTGTGACAGTAAATCGTTAATGTGGGCCCAGAGTGCTCTTTGTCGCTGACTAGAGAAGGAAGTGGGAAAGATAGTTCTAAGATATTAAAATCTGACTGCCCAATTGAAGAGCCTCAGAGTATTCAAGTCTGTTTTCTTATGAGTCGGGTTTTATTTAAATCTTTTCAAATATCTTTCCAGAAGTATAGTGCAACTAATGACATAGGTTAATATGTAAAAGGTTTTTTATACAGGAAGCTGTGTGCAGGCATCTGTGTGCAGGCAGCGGTTGCATCTCACTGTCATTTATCATGGATTGTGATAATGGAACATAGTGACCGTTGCTGTGAAGTTATACAGAATTACTTCTAAAAGCTATCGCTATGCTTTGTTTTGAGACACTTCAGGTAGCATTCTTTGATGTTTTTGTTTTTTCTCTCTCTCTCTCTTACAGCTCTGGCTCTTCCAGCAAACCAGCAGGAGCTGATTCCACACACAAAGTCCCGGTGGTCATGTTGGAGCCAATCCGAATAAAACAGGAAAACAGTGGACCGCCTGAAAATTATGATTTTCCTGTGGTCATAGTGAAACAAGAATCCGATGAAGAATCTAGGCCTCAAAATGTAATTATATCAATTTGGGGGATAGGATGAAAGAAACTTGTAACTAGCAGATAGGAGGTTAAAAATGTTATGTTGAGGGGCGCCTGGGTGGTTCAGTCACTTAAGCGTCTGACCCTTGGTTTTGGCTCACTCATAATCTCATGGTTCGTGGGATTGAGCCCCATGTTGGGCTCTGTGCTGAGCCTGGCGACTGGTTGGGATTCTCTGTCTCTGCCCCTCCCCCACTCATGCTCTCTCAAAATAAATAAATCAACTATAAAAAAATGTTATGTTTAAAAACAGGGAAATAGTCAACTTAAAGGTTGAAAAGTTTGAGGACCTCTCTCAGTAAATTAAAAGAAAAAGATGGATGGAAAATAGGGAGAAGAGTTCGAAAAATCAGGGGCATTTGGGGTTGGGCATTTGAGTAAAACACATGGAAGGTAATTGGCAAAAAAAAAAAACAAGGAAATTTACTGTAACTGAAAAGCATGCACATCTGAATTGAAAGGGCCCAAATAACAGAACATTAAATGAAACCAGGACTCATATTATCATCAATTTCAGGATACCAGGATTCTAGAAGCTTCTAGATGGAAAAAACACCTTATGCAAAGGATCAGACATAATGGCAGTGAGTCCTCAAAATGGATGTTTGAATCTGAAACAAAAGAGAAATACCAAAATTGTGAGCAAAAGTATTTCATAGCCAGAACTCTACACCCAGGCAGATTCTCAATCATGCATAAAGATTAAAGATTTTTAGACATAAATGCAAGGTTTGAGAAATTTTAATTCTCATGTACTCATTCTCCAGAAGATAATTGAAAGTATGCTTCATCAAAAATGGAATGAACCAAGAAAGGAGGCATAAGATCCCAGAAGAGAGACAAAGAGTACTTCCCAGTACAACAGCTCCCCTGGTGCATCCTGTAGCAGGGAGGATGGGAGACTCTGTAGGGATATATGTAAGAGCAAAAAAAAAAATGTTCGGCAGTATTGGGAAGCATTTTATAACCCTACTGGAGGCTGTGAGAATGACTTAGAGATATAGTATTTAGAAAAGTAAGCAGATGAAAGAAAAGGGTGGGAGAGGGAGAGAGAGAAAAGAAGGAAGGAAGGAAGGAAGAATTGAATCACAGTAAAAACAAAAAGACAAAAAAAGGAAGTGTAGTCATAGTACATTCTGTGGTTATGTGATGAACAATATTTATACTTACAGTGGTATAAACAAACACCTGTATTATACAAATTTAACTAAAAACTAGATATAATCAGGATATAACCTGAACATGAATTTAACCAGAAATTGATTTTTCAGGACACTTAACCAGTGCAGCAATGATACTGACCAATTGGAATAGATGTTGGCCATAAAGTTATACTGGTACCAAATAAATACATACATACATACTTACTTCATAAAGCGTTAAGAAAGTGGCATGAGTGGTGTGTATGTGTGTAAGGAGTGGGTAGAGAGGCAGGAAGGAAAAATCTAATCTTCCATCATAAAGAATATACATACCCACATTTAAGACTGAAAATATGTTTAAAATTGAAAATCTGAGAAATTACAATACAAGCAAATTATTTAAAAATAAATAGCAAAAGAAAAGCTAAATAATTTAAAAATAATTGCCTCTGAGGAATGAGATTATGTAATGATGCTTTTAACTAAATTTGCATTTATTACTTTAAATATTAAAAGTTTAAAGGAAATCATAGATTTTGTTATTAAAAATTTTACCATCCCAGGCCCCAACATAAAATTTAGATTCATCTTAAAGTTATTAATAGCTCTTGCAGAAGTGAAATTAATTATAAGAATTAAAGCACAATACTTTTCTATGAATGAAAAACCAACAGTAGACATATTTTGAGTCTGGATATAATTTTTTTAATATTTATTTATTTTGAGAGAGAGAGAAAGAGCAGGGGAGGGGCAGAAAGAGAGGGAAAGAGAAAATCCCAAGCAGGATCTGCACTGTTAGCCCAGAGCCCAACGTGGGGCTTGATCTCATGAACTAAACCTTGAGTCTGACACTTAACCAACCGAGCTGCTCAGGCACCCCTGCTGATCTTCTATTTTGATGATAGTTTTTGGTAGAGATTCAGGTCCTCTTTACCTTTGGGGACTCTATTAGAGTAAACCTCTTCTGTTCTCATACATATTCACAGGCTCTTTTGAAGTAACCAGGTGCCTATGAGAGAGCAGTCTACTGTCCCGAATTGCAGCAGTGCTAATGAAGAATGCCAATTTTGAGAAATAAACACATACTCTTAACTTCTTTCCATTGCAGACCAACTATCCAAGGAGCATACTCACCTCCCTGCTCTTAAATAGTAGTCAGAGCTCTACCTCTGAGGAGTCTGTGCTAAGGTCAGATGCTCCTGATAGCACAGGAGATCAACCTGGACTTCACCAAGAAAATTCCTCCAATGGAAAGTCGGAGTGGCCGGATGCCTCCCAGAAGTCACCTGTTCATGTCGGAGAGACCAGGAAAGAGGACGACCCCAATGAGGACTGGTGTGCAGTTTGTCAGAATGGAGGGGAGCTCCTGTGCTGTGAGAAGTGTCCCAAAGTGTTTCATCTTTCTTGTCATGTGCCCACCTTGGCAAATTTTCCAAGGTAAGATGGTACTTACTTCCCTTTCCCACATTCTTTCACTAGAAATAATAATTAATTGATGCTCGTTGTAACTTTGTAAAAAACTTCAGTGAAAACCCACTTCACACAAATGGATTCTTCAGCATAGGGGCTTTGATACTCTGCTTCCCATTTCGTGCGCTTCTCTCAAAAATCTACTCTGTAAAGAAGAAGGGAAAAAAAAACGGTCCTTTGAATTACTACAGATGGTTACCCTAGAAAACGGTGATCCTTACGCATAGCAATGGCCACAGTTACTGCATGTTTTTGCCAAGCATTGAGCTGTATCATTTACAAATATCTCAAGTACCTTTTCCAACCAACTCTGAGATGCTGCTCCTGCTGATGATGATGGGGAAGAGCAGCCACTGCGTTGATCTCTTTAGTTCTTGGAACACTGTACTTTTTAAAATTTAATTCCACATTTAAAGTTGAAAGAGGGGCGCCTGGGTGGCGCAGTCGGTTAAGCGTCCGACTTCAGCCAGGTCACGATCTCGCGGTCCGTGAGTTCGAGCCCCGCGTCAGGCTCTGGGCTGATGGCTCGGAGCCTGGAGCCTGCTTCCGATTCTGTGTCTCCCTCTCTCTCTGCCCCTCCCCCGTTCATGCTCTGTCTCTCTCTGTCCCAAAAATAAAATAATAAAAAACGTTGAAAAAAATAAATAAATAAATAAATAAATAAAATAAAGTTGAAAGAATGGGGGCGCCTGGGTGGCTCAGTCGGTTAAGCATCCCACTTCAGCTCAGGTCATGCATGATCTCACAGTTCGTGGGTTCGAGTCCCTCGTTGGGCTCTGTGCTGACAGCTCAGAGCCTGGAGCCTGCTTCAGAGTCTGTGTCTCCCTCTCTCTCTGCTCCTCCCCTGGTCACTCACTCTCTCTTGCTCTCTTTCGCTCTCGCTTGCTCTCTCGTTGTCTCTGTCTCTCTCTCTCAAAAGTAAACATTAAAAAAAATTTTTTAAATAATAAAGTTGCAAGAATAGTACCAAGAACATTTCTTTTCCATGAATCATTTTGGGGAAAATAACAGTTGTGCCTCACATCAGCCATAAATTAATGTGTGTGTTTATTTTTTTAAGTGTTTCTTTCATGTAAGTGTTTCATACCTCCTTGCCTAACATTTACCACTTAGGCCCTTGTATTATATTTCTGCTCTTAAGCTCTCTCAGCGTGGTGCTGTGTACATAGTAGATATGCAGTAAATTCTCAGTGATAAAAATTCATGCCAAATAAATAAATCTGTATCATAGATGGTATGGAGGATGTGGGAAAGTGAGATGGTGATGGGAGAAATGATGCATTAGGAATTCAGAAATTCCTGGGGCTCCCGGGTGGCTCAGTCAGTTAAGCATCTGACTCTTGATTTTGGCTCAGGTCATGACCTCATAGTTCCTGAGTTCAAGCCCTGCATCAGGCTCTGCATTGATAGCACAAAGCTTGCTTGGTATTTTCTCCCTCTCTCTCTGTCCCTCCCCTGCTTGCTCTCTATATCTCTCTCAAAATAAATAAAAATAAACTTTAAAAAAAAAGAAAAGGAATTCAGAAATACTCTATCCCCCAACAGTGGAGAGTGGATTTGTACTTTCTGCCGGGACTTATCTAAACCAGAAGTTGAATATGATTGTGATGCTCCCAGTCACAACTCAGAGAAAAAGAAAAGTGAAGGCCTTGTTAAATTAACACCAATAGATAAAAGGGTAAGTTTTTTTAAACATTTCTAACCTAGACTGTTAGCTAAACAGTTTTTTTGTTTAGATGGCTTATTGTAATGCAGGTGTGCCTTTAGTCAAAGAAGTGTATATTCAAAATTTTATGCTGACCTCTTTTTTCTTTAGTTTTTTCACAAGAGCGTAAGAATCTTAAGTGATACAACCTATGACTTTTCCTGGTTAAAATGAAAAAAAAAATCACAGTACTGTCTATACATTTTTTTAGAAGCTTAAAAGACTGTACTTGAACAAGGTAAAACATGTATCCTCTATGTGGTCCAGAGTTTTAAATTTAGTGTACCTTCAGTAAATTTGTTTTGTTTTATTTTTACTATAGATAAGTTTTCTTCCTAATGTGTTGAGAATTGGCACCACAGACGGGTTTTCGTATTCTTTCTGGAAATAATTCCATTCTTTTACCCAGTGGTACTGGGTTTATAACTCAAAGCCACCTAATATAGTTAACTGTAATTAACATTAAAAGCTACTACATCAACACTTCTTTAGTGCTAAAGAAGTTCCTTTGCTAAATTATTAAGTAAAACAATCAATATGAAAGTTACTGTGCAAGAAGGGGCCCAAACACACACTACCAGCACGACACTGTGTTTACTGGGATAAACCCCTACGCAGGGAAAACTAGCCGATGGGACCTTCTGCATTCAGACAGGCAGCCTTGGGACTGGACACACCATAGGAAAGGTTCCACCTCTGGATCTATTACATACATATGCTCTTCTTGTTGATTATTAATTATAATCCAATATACAGTGTTGTGTGTAAGCAATGAATCATGGGAATCTACCCCCAAAACCAAGAACATACCGTACACACTGTATGTTAGCCAATTTGACAACAAATTGTATTTAAAAAAATAAGTAAATAAATAAATAATATAAAATAAAATGTAAAATAATTATAATAATCCAATATACAATTTGGAGAGTTAAGTGGAAACTTATTTTTAAAGAGGTTCAAATAGGTTGCTCATGACACTTGTTGTTCCTATAATTGTAAGAAGGACTCTCCTATATCACATACACCCCAAACTATTAAACAGTATATAGTTCAGTAAATGACTGAAGAGATGAAAATTCTATCAATGTTTTTCCTGTATTTATCTGGCTTTAATTTTTATTCTAGTATTTTGAAACCCATGACGTTGTTAAAAATAAGTTGTGATTTCATTATTTTATTACATTTTTTAATTTTATTTTTTTGCTTAGAAGTGTGAACGCCTACTTTTATTTCTTTATTGCCATGAAATGAGCCTGGCTTTTCAAGATCCAGTTCCTCTAACTGTAAGTATTAATATCATTTTGTGCATTTTTACACAGTAGGGTGATTTTTTTTTTTGAAACTTGATTTATGAGAATGTATAGTCAGTTTCCTATATCTGATGCATATCTTATAGTTTTATTAATACAAACAGAATGCTTTGATCTTGAATACACTTTAATGTTCACAAACTGGTCCAAAACTTGTATTCATTTCTCATATATTCTCGTCTCATACATCTTACCTACTATTCTCTGGAATGATTTTTTTTTTAAGATTTTATTTTTTTAAAGTAATCTCTACACCCAACATGGGGCTCGAACTTATCACCCTGAGATCAAGAGTTGCATGTTCTCCCAACTGACCCAGCCAGGCACCCCTCCGGACTGATTTCTGTTGTTTCTCAAGAGGCTTAGTCCTATATCCTAAGCTGTTGGGAAAAAACTGTTCATTTGAGATAAAGACCCCCAAAATTCTTTGTACATATTTTGATTTATACAGACCCAGATTGCAAGTACTAAGTGGACTTTAACAAGACAGGAAGGGATATGTGCGTGCGTGGGTGTGGGTGTGTGTACTATTGCTTGTAAAAGGTTCCTCTTGTAGAATTAATTTAGGACAGGTAGAATTTAGTCATTTTTATTACAGCATCTCATTTATTTTGAAAGGTGCCTGATTATTATAGAATAATTAAAAATCCAATGGACTTGTCAACCATCAAGAAGAGACTACAAGAAGATTATTCCATGTATACAAAGCCAGAAGATTTTGTAGCTGATTTTAGATTGATCTTTCAAAACTGTGCCGAATTCAATGAGGTAAGAGGAAAAAACAAAAAACAATAGCAATGCGAAAGTAATATTAAATCAAACACTTCATCAACAAAAGAGATGAGTATCTACCAATGATAGTATAAATTTCTGAAAGTTCAAGTTTGTCAGAGAATGAAAGGTAATTAGGAAAACTTTATCCACATTACTATCCAAGGTTTATTATATGGTAAGTGGAAATGCAAATTATAGCTGACAAGTTGAAAACAATTTAGAAAATAAGTAGTTACCACTCCCTTATAGAATAATCCAGATGAGTCTAAGCCTTTTATTTACTTCTTATCTGACCTTCTCTAGACTTTGTCTAGCCCCAGGCTATTATTTTACTTTACATCATTGATGATGCATAAATACTTTTCCAAAACTTGAGTTAAAAGGGAACAAAAATGTGAGAAATTTACTTATTTTATTGACTGTTGACTGTTAAAATATTGATGTTTGTTTTTAATTCATGTTTTTATTTTTATCCAACAGCCTGATTCAGAAGTAGCCAATGCTGGTATAAAACTTGAAAGCTATTTTGAAGAACTTCTAAAGAACCTTTATCCAGAAAAAAAGTTTCCTAAACTAGAATTCAGGAATGAATCAGAAGATAATAAATTTAGTGATGACTCAGATGATGACTTTGTACAGCCCCGGAAGAAACGCCTCAAAAGCATAGAGGAACGCCAGTTGCTTAAATAAAGCAACACCATTGGCGTGTGCTGGTTTTTAGATTTTTTTGTTTTTGTTTTTAAAAAACATTTTGTCAGTAATTTTAACATCATTACAAAATGAGTTTGTGACCACTCTGATCTGTAAGTTTTTGATGTTTACTAGATTTTGATTTCCCTAATAAACCATTTCTTTTAATCTTCTTATTAAGAAAGAAAGAAAAAGAAGGAAAGGAATGAAAGTGAGGGAGCAAGGAAGGAAAGAAGAAAGAAGCATCAACAACAAAAAGACGTTCTTCCCACTTCTTGGATTTCAAAACTATAATTTGGAGTGATAGCAACTATAGAAAGGAAATAGACTATGTATGAACTCTTAAGTGGAAATTTAATGTGGTTTGGATGTGTGCGTTAATCCATTTTTAGAAAATACCACTATCCATTAATTATGGCCCAACCATGAATTAGTACTTACGAACAGTACTCCGTGAACATGAGTGGTAATAAGAGTTCTATCCTAGGATGCTGACTGGTGCAACGAAAAAGTAGATTAGATGCGATTAAGAAGGCACCTAACAGTATATAATGTAAGATGGCAACTGTATTAAAGAAAAAGCAGGAAAACAAATGTTTGATTTTTGTTTTGTTTTTTTTTTCTTGTCTGTAGAAGTGTTTGGTATAGCAGGTGTTCAAAGCCATTTTTCGTACATTTCTAAATATAACTTCTTCCACTGAGGAAGTAAGTGTACACATGTTTGGTTTGCTGTGTGTCTCTGTGTAGTTTGTTGTTTGCTTTTTAACTGTGCAGGTGATCCTTTTATAACAAGACTCGTTGTTAGCAGTACGGCTGTTAGTGGAACTACCCTGGACATGAAATACCGCAGTGTGCGCCATATTTGATGTGAGGCTTTTTCAACGTATACCCTATTGAGCATTAAATAGAAGTTCCGCCGAAAGGGACTAGTTTGGTGGTTTTCATCTTTATAATTTGGAATAAAATGTGTCGTGGAATTTAGGAGCGGGCAGTTCGAGGGAACTATAAGGAAAATGTAATGTTTTCTGAAGCTTATATTTCCTATTTTTAAAAAGTCAGAACCTCAAATTGAATCTTATGTCTGACTTCATTCTGAATTTCATTTTCATTCTCCTGATAGAGATACAGAAGACTAATCTTCTGAGAGCAAGCATATTCCTAATGGGCCAGACCTGACTAGTTGAACTGATAATCCATTTATTCCTTTTGCTTGTTCAGCGTCAAAGAAGGAAACTAAGTTAAGATAGACTGGCAAATGGCACAGTATTTCTCTTCTAACCTTTGACAAAATATTTACACATGAATTTTTTCAAAGTAACCTTTATAAAACATTAATTGAGGAAATCTTTCTCTTTGGGCTGACAGAATAAAAATATAGCTGAACTGAAAGAATCTTAGGCTGTGAATGGTATCATCTCCCACGGATTGGACCTAGAGGACTTGCTTTTTCCACAAGGCAATACTTCTTAAAATGGACAATTTGAAAATATTCTGTGGCTAATTCATTGGGTTTTCACGTGTTGCTAAAGATAAAATATGAGAAAATAATTTAGTTACATTAGCTTCTCAAGATAGGTCTTGTCCATAATATGTCACTTACAAAGTCTTAATCACTTCTCCAAATGTGTGTTTCAGAATAGTTGTTGTATTGTTGTGAAAATGCATTTGACATTTATTCTCTAAAGGCTGAACAAATTTTGATAACAGTGCATATACCTTTTAATTGTCTGGTTTTTTGCTGTGTTTTTTGGGGTTTTTTTTTTTTTTTTTGTTTTTTTTTTTTTTTCCTCCAGCATTTTTAGCACAGCAACTCCGGAGGTTTTGCAAATAAGTTTATTGTTGGCACTTAGAATACTGTTCTTGACTGTTTGTTCTTCCATACTTGTTTCCTGAGGTAAAACAGAGCAATACAGACAAATTTTGAGGAGGATCACAAAGAGAAGTAGCTCTTAAGGGAAAAAAATATATATAATTTCTTAAATTCTAGCATCTGAGCTAGAATTTCTACTAATGTGCCCAAAACTTGCACTGTTACATTCAGTCATATTAATCTTTTAAAAACAGTATTCACCTTTACCATTTTTTTTGCTGATTGAAAGGCAATTAAGAACCATCTTTCCTGTAGTCATACATAATATAAATTACATTAAAACTAGGTGTTTGTCTCTCCAAACAGCCTTTTTGTAATGCTCTTTACGATTAAAGTTCTGTGACCTTAAATTAACAAGTGCCTGTGTGCCCAGGTGGATCCCAGCAAAATAGTCCTGAAATTCTAATAGAAGTAAGGTATAAGGTGAGCCTAAATAACTGTGCTCATTTAGAGAGCCATCTCCCAAAAGTTCAGTGTGATTCAAGCAGCCTTGAGCTAAACTTAAAACACTACAGTGTTTACCTCTGATCAAAAACTCCAGGTGATTTCCCTCTGAATTTAGAACCAGTGCCCAGTGTCTTAGCTACAAGACCCTCTAATGTGATCACATGACCACACCTTTGGCCAAGGCTTGTGAATGAACAAATTTTGTGGGAGCTGGGATTTACCGAAGTCCGGCTCATCAAGAGCTTTCCCATGCATCAAGCATCTGATCTTTTTGGCATAAGGCAATTCTAACATATATAGAATACATTTGTACATGAGCATCAGGCAATGCAGTTATTTTGCCCTTTGAATTAACAGGTCTCACTTGTCCTTTCTGGATGGAGGGGTAGGATGCTGGATGTGCTAAAAGGAAAATGTCCTCTTCCCTTGGTAGTTTCACTTGCTTTTCCAAGCTAAAGAATAGGCACCATGTTTTACACCTACACCATAATATAAATGCAGTATAATTTAGCAATGCTTTCAGGAAGATTCGCTCCACAATCAAAAGGGTGAGTTCAGCTGATTGCTCCACTTATGAATTTGCATTTCAAATTCCTATGTTGTGACAGTGCTTAACTTGTAAATTTGGGTTCCATGGACAGACTAGTTAGACACTGAAAGGAAGAATTCCTCCTTTGGTGAAACCTGATCCATAAATTAACGTGAATCCCTAAAGTTGCTACCTATGAGCAAAATGTTTTTAGATGTAAATAGAAGATGTGCTTATTTTCTGTTATGAATGAGAGAAATTGAGTGATCTGATTGGTATTATGGACATGACAATGAGTTCAACCATCTAGTTTCTTACAGAGGTCCTCCTTTTAAATAACATGTACATAGTTTTTAAAATATTTTATAACCTCATGTAAATTAACAATTGATATCTTTTTACATATATTTCCCTTTCCTCTTGGGTGTGTATTTAGTAAGTCATAATTCACATGGTGGTAGTTCATGTTCTTGAGTGAGAAAAATCCTAGCCAATCAGACCACTGATTTCTTTCCTCACAAAGATTTGCTTTTTGTGAAGCACATCTGAGGCAATAGTCTTTGTTGTTGTTTGGTCTTTGTTTTTTTTTTAATTTGGGGCGGGAGGCATCTGGTGCTTTGATTTTTTAATAAAAATTAGCTTCGATGGATTTTTACTGTGAATGTTTTACCACAAGGAATTTTAATAGAAAAATTACTATGTCATTCAGTAGAATTTTACCTAGTTTGAGTCTCGCTTCATTACTACCTTTGTGTGTTCCTCTATAAAACTGATACATGTAGGGGCGCCTGGGTGGCTTGGTCGGTTAAGCGTCCGACTTTGGCTCAGGTCATGATCTCACGGTCCGTGAGTTCGAGCCCCGCGTCGGGCTCCGTGCTGACAGCTCAGAGCCTGGAGCCTGTTTCAGATTCTGTGTCTCCCTCTCTCTCTGCCCCTCCCCTGTTCATGCTCTGTCTCTCTCTGTCTCAAAAATAAATAAACGTTAAAAAAAAAAATTAAAAAAAAAAAAACTGATACATGTAGGGATAAGCCACTAGTCTATAAATAATAGGACAACTTTTTAAAAAATTCTGACACATGCATTTCACCAGCCTTAAAAAATAAGCAAAAAGTAATTTTACAAACAGGAAGGGTATGGGAACTTTAATCACTGATTCTCACTCCCCTCAAAGTAGGAAAACCAAAGATGCCATGAAAAATTCTTATCTAAAGCCTGTTGGAAGAGGAAGGGAAGACAGAGTGGGGACTTTGATGGGTCACTTTGAAAGTTTACCTAGGTTAATTTCACCTGTAAACAAGTTTTGAGTCTCTAAAATTACAACTGTTTTTAAAACTCACTATTGGATATTAAATAGAACTTACTTTTTGGTAGGGGTAGAGGAATAAACTTCTATCTGATTCTTGAGTTTTTAAGTAGAATAATTAAGTCCTAATTTGAGTCCTAAAAAAAAAAAGCCCTTACCTAAAAATTACAAGTTAAACATTCTGTAAAATTGTCTTTCCCATATTTTCAAATGTGATGTGGAAAACAGGCAACTTTAATGTACTCTGCCATTTATCAGGATACTGGAGTGAATTCCTTACCCATGCTCTCTAGTGCCTTTTAAACCTAAGACAAGTGAGCCAGAAAATCCAGTCAGGAATCTTTCCATTATTTATTATTTTTTTTTTAATCTTTATTTATTTTTGAGAGAGAGACAGAGTGTGAGCAGGGGAGGAGCAGAGAGAGAGAGGGAGACACAGAATCCGAAGTAGGCTCCAGGCCCTGAGCTATCAGCACAGAGCCCAATGTGGGGCTCGAACTCACCGTGAGACCATGACCTGAGGTGAATTCAGACGCTCAACCAACTGAGTCACCCAGGTGCCCCAGGAATCTTTCCACTGATGATTAAAGCACAGCTATTGTTTACGGGGAGGGAATAGAATATACAGATCAATCAGGGTTAAGCGCTTCTCACCCTCGGAATGGGAATGTGTGGACCTGAGAATTTTTCCAAAGAAAATCAAGTGTTCTTAAAGAGCAAAGAGGAAGAATGGCAACAAGAAGCGGCACCATGTTTTGACAATAATGCTGGTTCTCTAATCCAATTGATTTTAGGGATTTATTGATGAGGAGGGTGTATGTTAAGAAAGCCCAACGTACAGAAAGTCTAAAGGTTTTGGCATTCATGTTACGGAATGATTTTTTGCCATTGTAGACTATGCGTAAAGAGACTCAAATCACATTCTCTTCTATATGTAAAACTATTAGGTTCAGGCGCCTGGCTGGCTTAGTCTGTGGAGCATGCAGCAGACTCTTGATCTCGAGGCTGTGAGTTTGAGCCCCATGTTGGGTGTTGAGATTACTTAAAATCTTTAAAAAACAACAACAACAACAACTATTAGGTTCAAACAAATTCAACCCCTATCGTATCGCATCAAGTAAAATATTCTTTGTACAGAGATTGCAGTTACGTGACTGATTACCTTTTAGCGAGTTGTGAAACCAAAAAACTCATTACAGGTAAGTGACTTGATACTTGTTGACTTCCATTTCTACTAATGACTAATACTAGTAAGGAGGGTAAGCAGTACACATGAGTTTATGAAGGATTTCTCAAATTTTGTATTCAATTAAAATCATGTTAATAAAATTTGCTGTTGACTAATTTAGTGTCTTCTAGGAAGCCTGGGTACTAGACAGTGTGGGCAGCATTGTAATGTTCCTGAAGCTTTGATACCTCCAGGGGTACTGAGAGTTCCTGAAATTCTTAGGAAGGTGCTTGATCATCAGCTGTGTCATAGTTGGCTGTGGTTGTGAACCACTACTGTCCTTTGGTGTTAATTATAAATTGCTGCTAACATCAGCTTCAGGACTTTCAGTTGTGATTGGTGGTAGGTTTTTGAGCTAACCTTACACGTGTAGCCTAGATGTCTTTACATCAAAAATATTTGGGCCTAAAATTTTTGATAACTAGACGAAGGTGGGCTTGCAAACTTTTAAAAATGATTAAAGAAAGCAATTTAGGTGGTTCAAACAAACACTTTATGAAGTGGGCAGTCTCCATTCTCAAGGGTCAAGAGAACTACAAAATGAGGTGGAAGGCAGAAGCTTTCATAGGATAAAGAATAAGGGACAAGGAAGGTAAGTGTAGAGTCCAGAGTTGGCTTGGCATTTGGGGATTGGTTGACTGAGTATATTGTGTTTCTGGCCAAGTGGGACATTTACAGGGACATGGAAGTTATTTAAGTTTTGGTTTGCTGCTGCGGCACCCTGGGCAGAGTGGTTCCATCTTGGACCTAGAAATTTCTTTCAGTAGTCCTCCTACCCCACTTTTGATCATCCTCTTGACCAAGAAGTTTGATGAAAAATATTTGATCAAAAATAATGTGACTCAGTTATCATTGGCTCTTGAGCTGTCAGTGTAGTATTCACAAAAGATGTCTGGCACATCTTCTTGGGGCTGGTTATGTACTTCCATTCTCTCTTGTTTTCCAGTTGGACAGATGATCTGATAGCTAGTCAGTGGTTGCCCACATGCATTTAAAACTTCTGAGAGAATGCAGCATATTAGGGAGACACATTCTTAGTGTCAAAATAATGCCTGTGGTTTGGAGAATGCTCCTGGGTCAGGGTTCCTATTGATGTGGGGTGGTGAGCAAACGGTCCAGAAAGAATTCTTGAGACGTTTTTGGTGAAAAAAGGTGCTTTGTTATGGCACAGGGACAGGACACGTGGGCACAAAAGGCTGCTCTTTTGCTGTATGAAGCTGGGGTTATGCGCTTTGTGCTCAAGGGGGAGGGAACATGCAGGGAGTATTACATCATAAATGTCTCTGATTTTCTACTTGTAAAACCGCTTTCACAAGATTTTTCTGGTGTTTATCATCCCGATCAGTATTAACTATGGGTGAGATGTGCAGGCAGACATAAGACCCTTTAAGAAGGTAGCAACCAGTACATATTTGATCCTTCTCAAAACCATGCAGCAGGCTATCAGTTAGTCTTCTGCACTAATGGTGAACATTCTTCTGCTTCTATCCCTCATCACTATGTCTCAACCCAAATAGAAATCAAAAAAATGCTTTCTGGGGTGCCTGGGTGGCTCAGTCAGTTGAGCATCCGACTTCGGCTCAGGTTATGATCTCATGGTTCGTGAGTTCGAGCCCCATGTCGGGCTCTGTGCTGACGGCTCAGAGCCTGGAGCCTGCTTTGGATTCTGTGCCCTCTCTCTCTCTGTTCCTCCCCTGCTCACATTTTGTCTCCCTCTCTCTAAAAAATAAATAAAATTTTTTAAAAAATGCTTTCTGCTCAAGTCGTGATTGAACCCCACATTGGGCTCTGCTCACGGCGCACAGCTTGCTTGGGATTCTCTCTCTTCTCTCTGCCCCATCCCTGCTTGCATGCATGCTCTCTCTCAAAATTAAAAAATATATATGAAAAAGAAATTCTCAGAGAGGGATATTTCTTTAAGCCAGTTGGCCTGCTTATGTAGTTCACGTAATTGTTTGTTTCTCCAGAAGTGTTTATCCAGTACACTTTATTCAGAGAAACTGGGGCATTGGACATCAGGGAGAAGTTTGTGACAAGTATAAAAAACTACAGAATATCCAGCAGCATAGGAGATCCAGTAGTCAAGTTGATAGGAGGTTTGATTATCATCCTTTGTAATGACCTGAGATATGTGTGTAATAGTATCTTCTTTGCAGGCCAGGGCAAAGCATAAGGTGAACAAAAGAATCATAAAGCCCTTCATGGTATAGCAATTAGGACAATGATGGAGAGAGGGAAGGAGGAATCATTCTTGCTGTGTTGTCATGGGAGGAAATACCTGATCTCGCTGTCTGCTTCTCTTCCTAGTCAATTTGATTTTGAGTCTCCAGTGTTTACATAGGGCCAGATGCCAGATGGAACCTTCCATATTTGGGAACAGATATGTACCCAGGGTTTAACACCTTAAAATTTGGTGGCAGTGTCTGTGGTCAAGAGTACTTGGTAGGGCCCTTTCTGTGAATCTCACTTTTGCAAAAATACCAGAGTGAAACCACAACACTCTGTTAATGATGGAAGACTTGAAAATGCCCATGGTTAAAGATGTAATGATTATTCATTATAATGGAATTGATCAGCAAATGGTATTTCTGTGATAGAAGAGTTTAATAACTGGAATTGTGACTAATAACATACCAGTACATATCAGATTTTCAGGAATTTAATGTAATTTCTGGAACATTTACATTGACAACATATACAGAGAGCCTAAGAAGTTTAAACATGACTTGACAGTGCTTTCTCTGTAATTTAACATGTTTCTTTAGAAGGTATCAGTTCAAAGTCAAAAAGACTTTGTTTAGAATTTGAGGGAATTTTGTCAAAGATAACCATTAACCAAAGTGACTTCAAAGGCAAATACAGAAATTTGCATAGTTCTTTTTGAAAAACCTGAGCTCTTTTAGGCGCACCCGGGTGCCTCAGTTGGTTGAGCGCCCAACTCTTGATTTCAGCTCAGGTTGTGATCCCAGGGTTGTGGGATCCAGCCCCATGTCAGGCTCCAGGCTGAGCCTGGAGCCTGCTTGAGATTCTCTCTCCCTCTCCCTCTGCCTCCCAACCCCGGCTCACATGTGCGTATGTGCTCTCTCTAAAGGAAAAAACTTTAAAAACCTTAGCTCTTTTGGTATTGAGAAGACTGGGTTAAATAATTGAAGACCTGCTAAAGACAACATGAAACACAGTAAGTTATTTTGGTAAGATACAAATTCTGGTAAGTAATCCACCTGGAGCAGGTTTCTCACACAAAGAGTAGTGACACTGAGGCTTTTCTTTCCGGGAAGCCACTTTATGTGTGCCCACACGTGCTCAGTTGGGTTTGTACCCGAAAAACAGCCTGGAATGTCACGTGGCGTAGGCTTTTACACATTTTTCTACTTCTTTGTCTCCCATGTATGGGTAATGTATACGCATACAGTTTGGTTGGGTGGCCTCATGTTACAGGCTCGTGAGGGAAGTCATGGATGCACACTAGCAAGGTGGCTTCCCTTATCCTGAGGTCTCTTTCTTTAGGGAGGAGACTCTACCACATACCTAGAAAGCAAATATTTTATTTATACTAAGAGCAGACCCACAATCTAAGAAAACTCTTTTTAACGGAAAACCAAATTCTAATTTTGTACCAGTGTATTTTTTATATTAAAACTCATTTTTCAAAGAAATCCATTCCAGTCTTAGCTTAACCACACAGAAACTTCCTTTTCCACAACCCTTCAAAAACTTTTTAAACATTCATTCAGATTTTGCCCTTTTTTTCCTCTCATTCTGGCACAATTCATTGTTTCCCTTTGAACAAATTGTTATACTTTTTCCTTTAGTGAAAACACATCTTCATATCTGATGCCTTTTCTTACCCCAAATACATCTTACTCTTATGCAGAGATGTTTCCTTTATTCATATATATGGTTTAGAATTATTAACACCCTCAGAGTCATTAATTGTTCAACAGTAAGCATTTGTGGACTCTTACGCTAGCACTTTGTGGATTGTCAAATGTGTAGATACATTCTATAATCTCTAGAAGTATATTCCTCACAGAAAATTTTTCAGTGTGGCACAAAACATGTTTAACAGACCCAAATAGTTTTATTTCGCTTGTAAAAGGAAGCCCTATGTGGATAAACCTCTGTTCAGTAGTTAAGGTCTCAGTATTTTATCTTACTTGTAAATGATCTAGATATTCAGTGAATATCCACCATTTAATTTACCTCAGTATAACTTTAAAGTTTCCTGTCACAGAAAAATTTTGGAAACAATTTTTTTTTTTAATTTTTTTAATGTTTGTTTTTGAGAGAGTCGGGGAGGGGCAGGGAGAGAGGGAGTCACAGAAGCCAAAGCAGGCTCCAGGCTCTGAGCTGTCAGCACAGAGCCTGACGCATTCAAGCCCATGAACCCTGAGATCATGACCTGAGCCAAAGTCAGATACTTAACCAACTGAGCCACTCAGGTGCCCCTGGAAACAATGCTTAAGGAGACATACCATAAACCATAATTATTGTTGAAAAGTTTATTTGTAAACTTTTCTATCTAGTTAATGATGAGGGAGCATAAGCCAAGGGGAAGTTTCCAAAGGGAGTTTCATATGCTAAAGAAGCCTTACAGGATAACTGAGGCTTAGCTATTTTCAAGCTAAGGTGGTTTTTCTCCCTAGCAAAGCATTAACATTAAGACAGTAGGGAGTTGCCAGAGAAATGTTCTTCTCAGCCTGCCTCAAATATTTGTCACTGGGTTGCAAGTTATAAAGAAATTTTACCTTCCATTTCCTTCTTGCCTTTGTTCCCCACATCACTATGGAGGGGAAAGTGATATTAGGGCTCTAGGAAACTGAGTCCATAGGTTTCTGGAGATCAGGCTATTGATAAGATTGCCTTTTTTCTTGTAATTTACTAAGCCATTTGTAAACTGTTGGAGACTCCTGTCCTGTGTGTTTGCTTCCCCTTTCCCTGGACAGCCAGGAGTGCCTGAGGATTATCACACATATCCCACCAGGGCAGGGTGGGAGGTGGGGATATTCCAGCTTCTGCTTTGCTCTCAGCTTGCCTTATGCTCCCTCATCAGTTGATGTACTTGTTCTTTAGATTACTCATGAGACATTGAACAGCTAACCATCACCTTATCTTTCTTGCTGACAAATTCTCTAACAGAAAACATGAGCTTATTTGACTTTGAGTAAACTAGATAGAATACAAGTCCTATGTCTATATTATATTTAATACTGGTAACTCTAAAGACTTGTCTGTTTTAATTAAGACAACGAAATTAGCTTTTTAAAAAAAAAAAAAGATTATCCTAGTTCGCTTGAACTTGAAAAACATTTGGGTTAGTTTCTGTATTTCAGAGAGTATATTTGATTTATATAAACACTTGTTTTTAAGCAACTTAAAGCTCTTTGCAAATTAATTTTGGCACTGCCCTCTGTGAAGGTAGAAAAAAATCACATCTATAACATTTTTAGACATGTATGTATATGCACATATATGTACACATATATAAACATACAGATGCAAACAGATCCCCACTAATTTATAAATAATTGGATCCAAATTGTCTTTCTAGCAGATAGAATAAATTTACCTGATCAGATGGCTCAAACTTTTTACTAGTATTTCTGGAGAAGACTTAAAAGATTTTTCACTTACCTAATTTCTAAATAGACTTAAAGTAAGAATTGCCTCCCTGAGGATTGCATTCCAAAGAGGTGGCCCTAGATGTTTCCTAGAAAAGACGGGTTAGGACATTTACATCTCAAAGGCACAGAAAGAATGCAAGTTCCTCTAAGAGAATCTTTGTTGCCTAAAACCAGAATTTTTACAGAATCAAGACTTTTGAGATGAATAGAGGAGGTTTGGGAATTGGTAAAAAGGAGGGGTGGCCTTTTTCTGTTCTTGTAAAGACTCAGTTTGTAACAAGAAGATAGTTGTTTATAATTCCTCAAAAGAGTTGGGTTGCACCCTGAGTGCTATTAAGGAAGGGGCTGACCTACCTATCCAACTACTTTATCTTCAATTTGCTCTTTTGTATCTGGGAGATTATCTCCAACTAAGAGAAATCAGAAGATTCCTGTGTTCTTGATTTAGAGCTGTTTGTCTTTGGAGCCCTATCTCACAACCAAGATCATGACCTGAGTCAAAATCATCAGTACAATGCTTAACCAACTAAGCCATCCAGGCACCCCATTATTTGGCCAACTTCTGACCATAGGGTACTGATGAGGTTTTGGGATGATGGTGGGGTTTGGAGCTGACAGTGAAGAAAGAATTCTTGAAGACATCTTTGATGCAAAAAGGTGATTTTATTAAGGCACAGGGACAGGACCCATGGACAGAAAGAGCTGTGTAGAATGACTAGTTATACACTATGGACTTGGGGGCGATAAAGTCAAAAGGTAAGTTTCCAAGGAGACTAATATGCTCAAGACTCACAGATTACTGGAGGCCTAGCTATTATCAAGCTAAGATGGTTTGTCCCCCTAGCAAGGCATTAACATTAAGACAGTAGGGAGTTCCTAGGATTGCCTTTTTCTTGTAAACTGGTGGAGACTCCTACCAGTTTAACCGTTTGGTTATTTTCTCCCTTTCTAGTTTGGGGTAGCCAGGAATGTCCAAGGAATTTCACACATATCCCACCTGGGGTGGGGGAGGGGGTGCTGGGCAGGGGAGGTGGGGGAAGGGGAGAGGATAGCTTGTACTTGGCCTTCAGCCTACCTTATGCTCCCTCATCAGTACCATGGAGTTCCATTTTAAAAAGGTCTTTGAATTACTTTGTCAAGTTTCAATGAGCACAAATAAACATTCATTCAGATTTTGCCCTGGCAATATTGAACCACCCCAGAAGACTCACTCTTCACCAGCTTCAGCCAATTTTCCAAGGATCTCACTTTGTAAGTGTTTCCATTAATTTTAGCTTCCCCTTGGCTGTTTAAGGGAATAACTGATAGGAGAAGCCCTCAGGGTCTCATCAACCCTAGCCTGGAGGGAGGGGGGGTGTGGGGCAGAGGTCCCTCCTTTGAGTAGATAAGGAGGCATTCAGATTTGATAAAATCTTCAAGAACAATCTTTTTTCCAGTGTCACAGTTGATTGCACCAATCTGTGGTTCTGTGCTTTAATGGACCCCCCAGGATGGGTGCAACAGGGGAGGCCCAGCTGTTGTCTTAGGTTTCTGGCTTTGGAACTGTTGCAGTTTTAAGGCCACCAAAGTCAAGGACACTTGTTTATGGCCCAGTGGTCTCTTCAGAGTGGAAAGGCAATTCAGGTAATGAATTAGTAGACTGAGTACTCAGGTAAAGGAAGATTGAAGGGGTTGTAGATGTCCCGTGGTCTTAGAGTCTTTTAGGTAACTCTTGTGTCTGTTTAACTTCTCATTAGCCTTTTGTACTGAATCAGTGAATGTATTTTGGAATTTTGGAGACTTCTACATACCAATTAAAATAGGTATCCCATCCTGGTTGTTGATAAGGGAACCCTTCAAGTGCACTTCTAGTCAGTAGATTGAGCTTCCAGGACCACACTTCTTAGACATTAAGTAGGTGGGCTGGAAGGTAAAGCACTCAGTTCTCTGAGACTTGAACATCTTATTCCTTTAAGCCTTGGGTTTCTCTGAGCCAAATTAATACCTAAGAGGGATGTACTGGAAGGTTAGGATTTTGTGGTGTTTTCTATGTACCTTGTGACACAGAGTTTTTTTTCTTGAGGTTGCTAAGTGACCTAGTGTTTGTTCTGTGACCAATATGTCCTTGCATGGAGTCTGGGCACACTGGCCACTTCAATCTAACATCTTTGCTCAATTCCCCACCTACCAACTTTGCACCTTTGGCTTCCAAGATTCTTATTAGCAGTGGCTTTTAATAGTCCAACTTGTGCCTATTTCCATTGTGTTGTGCCATTGGTTAGAAGAGGTCAAATTTCTTATTTCCCCACATCTCCCAGAAGTTTATGCAATGGATATACCTCCAAGCTTTAGGAGTTCCCTAACTGCTGCCTCTCTTTGCAGATTCCCACTATAATTGTCTGGAACCTTTCTGGGAACTATATTTTAATATATACATATTTTTATATATCATCATATATAAATATATATTTTTAAACCTATAGTTTGTTTAGATCAGAGAGTTGCACTCAAAGCCTGGAGTGACTCATCCACAGCCTTTGGTTTTGACTAGAATAACAGAGAACTCAAAAGTGTTTATCAGGTTCCTTGCCTGTGTGTTTCATTGTCCCACAAGCCATTGGCAGTCAGCTTCAGATTATCCTCATTGCCAAAATCAGTTAAAAATGATTAAAGAAGAGGGGCACCTGGGTGCCTCAGTCAATTAAGCTTCCAACTTTGGCTCAGGTCATGATCTGATGGTCTGTGGGTTTGAGCCCTGCATTGAGCTCTGTGCTGACAGCTCAGAGCCTGGAGCCTGCTTCAGATTCTGTGTCTCCCTCTCTCTCTGCCCCTCCCCCGCTCACACTCTGTCTCTCTCTCCTTCAAAAATAAATAAACATTAAAAAATATGTTTAAAAAAATGATTTAAGAAGACAACATAGGTGATTCAAACAAACCTTATCTGATGCTTTATGAAGCAGGCAATGTCCACTCCCAAGAGCCCAGAGACCTGCAACCTGGGCCAGAAGGCAGGAAACTTTTATAGGATTAAAAGATAAGGAAGAAAGTAAGCGGCCACAGTTGGCTTGGTGCCAGCTGACTGAACACACTATTTCTGGCCAAGTGGAACATTTACAGGGACATGAAAGTTATCTAAATTTCAGTTTGCTGATTAGGCACCCTGGGCAGGAGCTGATTCCTCTTGGGCCTAAAAATTTATTTCAGCTATGACCTGTTAGCCAAATTTAACCTATGGCCATCTTTTCAATAGTCTGAGAGCTAGCAATGCTTTTTACATTTTTAAACATTACTTAAATGTTTTTTATTTATTTCTGAGAGAGCAAGAGCTAACGGGAGGGGGCAGAGAGAGGGAGGGAGAGACAATCCCAAGCAGGATCCACACCGTCAGTGCAGAGCCCAGTGTGGGGCTCGAACTCACAAACTGTGAGATCATGACCTGAGCTGAAATTGAGTTGGACATTTAACCGACTGAACCACCCAGGCACCCCTTTGCATTTTTTAAGGCTAGTGGAGTGTTGGGGGTGTGTGAGAGAGACCATGTTTAGCTCACAGAGTCTTAAATACTGTCTGGCCCTTGACAGGAAAAGTTTCCTGACTTTAAGCTATTTGTGCCTCTTGTTCAAATAGGGGTGACTTGCACCCTCATGGAAGCAGGGATATAAACCCTATCATAGTTTGGTAATACAGTGATACTTGATTCTAGTTGCAGTGAGTTCTTTTTTCCCCTGCAGAGGGGGGATAGGAGGAATTGATGAGCCAAGCCATAGGGTCCCCAGTTTTAGAGGTGTCCGCAGTAAGCCCGAATAGCAATCAAAGAATCTAAATGCAAAAGCCTTCGGTGTTTTCTTTCCACACCATACCTAACCTACTAAAGTGATATGCACAGGTGTGATGTCCTGCGTGAAAGCAGTTGCTTAACAAAGGGCAAATGGTGACATGATGTCAGAGAGCTTGCTGCACTTTCATTTTTTTAAATCTCATCATGGGAATCAAAGATTCTCCCATAAAGTAATGAAATTAGAATACAAATAGAATGGGAAAAAAATAGTGTATTCCCAGCTTCTTCCTAATTATATACAAGACTCATACTCATTTAAGCATATTTTATAAATAAGCAACTTTCATCAACACGGAGGCAATTTAAATGCTCGTTTTTGCCGTGAAGTTGGTGACTGTTGTGAAAGGCTTAATGATACAACCCCAAGTTCATGCCTTAGCTACAAAATTTCAGTCCAACTTTTGCTACAAACCTCATGGGAGAATATCAAGTATATATGCACTTTCTCTGAGAAACTTTACTTCCCCCTGCCCATCTCCCATAGACCTACCCTTCCCATCTTTGAAGTATATTTTTACAAAAGTTCTCTGTAGTCTCCCAAAAAAGACAGGAATATAAAATTAACCCACCTCATTCTCATGTGCCTTATTTTTCAGAAATACGTAATCAGTTTCTTAATTACCAAGTAGCATACAGAAATTAAACCAGGTCTTTAAAACTGTGCCACAGCTCTTTGTAAACACAAAATGCATTTTTCTTCTCCGGTAGACATTGGTTCGCAGGTCTTCATTTAATTTGCTGGAATAAGAAGTGATTTAGTAGATCAATATATTTAATAAAAAGGCTTCTCCATTCATCCTCAGCTGTCAGACACTAGAAACTAGTAATAGATGATTTCTTAATAAACTTACAATGAATTAAGAGCCTCACATTTACCTTTGTGTACCTGGTAATGGCAATGGTAGTTTTATAGTTGTTATTTTAGTGGAATACAGACATTATTCAGGGAAAATCACACCACACTATCATCTTTGAAGAGTTTAGCAAAGGTTTGGAGTGAATAATTGGTTACTCTAGCTTCAGTGCTGCTCAAAGTTACATGCAAGCCAACTGGATACTCAGGCTTTTTACTCAACACCATTGTGTTAGTACACACCTGGATGTCATGTCTACTTCAAAGAATTTCCATGCTCCAAGGTCATGTCCTTTGGTCAAAAGGTGGTAGCTGAGAATACCTAAGAGATTTCTGCATCACTTACCTGTAGAGCTCGTCCTTTGGTCTCAATGGGGAGAGTAAAGGCAGAAATGGCACATACAATGCAGACTGATGAGAAAAGACACAGGGCCCCCAGGAAGGATGCGCTCATAAGAACCTGCAAGTCACAAGGAATGACTCCATTTATTGTGTCCCAGTCACTTGTCAGCTGATTTTTTTTATGTCAAAGGGGAAATCATCTCTCCACAGACATGAAAGAATGTCTTTTGCAGCCATTCTATAAATTGTGCCTTCCCGACGCCTCAGGTGAGTTATTTATTTGGGCCCAGCTACTGCAGGCATTTTGTGTGATTCTGTGAGTGGGGACTGACATAAGCATGTACTGGCCAGGTCAGACCTCTCTGCACCCACTCCTCCAGCATCTCCAGAGCAAACCAGTACCTAGGGAAGGTAAAAAGATCTGGTTTTCCCACACTCTCATACCAGTTTAGTTTTTTCAACCTCTAGTTCATTTTATGCAGAACTCCCTCTGCCAAACATCCACTGGTTCCCTTCAGTTCTGACAGGATGAATTAGGGAAAAAGGTTTTGGAGATGTAATCTGTAGTGTCTGGAAAGATGACATGTCTATCTATGTTCATGATGTTTCAGGTGTGACAATCAAAACTGGTGTTCATTTTTCCACATTCAGAATGAATTTCTACCAATTTGTACACAACCTTTGGCTGAGATCATGCTGTGTTACTAGCTAGTTCACACATTACCATTTCCTACATCCATTAACCCAGAGCTGCCTGAAGTTGCAAAACCTAACTGCTCTCCTAGCTAGGACCAGAGGCAACTGCATTTTGGGTTTGGGGGGGTTTTGTTTTGTTTTGTTTTTAGCTTCCCTACAGAGAAACCGTGCTGGGCTTCCTAACAGGGCTCTAGCCACCTAGTAGATGTGAGTGGATAGTCTTCCAGTAAGTTCCTTTCTGCCTAAAGTCAGTTTCTCTTGTTTGTAACCAAGAACCCTAATGCCTGATTATAAAAATAATTTGAGAATTCTGTTACAATTCTCAATTGAGAATTCTCTGTTCTCTGTTACAATTCCTGGATTTCCAGGCCCCCCTTTGATGTACTGTATCAAAAAGAAAGATCTATTCATCTCTACTTCTAAAATCCAGCCCAGAACAGGAACAAAGAGGGACATTACACAGTGATAAAAGGTTTAGTCAATGAGGAAACAATTTGGAAGGTTTACGTACCAAAAAGCTTCAAAATATATTCAGTAAAAACTGAATGGAGATCTAGATAGATCCACATACAGTTGGAAACTTCAAGACTGTCCTCCCTCAACAATTGATAGAACTAGGCAGAAAATAGAGGCTATAGAAGAACTTCATGACACCATCAACCAACAGGGTCTAACTGACATTTACAGGACACCTTACCCAACAGCAGCAAAGTACGTTTTCTTTTCTACTGCCCCTGCAACATTCACTAAGATAGACCATGTTCTGCGGCATAAAATGAACCTAAAAGATTTAAAATCCTAGAATGTGTTCTGACTAAAAGAGTGTCAAACTGAAATAACAGAAATATAACAGCAAAATCTCCACTTCTAATCCATGAGTCAAATCTCAAAAATAAAAACAACAAAGAATATTAAATGTGTGAGACACAATAGGGACAAAAAATAAAAAAATAGGAATAAATAAGAAATGTGTAGGACGTATATGAAGAAAATTGTAACTAAAGAATATGTAAAATTGAGTAAATCTAGTTCTTAGAAAATTGTGAAAGTATACTTCTCAAAGTCATCTGTAATTCTAATGGATTCTCAATCCAAATTCCAGTAGGATTTTTTTTTTTTAGTCAATTTAGGGGAAAAAATTGACCCTAAGGTTTATTGGAAAGAATTAACATGCAAGGAAAATCTGGAAATTTCTGAGAACAAATGCAAGTGAGAGAATCTGAGGGAAGTCACCAGCCTAAGTGGTAATAACGTTCTAACCATGAGCGGGGTGATACGGGTGCCAAAATAGAATCCAGTAGGGAAGTGGGGGTTTCCAACAATGGAGTCACGGTAAATCAACTGAGAATAGCCAGACAAAAGGATGATTAGTGGCCCTGGGAACAACTAGCTAGCCATTGTTTTGTTGATTTTTAAAGCTGAATTCTTACCTCAGGCCTTAAGCAGAAATAAATTGTGAAAAGATCAAAGAATTTAATGTTTTAGATGAAAACACTGAAAGCTGTTAAACTGGTAGTATATTGGAAATATTTTTAGAAATAATGCATGAATGATGAAGGCCAATAAACATGATACAAAACATTAACTCTAGAAGTGAAAATACTTGGTAAATTGACTACATAAAAATTTAAAATTTTGCAATATGTAGATATATGTGTAGATAGATGGAGAGTTTGTGTATGTGTGTTTATATATGAGCCTAGGTACATATATACTCACACAGATGTACATAGACAAGTTACAACATTTGATAACTGCTGGTAGCCCATCACCCCTTCCCTTCTATTCTTCCAATTTCCTTTTTTTTTTTAATGAAACCAGGAAGACAATGACTATAAAACCTAACAAAAATAAAATACATACACACAAAACCCCAACTGCCCTCTCAAGTGTATTGATTCAAAAATTGTAAATAAGTACCAGTAAATAAAACCTAGAGGTTCACTAACAAAACACTGGCTAAGTGGACCCTCGCTGCTATCCCCTGCACCACGGTGTGAAAGTTCTCCCCACCCACTCCTGCTCCCTCCCTCATTTGCCCTGCCAGGTGTTCCCCAACAAGTCTCTTGCACATTGAATTCTCTGTTAGCATCAGCTTTCCCAAAGACTGAAACTATTTCAGTAAAATAGTTGGATACAAAATCAATATAAAAAATAAATTCAGGAGCACCTGGCTGGGTCAGAGGAGCATGTGACTCTTGATACTGGGGTCATGAGTTCAAACCCCATGTTGGGTATAGAGATTACTTAAATAATAAAAAATAAATGCATTTTCTATATTAAAACATTCAAAAACAATTTTTTAACTTGTATTCTTTTTTGACAGAGTGCAAGTGGGGACAGGCAGAGAGAGAGGGAGACACAGAATTGGAAGCAGTCTCCAGGCTCTGAGCTGCCAACACAGCACCCGATGCAGGGCTCCAACCCACGAACCGTGAGATCATGACATGAGATCATGACCTGAGCTGAGAGTAGGATGCTCAACCAACTAAGCCACCGAGGTGTGCCCCTCAAAAAATGTTTTGATGCCTACTACATGCCAGGTACTGGAGGAGCTAGAAATACAAAAGATAGTAAAACAAGCCCATATTGTCCTCACAGGGCTTAAAGTGTTGGAAGAGAGCGATTTTGAATAGCCTGGCAAAACAAATCAGCAATTATAATCTGATAATCTGAAGGAAAATTTCAAGGGGTCATAAAAGCTCACAGCAGAGAGACCAGACTTAATTTAAGGCATCAGGGAGGGCTTTTCTGAGCAGAGAATCCTAGCTTACTGGAAGTGGAGACAGGGTAGAAAGGGAGAAGTTTCCAGTCCATGGGAATAGCAAGTGAGAGAATCCCGGAAGGCGGTAACTGTGGTAATCAACTACAAACACCAGATTGCTTACAGCTAGGTAAATGGGTATGAGCACAAGGTTGGGAGCCTTAGTGGTGGAGTCTTGTAAACCAAGTTGAGGATCTGGGTCTTCGTCTAAGAGGAAGGGCAAGACAATAAAGGATTATAAACAAAAGAACACAGATCAACATGGATACAGGGAGGAGAGGAAGTTGAAGGAGAGTAAGAGCTTGCAGAATAGTCCGGATGCTCTCTTGGCAGCCCAGTGTGGTGAGGGTAGTTTGAACCAGAGTGGTGCAGGTGGTGAAAAAGGAGGGAAGGTGAATTATGCAGGATCTACTAGGAGGCTAAATCCACATGGTTGGGGACTGAATAGCTGGGGAGGGTGAAGGGAGTGAAGACCAGGTTGGAAAGTGACAACATTCACTGATGGGGACTGTGTAAGAGGAATGCGTTTGGGAAAGATATCCTGAGTATGATGTTGAGACATTTGAGTGGAAATGCCCAGGAGGTGATTACATTCATGAATCCGGAGTTCAGAAGAAAGACCTAGTCCAGAGATACAAAGTTGGGATTCATGAGCAAATGACTGGTAACTAAAATCATAAAAATTGGTGAAATCACCTACATGGAGATAGATTATAAAAAGATGAGGGTCTAAAACTGAGCACCGAGAATCCTCAACAATAGAGAAAAAGCAGAGGAAGATCAATCACAAGTTGAGAAGGAACAGCTGGAGATCCAGGAGAAAACCCAAAGTGTGCCAGGTGATGGATGCCAAGGGAAGAGGTAGCCATCAGTGTTTACAGTGAGGGAGAAGTCAAGTGTGATGGGAGATTAAAACAAGGTTTGAATTTAGAGACATGGTCATCATCAGAGACACCATCAAGAATCATTTTGGTGGAGTAGGGATGGCTGCAGCAGGTTTGGGGGCAAGGGAATGAGTGGGGAAAGGAAGTGAGGACAGTGTAGGAAAGGAACCCATTCAAGTAGTTTGGCTGGAAAGAGAAGGAAAGAAAGTCAATGGGGGTGAGTTTACCTTTTGTAAGCTATGGAATCGTAAGTACATTAAATGAGACTTGAGGGGCATCTGGATGGCTCAGTCGGTTAAGCATCCAACTTCAGCTCAGGTCATGATCCCACGGCATATGAGTTTGAGCCCTGCATCAGGCTCTGTGCTGATAGCTCAGAGCCTGGAGCTTGCTTCAGATTTTGTCTCCCTCTCTGACCCTCCCCCGCTTGTGCTCTGTCTCTCAATTATAAATAAACATTTAAAAAAAAATTTTTAAATGTTGACTGGAAGCATTCCATCTGGAGGGATAGACTAGAATCACAATACAGATGCGATTATAAATTTGAAAAACTCAAGAGGCTCGAATGAAAAACCATCTTGAATGCATTCAGTGAGCTGGCTGTTTGCAAATCAACAGCTTTTCCAAATACAAATAACTTAGAATGCAAGACTAGAATTTATAATGAAAGCAAATAATCTATTCACAATAACAATGAAAAGCCTTAAAATGCCTAAGAATAAATTTAACAAGATATGCAGGAGCTCTTTGAAGAAACACTAACATGTCAGCAAGGAACAGCATAGAACAAACATTGAACAAATTGACACAAACTCTGCTCTTAGGAAGATAATACCAAGGGGGAAGAAAAGTCCATTTTTTCCTAAATTAATGGATACATTTAATGAATTAATCATTAAAATCTTAATAGGATTTGGACAGGCAAGGGAGGCACATTGTAATTAAATGATTCTGAGGCTTATCTGAGAAAAAAGAACAATTAGGTGGGGCCTAGGCAGCCAGTTTTGAAAATGTACTATAAATATTCAACTAATAAGAATATGACAATGACGAAACCAGACAGATTAATGGACTAAAATAGTTAGGCTAGAAATAGACCAAGAAATTGTGGAAAGGTAAGCAAATAGACATTTCTAATCCAGGAGTAAAAAATAGGTTATTAAATCAAGTGTGTAGGGACCACTGGCCTTCCATCTAGGGAATCATAAAGCTGTTTGCTGCATTAGGCCTCCTACTGCTGTATCCCAATGGCCTGGGAGAGGACAAGTCAGGGATTTCTCGATCGGAACCAGGGATGCTTTTAAACACTTTTATATGCATGCTATACTTCAATAAAATGCTTATGAATCCTCTCCCCCAAAATGAGAAGTCCACAGAGTACGGGCAAGGAGATGTGTATTTTCACAATCCTAATCACAGAACACAGAAGTTGTAAAGAAAATACTAATAAATTTGTGAACTTACAGTTTCTGTACAAAGCAAGGAGAACATAAATAAGAATGAAAAACAAATGGAAAATTGGGACAAATATTTACAATATGCCGGAAAAATGGTTAAAATCCTCCATGTATGAAGGACTCACCAATCAAGGATTTAAAACTGAATTGGAAAATGGGAAGGACCCTGAATGGACAAGCTAAAAAAGATAAAATACCCAATTAAAATGCGCAAAGAACATTGTTTCATTACTCGTCAAAGAAATGCTAAACATAATAACAAAGATCATTTATTGCCAGTGAGACTAGCAAATATGACAAAGACTGACAAACCCAGTTGGCAAATCTGTGAAGCAGCAAGACCTTACTCACCAGTGCAACATTCCAAAGGAGAGTTTTAGCACAATGTGTCAAAATGGAAAATGAGCAGACCCCTTGACCTACTTACCACTCCAATTCCTAGGAATTTATCCTAAAGAGATAATCCCAAAGTTAGATAAAAATGCAAGCACGAGGACGCTCATTACTGTTATTTATAATAGAAAAATATCCAATAGTCTAGACCTTCAACAATATAGAACCGATAAAGTAATTGGAAATTTACTTTTGGAATATGCATACAAGGGTCTATTTTTCAGCATCAACAGAGAGCTTGACTTTTATTCATATGAAAAAAATGTCTGCAATGTATTGTTGCATACAAAAAGCAGACTACAAAATGTATGTTGTTATCAACCTAAAAAGTTCCCATTCAAGATGGCAACATAGGAGGATCCTGAAAGCAACTCCTCTGTGGACAGACTGAATCTACAGTTAAATAGGAAACCATTTCCTCTGAAAGAAACACAGAAACTAGCCGAGCAACTCCTAAGCGTAAGGTAAACAAGAAAAAAATCCACATCAAAACAGTAGGAGAGGCTGAGACACAATCTTGCCATAAACCCCACCCCTGGTGCAGCCACCACAATCAGGAGGGAACTTAGAACTCCAAGCTTCTCCCTGAGGACCTAAGGGTTTGAATCCCACATCTGGCACCCCAACTTTTAAGACCTGTGCCTGAGAGATGAGTCCCCACAACATCTAGCTTTGAAAGCCAATGAATGGGCTTGTATCCATGAGATCCACACAGCCACATCAATCTGAGAAACAGTTCTTAAAGGGCTCACATGAACTCACCTGGCTACCTACCCCTCCCTCCCACCCATCCCCGCTCTCCCTCCCCCACCAACTGCCACCCTCCCACACCCCCACCCAGGGTACAGAGGCAACACACTGAAACACATCCAGTCTTTTTGTGAAAGAGGCCTATTTTCTTCTCTTAAAGCATCACCCTGATAGGCAAGCATCTACTTGAACCACAACGAGGAATTTACTGAAATATTCTCCAAATATGGAGGCCAGCAGTTGCCAGCTTTACATCCTCCCTCGACCTTGCTCCAGATCTCTGGTATCTCCAAGGAAGGAGCTCGTGCACATGTCTGGTGCCCTAGTTTTTGTGGCTACTGCCCAGGAGACATCTGATCACCTGTCTCCGATGGCCAGCAGGGCTGAAGTTTATGGGTCCACAGGAATATAACAAGCAAACAGTTCCTGTACTGTAACCAGCTACACCACAGGACACAGCAGTGGAAAGCCAGCACACAGAAACTCTGTCTGTCTGGATTTCTGGAAAAGAGGCCAATTAGCTGATCTTCATAGCTGTAGCCTGTGGTCAGGTGTCTAACTACATACACATTTAGGGGCCAACTGTAATCCTCCCCAGACCCTTCAGAGGGTGAGTGCCATCTTCTCCCTCTGGCTCACTCCAGGTCACCAGCATCTCCCGGAAAGGAGCTTAAACATATGTCTGCCCCAGTTTTGGTGGCTGCCACCCAGGGGCACCCCTTGGTCATCTGGTTCTGGTGGCCAGCAGAACTTCTATTCATTGGTCCCATAAGACCGCAACAGACAGAAACAGTTGCCAGCTGGCTGCCTGCCCTCTGACCCCACCCAGAGCACAGCGCAGGCACGGCCGATTGAAACACGGCAAGCACACAACCAGTCTTTCTGTAAAGAGGCCGATTCATTTATCTTCAAGGTGTGGCCTGAGGGGCAGACTTCCACTTCAACATACATTTAGGGGCTGACTACACCACTCTCAAGAGAAGCAGTACCAGCTTCACACTTTCCCTCTGCCCCACCCCATAAAGTAGCAAAAAAGCAAAACAAAAAAACCCCTCCACTAATCTGTGAATGGATACTCAAAATAAAAAGATGTTAAGTGTGACATCAAAAACATAAAATGGGTAAGTAAAAAAAATGGATGCCTACAAATGAGTTCAAACTTAAACTGTCATCAACTTAAAATAGACTGTTGTATCTATACAAGGTCTTACATAAGCCTCGTGGTTATCACAAAGCAATAACCTAGAGTAGATACACAAAAGATTAAGAATCCAAGCAAACCTCTACAGAAAATGATCAAGTCACAAAGGGAAAGCAAGAGAAGAAGAACAAAGCCAGAAAACAATGAACAAAATGGTAGTAAGTGCATACGTATCAATAATTACTTTAAATGTAGGACTAAAGTCTTTAATCAGAAGGCACAGAGTGGCTGCATGGCTACAAAAACAAGACCCATCTCAATGTTGTGTATAAGAGACTTACTTCAGATGTAAAAATGCAAACAGACTCAAAGCAAAGGGATGCAAAATTATATTCCATGCAAATAGAAACAAAAAGAAAGCTGCGGTACCTATATTTTATCAGACAAAATAGCCTTTAAGACAAAGACTGTGAAAGACAAAGAAAGGCAATACAAAATGATAATGGGATCAATTCAACAAAAATGACATAGCACTTATATTTATGTACCCAACAGAGAGGCACCTAAATATACAAAGCAAATACTAACACACCAAAGGGAGAAATAAGTAGCAATAATACGAGACTTTAATACCACACTTTGATCGATGGATAGATTGTCCAACCAGAAAATCAATAAGGAAACATTGGTCTTAAATGACATGTTAGACCAGATGGACTCAACATATATACAGATTCCATCCAAAAGCAACAGAATACACCTTTTTCTCAAGGATACATGGAATGTTCTCCAGGATAGATAATAAATGTGTTAGACCACAAAACAAGTCTTAATAAATTTAAGAAGACTGAACTCCTATCAAGTACCCTTTGCCCCATTAGTATGAAACTAGAAATTAATTACAAGAAGAAACTGGAAAATTCACAATTATGTTGAAATGGAACAACATGTTACTGAACAGCCAAGGAGTCAAAGAAGAAATCAAAGGAGAAATAAAAAAATACCGTGAGAGAAATGAAAATAGAAATGCAACATACTAAAACTTATGGATACATAAAAAGCCATTCTAAGAGGGAAGTTCATAGTGATAAAGCCTATTTCAGGAAATAAGAAAGATCTCAACTAAAAAACTTAACTTTATACCACAAGGACCTAGAAAAAGAACAAATGAAGCCTAAAGTTAATAAAAGGTAGGAAATTGGGGCTCAGTCAGTTAAGTGTCTGACTTTGGCTCAGGTCATGATCTCGCAGTTCGTGAGTTCGAGCCCCATATTGGGCTCTGTGCTGAGCTCAGAGCCTAGAACCTGCTTCAGGCTCTGTGTCCCTCTCTCTCTGCTTCTCCCCACTCTCACTCTGTCTCTCTCTCTCTCTCTCTCAAAAATAAATACACATTAAAAAAAAAATAGAATGTAGGAAATAACAATGATCAAAGTGGAAATAAATGGACACTAAAGAGACAATAGAAAAGATCAATAAAACTAAGAGCTATTTCGGTAAAAAAAAAAAAAAAAAAAAAAAGACAATCCTTCAGCTAGACTCACCAAGAAGAGAGAGGACTCAAATCAGAAATGAAAGAGGAAATGTTACAACTAATGCCACAGAAATACAAAGGATCATAACAGACTATTATGAACAATTATATCAACAAATTGGACAACTTAGAAGAAATGGAAAGATTCCCAGAAATATACCTTCTACTAAGACTGAATCATGAAGAAATAGAAAATGTGGGTGTGCCTGGGTGGCTGAGTCAGTTAAGCACCTGACTCTTCATTTCAGCTGAGGTCATGATGTCACGGTTCATGAGATCAAGCCTCATATTAGTCTCTGTGCTGACAACATGGAGCCTGCTTGGAATCCTCTCTGCCCCTCTCCTGCTCATGCTCTCTCTTTCTGAATATAAATAAATAAACCTTAAAAAAAAAAAGAAAATCTGAACAGGTAAATTACTAGTAAGGAGATTAAATCAGTAATCAAAAAATTCCCAACAAACCCAAGTCTAAGACCATTGGCTACACTGGTAAATTCTGCCAAACATTTAAAGAATCAATACCAATCCTTCTCAAATTCCTTCAAAACATATAAGAGGGAACACTTCCAAACTCATTTTACAAGGCCGGCATTACCCTGATACCTAAGCCAAAATCTTTAATGTTTATTTATTTATTTTCAGAGAGAGAACACCTGGGTGAACAGGGGAGGGGCAGAGAAACAGGGAGAGACAGGATCCCAAGCAGGTGCCCCTAGACCGCTATCTTAAATCATACACAAAAATCAACTCAACTCAACCTAACGCAAAATTCATGTCACCTCCCTGCTTAAAACCCTTCGATTATTTCCCACTACTCCTCAGAAAAAAATCCCAACTCCTCAATATGCCTGTCAGGCACTTTCTCTCCCTGTACATCTCTCCCCTTAACTCAGCACAGCTATTTTCTGTTCCTGGAACACCCCAGTCTCGGCCGCATCTCCAGGCCCTTGCACCACCAGGCATCCTACTTGAAATGCTATTTCTCTTTGTAAGTTGTCAACTTCTCATATTCCAGGTTTCAACTCCATTGTCACCTTCCCCGAGAGGTTTTGCCTGCCACCCCTTCGATTATCAAATTACCTCCACAGCACTTATATCATCTGAAATTATCATAATTATTTCATATTTGTAAGTTCCCAACTTGAAAGGAAGCCTCTTGAGAGCAAGAATCTTGGGGTGGGTGTTCTGCCAAGTGTTAACAGTAGGCTTTCCCTGGAAAAGTCCCACGGCTACCATATGCTAATTTCCATACTACACTACCACCAAGGGTAATTTCAAGGTCCACCGTGACCACAACCAGCTTGTAAAATTTCCTGAAAACTTAACAGTTCACTTTCACAAGCCAGGGCAGGCCAGCTCCAGCCCCACCACTGGAAACTTGTCTGACTTATTTACTGCTACAACTAAATAAAACTAGAACAATGCCAGGCACAGAGCCAAGTGTGTAGTAAGTGGTGATGGGGTGTTGAGTTGGAATAAAATAAGTCTCAATTCTGTTCAGTCAGATATAGATGGTAGCTAGTTGAGTCCTTTTTTTTTTGCCAGCTGCCAAACTGTTTCTAGAATTTGCAGACAATTATTTTGGAGTCAGCTTGTTGAGTGGGTCATTACAAGAGGTTCCTAAGTGAGGAGCAACAGGAGGAGGAAGAGGAGGAGGCAAGAGTGAGGGGAGTGAAAAGGGAAGGGGGAAGAGGAAGAATTAAGTGCAAGGAAAGCTTGTCTCCTGGTTGGTATTTTCCCTGTTGATGGCCGTGCTTCTCAGCAGGCGGTCCACAGACCAATCCCATCAGCTTTGCTCTGGGGACTTGTTACAACTACTGTAGTGGTCCCACAGACCAGCATCTATCTCTGGCCGGAATCTAGCAACCTTCTTGTTACCGAGTTACTTGTAATTCTGACACACACTGAAGTTTGAGAACCACGTCCAAGGGAAGGCTGACAGATTATGAGCTCATTAGAGCGACACGAAGACCTGGAAGCAGCTCACCCCACCCCAAATGCAGGCACATATCCTAGGAGTGGATTCTAACTTCCCATTCCAGATCTGTTAAGAAAGCAAAACATTCCAATTGTATCGTGATTGAAATACCGGACTTAAAAGTACTTTTGTGACTGAGAAACATTTGTTTGAATATTTAGCATTTTGGCCTTATTAGTGATCATTGTTACTATTAGGTAGCATTAATTATTTACTATGTGTCATAGTGCTTTCCATGTGTTAATCTCATATGATGCTCAGAACAAATCTATGTGGTAGGTGCTATCATTGATCTTTATTTTACAAATGAGGGGGGGCAGATATAGAGACGAGTGACTTAACTATAAAAAGTTGTGACCCTCTGGCTGCAGGACACTAAGCAGACCAGAGCCTTATGGCCCCAGAAGACTCAGTCCCAGTAGGCAATCTTTCCTGGTCCACAAAACCACTAAAAGCCATGTGGTCTCTAGGGTAAATACCCACAAATACCCAGAAAACCTCTTTCAAGTGGTTGAAAAACAGACTCAATTTCTAATGAAAGCTTGGAAAATAAACTATACCTTGGCCTGATCATCCAGAAACAGGATTAATAATTTACTTCTGTGTTTCACCACTATGTTCTTTTCTGAAAATTGTGAAGTCGTCAGTATAACAGAATTTTGAAAATCACTAGACAAAAGCTGCCCTCATTTTTCCTTAAGATGAGTGGAAAAAGCACTCCCAAAATAGCTAAAAACACACAAACAATTTTATAGCAAATACATGAGACAGACTGCTCAGCCCGCAACAACCTCCTTTCTTTGAAAACTGCATTTCCCCCAGCTGCATTTGTAGGTAACCTTGACTCCTGGTCACAACTGATTTAGCTCAAGTATGAACATCTGACCAGACATGACTAGTGACAGTCCCTTTCTACGGATGCAGAGAGAGTACATCAGTGTCTTCTGGTGGCTGGATCTAAGGGTCTACGTTTGAGATTCATGGGATGGCCTTGTACACAGGCAAGCATAGTACTGGTCTTCAGGGAGAGTGGGGTAAATCCTGAATGCTCAGAAAGGCAAAGGAGTGACTATGGGCCCAGACGGACATGAGAAGGAGAGGGCCTGAGTCCCTGTTACCACCGCTGCCTGGATCAGACTCTCCCAGGGCCTAGCCTCACTCCTGTCTTTTTGCTGCAGTCAGCTTGGGTGGATTTCCATTTCTGTGGCCAAAAGAGAAGGACCAGTGCAGATGAGCCAGCTGTTTAGCCCTCTGAAGAAACATTATCATGTGTAGCACCATATCTGCCTATATCCTTCCTCAAACAAGGGTCCATCCATGATTCCAGGCCACCTTTGGATTTTTATCCCAGTCTGCACTAGGTTTGCCCTAGCACTAGACTTATGCTGCCCACAAATGCCTCCGGGCACTTCTATAGTCTGTTTTTCAGTTGTGCCCCAGAATAGGGTCAGGGCTCAAACCAACTGTCATTCAACTGCTCAAGCTCCTTGCATCCTCCATTTCTTTTCTATCTTCCCACAACAATGCCCCACAAAATTCAAACCCTGCATGAGATGAAATACAGTTTATTGACCAGCTACAAGCCTGGAAGCTTTTAGTTAGCCTCTCTCCCTAACCCATATTCACCAAACAATGGGAAAACAGCAACTCAAGAAAAATCATTAAGTAAACAGAAATCCCTGATTAAACCCTTAACTTGAAAGGACGTGGAATGCATCTTTCCCCATCTACTTTAGACTTCTTCCCCCGCCCCCCTACAAAAACTCCTGGACTGTACCTGGGATATAAATGGTGCCACCATTGCACCAATGCGACACAGGGAGCCGCTGGTCCCCATCCCCAAAGCGCGCATCGTTGTGGGATAGACCTGGAGGGAGGAGCATAAGAAGCATCAGTTTGCTTGGACTTTTTCCTTCCCAAGTCCCCTTCCCTTCCTCCCCTTGCCAAGCTTTGGTATATATCAAATACAAGATTTTTTTTTTCTTTTCTTTCTTTTTTTGTTTTTTGTTTTGTTTTGAGAGAAAGCATGTGCTCATGAGCAAAGGAGAGGCAGAGAGAGAGGGAGAGAGAATCTTTTTTTTTTTTTTTTTTTTTTACATTTTTTTTTTATTTTTGGGACAGAGAGAGACAGAGCATGAACGGGGGAGGGGCAGAGAGAGAGGGAGACACAGAATCGGAAACAGGCTCCAGGCTCCGAGCCATCAGCCCAGAGCCTGACGCGGGGCTCGAACTCACGGACCGCGAGATCGTGACCTGGCTGAAGTCGGACGCTTAACCGACTGCGCCACCCAGGCGCCCCTTCTTAAGGAGACTCCACACTCAGTATGGAACCCATTGTGGGGCCTGATCTCACAATGGTGAGATCATGACCTGAGCCAAAATTAAAGAGTTGGACACTTAACTGACTGAGCCACCCAGATGCCCCTCAAATACCAGATATTCTATACAGATATATAGGATATGAGATACAGGACATGTGTGTTCTCAGGCATACAACTTTGCATTCTTAAATATCAGAGAAATGATAAACACTTAGCAATTATCCTTTAAATGACCAAATTCCAAAATATGTTTAATTGAATATTCCAAGTATAATTTCAAAAAGGTAAGCTTTGGAATCAAACAGAAGGTTTCCATTTTAAAGCTATAAATGTATAAAGTGGTTCTACTAATGGGGTGCTGGGGTGGCTCAGTTGGTTAAATGTCCGACTTCACTCAGGTCATGATCTCGCGGTCTGTGAGTTCGAGCTCCACATCAGGGTCTGTGCTGACAGCTCAGAGCCTGGAGCCTGCTTCGGATTCTGTGTTTCGCTCTCTCTCTGTCCCTTCCCTGCTTGCACTCTCCCTCTCTCTCAAATAAACATTTAAAAAATAAATAAATGGGGTGCGTGGGTGACTCAGTCTGTTGAGCGTCCGACTTCGACTCAGGTCATGATCTCGCGGTCTGTGAGTTCGAGCCCCACATCAGGCTCTGTGCTGACAGCTCAGAGCCTGGAGCCTGTTTTGGATTCTGTGTCTACCTCTCTCTCTGCTCCTCCCCCACTCATGCTCTATCTCTCTGTCAAACATTAAAAAAAAATGTTTTAATAAACAAATAAAAAATAAAGTGGTTCTACTGAAGGGAAAGAAAATCCTCCCCAAATAATGATTCAGTGAAACCTTTAATACAGATACAGTGAAAAGACTTGACCAGTGTGCCAGGTACATGCTATACCATTCATCACATTCTTGTTGCAGAATTTTATGTCCTGGGGCCCCTGGCTGGCTCAATGAGTAGAGCACACAACTCTTAATCTCAGGGATCTGAGTTCAAGCCCCATGTTTGGCGTGGAACATACTTAAAAGAAAAAAAGAATCTTATGGCATAATCTACTTTTTTGATGCAACTTTATTACATTTATAATAAAACTTCATTAATCTGGACTTTATTAATTCCAAATTCTTATAGGAACTGGCAAAAGTAAGCAAATGGTATTTAACACATTATAGGGAGAATACTTAATCTAAGAATGGTTTTTCAAAACTCAAGAATTTTCTCTCAAAGCTATACAATACCAGTAGTTTTTATTTCATTCACTAAAGCAAAGCACATAGCCCCTTTCCTCAGTCACATTTTGTTAAGTAGCATCTGTCAAATACAAAATCAAGAAGCTTTCTGGCCTAGCTGAAACCACCGTTTTTGTAAGAGAAGGTCTAGGAGTTGAGTGCCTTTTTTGGAAGCTTTTTTCTTTTTCTGGAAAATGAGGCTGAAAATGACTAAAAATAATGGATTCAGATACATGGTGACGATATCAGAGCAATGAAAATAAAGTCTTTTTTACATGTTTTGACAATTCTGGGTGGGATAATAGAAGATAATTATCTTCAGGTATATACCTTTGATTTTTTTAGACAACAAGTATCACAAAGATTACTCAGAAATGACCTTTTAAATCAATTTTCCCCAAAATACGTTAAGTTGAATATTTCAAATATAACTTTAGAAACACACTGTATTACTCATATCAAATACGCCAGTTTCCTATTTTTATCTGTATGGGGAGAAAAGAGTATTCTTCACTGTGGCTTTAATGGTTTTGACATGCCATATCTATAATCTGAACAAACAGACTTTTGCATTTCCTGAGATGAAAATGAACATAGCTTCCCCCTGCACTCTGCCTGTACTGCCCTCCTTGGGTAAGTGTACCTCGGTCCTAGGGTGGCAGGGTCCTCCCCAGAAGACTAGCACAAATCCCCATCCACACCACATCTCCCAACCAGGGAGTTTTTCAAGGCTTCAGTTCTAGTGAAGCAGCATCAGGTCTCATTTAACAAGCAGACCAGAGCACAGCTAGTTAAACTCATCACATTCTGGCAAAGCTCCAAACACTGCCCATAGCAGGCAAGCAGAGCGTCTCCAGGCAAGCAGAGCCTCTCCAGATGACTGGCCTGAGGGACAGAGCAACCCAAACACAACAGCAGAGTGCACACAACAAACACCAGAGTCACTCACTTACTGAAGCACCAGGCCTGGACACCATATGACCTCTTCTTCACAAAGCCATTACTCTGAACAACAGGAAGGATAACAGGCCTTTCTAATGCACAGAGGAAGGCAGAGATTTGGACAAAAATGCCAAGATGGAGGAATTTATCCCAAATGAAACAATAAGATAAGGTCATGGCCAGATATCTAAGTGAAACAGATATAGGTAACATGCCTGATGAAGAATTTAGCAATGATTCTAAGGATAGTCACTGGGCTTGAGAAAAGAATGGAAGACTTAAGGGAGGCCATTACCACAGAGATACAAGAATTAAAGAAGAATCAGAGATGAAAAATGCCATAATTGATACTGGGAACCGACTGGATGCAAGAACTCAAGGATGGAAAAAGCAGAGGAAGGAGTAAGTGACACAGAAGAAAAAATTGAAAACAATGAAGTTGAACAAAATGGACAGAAAGAAGAATTATGAAACACAAGATAGACTTAGTGAACTCAGTGACTCCATCAAACATAATAACATTCCTAGTATAGGAGTCCCAGAAGAAGAGAGAACAAGAGACTGAAAATTTATTTGAGGAAATAGCTGAAAACTTCCCTCACCTGAGGAAGGAAAAAGACATCCAGACCCAGGAGGCACAGAGAACTCCTGTCAAAATCAACAAACACATTGCAGCAACTTCTTACTCAACACATCTCCCGAGGCAAGGGAAACAAAAGCAAAAATGAACTATTGGGACCTCATCATGATAAAAAGCTTCTGCACAGCAAAGGAAACAATCAGTAAAACTAAAAGGCAACTGACAGAATGGGAGAAGATATTTGCAAACGACATATCAGATAAAGAGTTAGTCCAAAATCTATAAAGAACTTATCAAGTTCAACACCCAAAAAACAAATAATCCAGTGAAGAAATGGACAAAAGACATGAATAGACACTTCTCCAGAGAAGACATCCAGATGGCCAACCGACACGTGAAAAAATGCTCAACATCACTCATCATCAGGGAAATACTAATCAAAACCACAATGAGATGTCACCTCATACCTGTCAGAATGGATAACATTAACAACTCAGGCAACAACAGATGTTGGCAAGGATGTAGAGAAAGAGGATCTCTTTTACACTGCTGGTGGGAATGCAAAATGATGTAGCCACTCTGGAAAACAGTATAGAGGTTCCTCAAAAAATTAAAAAATACCCTACGACCCAGCAATTGCACTAGTAGGCATTTATCCACGGGATACAGGTGTGCTGTTTTGAAGGGACACATGCACCCCCATGTTTATAGCAGCACTATCAACAATAGCCAAAGTATGGAAAGAGCCCAAATGTCTAGCCATGGATGAATGGATAAAGAAGATGTGGTATATATATACAATGGAGTATTACTCGGCAATCAAAAAGAATGAAATCTTGCCATTTGCAACTACGTGGATGGAACCGGAGGGTATTATGCTAAGTGAAATTAGTCAGAGAAAGACAAATATCATATGTCTTCACTCATATGAGGACTTTAAGAGACAAAACAGATGAACATACGGGAAGGGAAACAAAAATAATATAAAAACAGAGAGAAGGACAAAACATAAGAGATTCTTAAAGATAGAGAACAGAGGGTTGCTGGAGGGGTTGTAGGAGGGGGGATGGGCTAAATGGGTAAGGGGCATTAAGGAATCTATTCCTGAAATCATTGTTGCATCATATGCTAACTTGGCAATACATTTTTAAAATAATAAATAAATAAATAAATAAATAAATAAAATGTGAGGAGAAAAACAATAACAGGGACCAACAATGGTACGAACACGGATGAATCATCTGTCAACCTTTGCTGATTGACATTAGACTGGCTACAAATGTTGTTTTACAAGTTAAGGGCAAAGTAACCTCTAGAGTCATATGCTCATGCTTCTTTAGATTATTTGCCTTCTCCAGGTACATCTCTGAAGGTGTGCAAATGCATGTCAAGAGAGCTTTAACAAGTTAGAGTCCAAATTCTGGAATTGCTGCCCTAAAGGGATTTAGATTATCTGAATTTATTCTATGAGAAAAAGGAAACTTTAACAATTCCAAAACGTCAAAACAAAAATTTGTAATTCTCCTCTATCTGACCACCCTTATAAACTTTTTAAATAATGCTTCCTACTCTGCTTCTATCACTATTGTTTTTTCCCTCTTTTTGTTTTTTTTTCCTTACGGCACTTATTACCTGACAAGTAGATTTGCGTATTGTCTGTCCCCCACCCCACTAGAATCTAAGTTTTTTGAGAATAGGGATATCTTATGTTCACTGCTGTACCCCCAACATATGGGGAGAAGGTATCAATAAATGAATGAATCTAATCAAACATCTATCTAAGGTGATTCAATAAACATTTCTTAGGTGCATTTGTAAGTAAAGGGATAACTAAGGCTAAAAAGAAAGAAAGAGGCACATTAATTTACCACCTATAATAGGACTTTAATAAATGTTAGCCAACAATATCATCATTTTTATTATTACATGTCCATGATTTTAGATGACATACGACCTTGGAGACAATATCTTGGAGCTTCCTCTTGGCCATGGGACAAAATCCTGACTTTGACTCTCTCCCATCAAGACTATATACACATTCATTCTTTGTTTAGACAGGAAAGGAAAAAACCTGATGAAAAGGAACATGAAGGCAGTCATAAGAAGATAGAAGCTTTATTAACAGCAGGATTCCTGATCATGAAGAAGCAAAAAGGTGGGGACTGATTAACCAATTTGTTTCAGAGAACATTTTGAGGTTTTAGTTTCTTTCAATAAAACACACTATGTATCTGTCAGATGTGAAAAAAAATCAACAAAAGCAGGCCAATACCAAGACATATTGCAGTTAAATTTGCAAAATAGAGTGTTAAAAAAAAAATCCTAAAAAGCAGCAAGACAAAAGAAGTTCCTAACTTACAATGAAAGACCCATAAAGCTAGCTGCAGATCTCTCCATAGAAACCTGGCAAGCCAGAAGGGAGTAGCATGATATATTCAAAGTGCTGAATGGAAAAATTTGCTGCCAAGAATACATTATCCAGCAAGGCTATCATTCAGAATAGAAAGAGAGATAAAGAGTTTCCCAGACAAACAAAAACTAAAGGACTTTGTGTCCACTAAACCAGCCCTGAAAGAAATATTAAAGGGGACTATTTGAGTGAAAAGGAGAGACCAAAAGTGACAAAGGCAAGACAGGAACAGAGAAAACTCCAGAAACAACCATAATACAAGTAATAAAATGGCACTAAATGCATATCAACAATTCCGCTGAATGTAAATGGACTAAAGACTCTAATCAAAAGACACAGGGTGTCAGTGGTGCCTAGGTGGCTCAGTTGGTTAAGCTTCTGACTCTTGGTTTTGGATCAGGTCATGATCTCATGGTTTCTTGAGTTCAGGTTTCTTGAGTTCTGTGCTGGCAGCACACAGCCTGCCTGGGATTCTCTGTCTCCTCTCTCTCTGACCCTTCCCTACTCATACTGTTTTGGTCTCCCTCAAAAACAAATAAACTTTAAAAAAAATACATATGGTGTCAGAATGGATTAAAAAAAAACTAGACCCATCTATAAACCTCCTATAAGAGACCCATTTTAGACCTCAAGATACCTGCGGATTCAAAGTGAGGGGTAAACATTTATCATACAAATGGATATCAAAAGAAAGATGGAGTAGCAATATTTATTTCACACTAACTAGATTTTAAACCAAAGACTATAACAAGAGATGAAGGGCACTATATCATAAAAAAGGGGACAATCCAACAAGAAGATCTAACAGTTGTAAATATTTATGCCCACAAAAGTGGAGGCACCCAAATATATAAAACAATAACAAATATCAAGGAGCACGTTGATAATAACCCAATAATAGTAGCAGACTTCAGTACCACACTTACATGAATGGACAGATCACCTAAGCAGAAAATCAACAAGGAAACAATGGCTTTGAATGACACACTAGACCAGATTCAAAATATTTCATCCTAGAGCAGCACAATACACATTCTTTTCAAGTGCACATGGATCATTCTCCAGAAGAGATCACATACTGGTCACAAATCAGGCCTCAACAATACAAAAAGACTGAGATCCTAACATGCAAATTTTATGATCACAACACCATGAAACTGGAAGAAGAAATTTGGAAACACCATAAATACACAGAAATTAAACAACATGTTACTAAAGAATGAATGGGTCCACAAGGAAATCAAAGAAAAAACAAAAATACATGACACCAAATGAATATAAAAACACAATGGTCCAAAGTCTTTGGGATGCAGTAAAGTGGTCATTGGAGAGAAGTATATAGCAATACAGGGCTACATCAAAAAGCAAGAAAAATCTCAAACAACCTAAACTTACACCTAAAGGAACTAGAAAAAGAACAAGAAATGACGCCAAAACCCAGCAAACTGATGTAGCCACTGTAGAAAACAATATGGAAGTTCCTCAAAAAGTTAAAAATATAACTTCCCTATGATCCAGCAATTGCACTACTAGGTACTTATTCATAGAATACAAAAATATTGATTTAAAGGGGCACATGCACCCCAATGTTTATAGCAGTGCTATCAACAGTAGCCAAGTTATGGAAAAAACCCAAATGTCCACTGACTGAAGGAGATAAAGAAGATATGGTGTGTATATATATATATATATATATATATATATATATATATATACACACACACACACACACACAGACACACACACAATGGGATATTACTCAGCCATAGAAAAGACTGAAATCTTGTCATTTGCAATGACATGGATGGAGCTACAGAGTATTATGCTTAAGTGAAATAAGTCCATCAGAAAAACAAATACTGTATGATTTCACTCTTACATAGAATTTAACAGAGCAAACGAGCAAAGAGAGAGAGGCAAACCAAAAAATAGACTCTTAACTATAGAGAACAAATTGATGGTTACAGATGGGAGGTGGAGGGGGCGATGGGTGAAATAGATGATAGGGATTAAGGAGTGCACTTGTTGGGATGAACAATGGGTGATGTATGGAGGTGTTGAATCACTATATTATACACCTGAAACTATTTTTACACTGTATGTTAACTAACTGGAATTTAAATAAAAACTTGGAAAGACAGAAAAGAAAATGAGCACAGCTTTACCAGTTCCTATAGTGCAATTTTCTCTAGCTTAATGAAGGACAACACCAGTTAAAATACGGTTGAATTTCCTGTTCAGATATTGTTTATTTCTAGGAATACTAGCTCTTCAGTATGGGTGTTTATGAGGAAATTCTCAAGCTTCTTTAGGTAGTACCTTGCATAAAATAGATGTATCAATTTAATAAATTCATAAAGAATATCATATTCAAGTTTAAGCTATTTCTATTTTATTCAAACTTAAGCTACATGTTGCAAGTAACAGATGGATGAAAAATAGCATAGTGCTAGGACAATAAGTTGTTTTTTACATGTGTCACAAGAAAGGCAGGTCTTAAATTTCTTCTTAGAGACTGGCTTGCACTAGACTTTATGGATCAGAGGAAGCTATCAAATAAACCTCCTGCTATCATTTTTAGGAGGTATTTTTAGAAAATCATTCAAAGTCAAAAGAAGCTAGGATGCATTGTCTGTGGACAGAGACCCTGAGTAGCTCACCTTGCATGCCTTGGTGTACCCAAGCCCCTCCCAACAACTGACCTCAGCAGTGTAAATATAGATGGTGTTGAAGTTGGCTGCCACCAAAGCCCTCAGCATGAACAGGAAGCCAATCAGGCCAGCACTAGGAAACAAGATGCCAGAGAAGTTAGGAAAGGCAGTATGGAGGGCCTTCCATGGCCCTGACAAGTGCTCACATTACATAACTGAGCATTACAGGTGTTAACACACGCCTACAGATAACCAAGTCCCAGGAGGTGCTGCTTCTCAACTGGCCTGATTGTGGGGTCCTCAAGTAAATGCCTGACTCCAACCTTTAACCCAACTTCCTGTCCCCCCCTCCCCAAAGTGGGCAATTCCAGCTTGCCCCCCAATCCCAGATTAGCACATCTTCTGCCACCACCCTCCGAAACCAATGCAGTTCACAGAACGACACATACTATAATTGAGGACATTTAAGGATTGCAAATTAATAGTGAAATAAATTTTTATGCCACAGGTATATTACCTGTTTCCCTGAACTATCTTAATAATGGTCCGGGAAATTTGGTAAACAATTACAGTCCTGAGATTCCAGGAAGCTTTGCATAAAGATCCTAAGTATCCTGGTGGGTGCAATGATTGCACCAGCACTAGCACCTATACCCTGGAATAGCTGATAGAGGGCTGGGTCTGTGGAAGAGGGAAGTGGGGGTGGCATGGAACAGAAAGGCCATTCCAGTAAGACCAGCAGCCTATTCACTACTCTGCTCATGAAAGGTTCTTTCCCCCAATGAACACTATGGGTCAAGAAACTCCAACTTAAAACCACTGCACAAAACTAGATTGTTCTGAAGCAACCAGAGAGAAAATACCTTGATGTGCAAATGTTGAGAAGAAGGAAGAATAAGGCTGTACATCCCATGGTGATAGAAAGACTCAGCCGTCTTCCCAGGAAATTAATGCCCAGGATATTGAAAGGATTCACTAGAAAGCAAATGACAATAACAACTTCTGAAATCTTGAAAGCAAGATGCATTTACCAACATTGGCAAGGATTCCTCACTGTCATTTAAGAAAGAGGCAACTTCATCCAGACCTCATGTGTGTTCCAGCCAAAACCCAGTAACATGATCATCAAACTCAGGATTCCCCTTCAATATGTTTTTTCTTCATAGGTCCAAGAATGAAAAGCAATGGCATATATATAAAGGATATTTTATGCCCAAGATTCTTATTACAACATGTAGGTCAATCACTAATTGAAACCCTGCTAGATCTATATTTTAAATGGTTTATACTGTTTTTCATCAAATTCAAGGTTCTGTTGGTTTTTAAGTACCATTATTTTATGTCTACTGAAACAAAACCAGTGCTGCAAATTGAAATCTAACATGCCACTGTAAGACACATCTCACTTTCAGAGATGTCAAAACATGGAGGAAAACACGCATCCTAGAATTGATATAATACAGTAATTCAAAGCTCTACTCCTCCAGACTTCTCCCTATACCAATCTGCACTGGAGACATGTCAGCAAGATGTGGGGACTTGTTCAGCTCTACCAGGCAGGAGCCACAGAGAGGGACCCAATACACAGAGGTAGACACTTACGAGCAATTTCCCCAATGGTGCTGATAATCATGGTCTGGTAGTCAGAGGGGGCAAACATGTGGCAGTGGCAGGGACTCTGGCTCCCTTCTGTGTCCCCCACAGTCACCACCACCTCAGACTCAGACCGCGAGCCACAGACCAAGTCCCGCTCCAGCAGCTCGGCACTGGCCAGAATGACTCCATAGTAGGCGAAAGAAATTCCCAGCCTGGAAGTGAGAGAAGCCAGTCATTAGAACGGCTGCCACCAGCCTGAAGGAGGGGCAGTGCCACCAGAAGTAGAGAGAAGGGGATAGAAGCCCCCCACCCCCGCCCTCTTCTAGCAGTCAGGACAGGAGGCACTGGGTGGGAAGAGCATGGAAGGCAAGTCTCACCTATCTCATGGAGCCTGGGGGAAGTGTGCAGGGGAACTGGAGTGGGAAATGGATTTGCAAACACAGCCTAGAACCAGATCCCGGAGGACCCCACAGTCAGTGAGGGAGTTTGAAGCACAAAACTGCTTGTTTAAAACAACACACATTTATTCCATCAGTCCTGTAAGCCAGAAGTTGTATGGGTCTGACTGATTTCTCTGCTCAGAGCCTCAGGAGACAGAAATCAAAGTGTAGGCAGGGCTGCATTCCTTTCTAGGTGTGGGGGGAAGAATCTTTCCAGATTCTAGGCAGAATTTTCTCCATGGGGCTGGAAAACTCCTCTCCATTTGCTTGCTGCTATTTGTTTTTATTCTTTTTAAATGTTTATTTATTTTTGAGACAGAGAGAGAGAGAGAGAGAGAGAGAGCGAGCATGAACGGGGAAGGGGTAGAGAGAGAGAGGGAGACACAGAATCCAAAGCAGGCTCCATGCTCTGAGCTGTCAGCACAGAAACCTATGTGGGGCTCAAACTGATGAACTGTGAGATCATGACCTGAGCTGAAGTTGGACACTTAACTGACTGAGCCACCCAGGTGCCCCTCCTTTGCTGCTATTGACCAGTTGCTCTCAGCTTCTGCAGGCTTCCTTCATTGCTTGTCTTCAGTCAGTGAGTGTGGACCCATTCCTTCTCAGGCCCTGGAATCACCCACCTCACCTCTTGCTTTCTTCTCTGCTCCATCTTTGATTCCAACTGGAAAAATCACTCTATTCTTAAAAACCCAAGTGACTGGAGTCTTCCATTTTGATGTCATACTCTATGTACTTTGTTTCATTTTGTTTTTGTTTCATTCTCCTTAAGAATACGTAGGGTGTTCCAGAAAATTTCAAAACAATTCCTTTTCTTAGAATTACAAAGCAGGCATTTGTGATTTTTAAAGCATCTAATTGGGGGAGGGGGCAGGGCCAAGATGGCGGAGCAGCATGGAAGTTCTCTGCTTCTCTTGTCCCTGAAATGCAACTAGATCAGCAACAAACCATTTTGCACACCTAGAAAATTGATCTGAGGATTAACACAACAATCTGCATAACTTGGGCCACAGAATTTGGCAGATACACAGTGCAGAGAGGTGAACTGGGAGAAGAAAGAAGCCACGGAGGGTTGGGAGCTGATTTAGTTTGTGGAGAGAGTACAGAGATGCGGGGAGGTATAGGAAAAGCACTCCCCCCAAAAAGCAGATGGAGAGAAAAAGAAAGAGTGGAAACACCCAGAAGGGTCTGAACAAGAAAGGGATAAAAGAGAAAGGAGAGGGTTTCAATACCATTAGGACTCTATAAATAGGGCAGAGCAGCACTGGAAAGTCCTCAGCCCAATACGTGGCGGTGCTCTGATGGGAAGGGCAAATCCCCAGGAACTGGTAGCAAGGTCCAAAGGGTCCTTGGGCCACACAGGGAGAGGCAGTTCCCCTGCTGAGAGGACATTTGGTAGAGGATGTGCAGCCTCCCCACAGGAAAAGGTCCTAGTGGACCCTGGAGAACAGCCACTTTTGCTGGTGTTGGAACAAGGACAACAGAATGTGGTGAAACCTGGTGCCAGTTGTGTGCTGTGATTTGCCATAGTCCCTGAACCACTGATGCTACACAGTCATGCAAACTTTTTCAGGTGCAGAAAAGTCTCTGGGTCTCTGCAGTGTTGCAGTTGCACAAGTGTTCACAGAGTCAAGCTGGCACCTGGCCATTGCTCAGCAAGACCCTCCCCCAGAGGGTCAGGGCGGGCCCAAACTGCAGGGCCCTCAAAAGTGAGAGGTTTGGAAACAAAGCCCCATCTGGGGTAAAATTTAGGAAGCAGTGCCACCTGGCAGGCTGACAGCTTGGTCGCGGACAGTGGAGAAGCAGGAAGTGGATGGAAGCTGGAGATAAAGGAGGGGTGCCTGATGGCTGGTTGAGTAGGGCAGAGTTCTGATGCTACAGACTGGGTCACTGTGTGATGCCATTTTCACCTCTCCTACACCTGTGCATACATGTACACACACACACCACACCAATCCACGGCAATAAGCTAAGCAGTGCCACCTAGTAGAGTACGGAGCTCTTACACCAAGCCCTGTTCAAATGCAGCAACCAAGCCCTAGAGGATGACCACAAGTCTCTTCACCTGCTTAGTTTACAGACTATAAAGTGATTCTAGTAGAAACTGGATGTAATTTCATTCAGATTTCATTCTGTTCACTGATCCATCTATTCATTGTTTTTCTCTTTTCTTATTCTTGGATACAGAAAGAAAAAATATTTTTATTTTCTGTTTTTATAAAAAATTTTTTACTTTTTTTTACATTTTTTGGTAATTTTTAATTCTATTTTACTTTCTCCATTTTATTCTATTTTATTCTATACATTTTTTTAAAGTTTAAAATTTTTTCTTTTTCTTTCTTTCTTGTTTCCCCTTTTTCTCTATTCTATCAAGCTTCTTTCAACTCCAGACCAAAACACACCTAGGATCTAGCTTCCTTTATTTGATTTTTTGTGTTGTTTTTAATTTTTTAATTTTAATTTTATTAATTCTTTTTTTCCTCCAAAATAATGAAATGAAGGAATTCACCCCAAAAGAAAGAACAGGAAGAAATAACAGCCAGGGATTTAATCAACACAGATATATCTAAGATGTATGAACTAGAATTTAGAACCACAATAATAAGAATACTAGCTGGGGTTGAAAAAAAAGCATAGAATCCCTTTCTGCAGAGATAAAAGAGGTAAAATCTAGTCAGGACGAAAAATGCTATAACTGAGATGCAATCTCGAATGGATGCCATAGTAGCAAGGATGGATGAAGCAGAGCAGTGAATCAGTGATACAAAAGACAAAATTATGCAGAACAATGAAGCAGAAAAAAAGAGGGAAACTAAGGCAAAAGGGCATGATATAAGAATTAGAGAACTCAGTAACTCATTAAAAAGGAATAACCAAATCATAGGAGTCCCAGAAGGTGAAGAGAGAGAAAAAGGGGTAGAAGATTTATGTGAGCAAATCATAGTGGAAAACTTTCCTAAACTGAGGAAAGGCACAGCCATCAAAATCCAGGATGCACAGAGAACTCCCATTAGATCCAACAAAAACCTACCACCAACAAGGCATATCACAGTCAAATTCACAAAATATTCAGGCAAGGAAAGAATCATGAAAGCAGTAAGGGGGGAAAAAGTCAACCTATCAGAAAGACAGATCAGATTCACAGCAGACCTATCCACAGAAACTTGGCAGGCCAGAAAGGAGTGGCAGGATATATTAAATGTGCTGAATCAAAAAATATGCAGCCAAGAATTATTTATCCAGCAAGGCTGTCATTCAAAATAGAGGCATAATTTCCCACATAAATAAAAACTAAAGGAGTCCATGACCACTACACCAGCACTCCAAGAAATTTTAAGGAGAACTCTTTGAGAGGAGAAAAGATGAAGTGAAACAAAAAAGACCAAAAGCAACAAAGACTAGAAAGGACCAGAGAACATGACCAGAAACTCCAACTCTACAGTCAACACAATGGCAATAAATTCGTATCTTTCAGTACTCATTCTAAATGTCAATGGACTAAATGCTCCAATCAAAAGACATAAGGTAACAGAATCAATAAGAAAACAAGATCCATCTATATCTTGTTTACAAGAGACCCATTTTAGACCTAAAGATGACTTCATACCGAAAGTAAGGGTATGGAGAAATATCTATTATGCTAATGGTCACCAAAAGAAAGCCAGAGTAGCCATACTTATATCAGACAATTTATATTTTAAAATAAAGACTGTAACAAGAGACGAAGGACATTATTTCATAATTAAGGGGTCTATCCACCAAGAAGATCTAAAAATTGTAAATATTTATGCCCCCAATGTGAAACACCCAAAAACAGAAATCAATTATTTACAAATATAAAGAATTGGCAACAATACCATAATAGTAGGGGACTTCAACTCGCCACTTACAGCAATGGACAGATCATCTAAGCAGAAAATCAACAAGAAACAATGGCTTTGAATGACACACTGGACCAGATGGACTTAACAGATATATTCAGAACATTTCATCCTAAAGCAGCTGAATATACATTCTTCTCAAGTGCACATGGAACATTCTCCAGAATAGATCACATACTGGAACACAAATCAGCCCTCAATAAGTACAAAAAGATTGAGATCACACTGTACATATTTTCAGACCACAATGCTATGAAACTCAAAATCAACCACAAGAAAAAATTTGGAAAGACAACAAATACTTGGAGATTAGAGAACATCCTACTAAAGAATGAATGGTCTAACCAAGAAGTTAAATAGGAAATTAAAAAGCACATGGAAGCCAATGAAAATGATACTACTACAGTCAAAAACCTCTGGAACACAGCAAAGGCGGTCATAAGAGGGAAGTATATAGCAATCCTGGCCTTCCGAAGGAAGGAAGAAAGGTCTCGGATGCCCAACCTAATCTTATACCTTAAAAACTGGCAAAAGAACAGCAAATAAAACCCAAAACCAGAGGAGACAGGGAATAATAAAGAATAGCAAGGAAATCAATGCTATGGAAACCAAAAAACAAGTAGAACAGATCAATGAAACTAGGAGCTGGTTCTTTGAAAGAATTAACAAAATTGATAAACCCCTAGCCAGTGTGATCAAAAAGAAAAAGGAAAGGACCCAAATAAATAAAATCAAGAATGAAAGAGGAAAGCTCACAATCAACACTACAGAAATACAAACAATAATAAGAGAATATCATGAGCAACTATATGCCAATAAACTAGGCAACCTGGAAAAAAATGCACAAATATCTAGAAACATATAAACTACCAAAACTGAAATAGAAAGAAATAGAAAATTTGAACAGACCCATAACCACTAAAGAAACTGAATTAGTAATTCAAAATCTCCCAAAAAACAAGAGTCTGGGGCTGGATGGCCTTCCAGGGGAATTCTATCAAATATTTAAAGAAGAGTTAACACCTATTCTTTTCAAGTTGTTCCCAAAAATAGAAATGGAAGGAAAATTTCCAAACTCATCCTATGAGGCCAGCATTACCTTGATTCCAAAACCAGACAAAGACCCCACTATAAAGAACTACAGACCAATTTCTCTGATGAACATGGATGCAAAAATCCTCAACAAGATACTAGCCAACCGGATCCAACAATACATTAAAAGCATTATTCACTATTGTAAGTGGGATTTATACCTGGGAGGCAGAGCTGGTTCACTATCCACAAATCAATCAACGTGATACATCACATTAATAAAAGAAAGGGCCAGAACCACATGATCCTCTCAATAGATGCAGAGAAAGCATTTGACAAAATACAGCATCCTTTCTTGATTAAAAACCCTCAAGAAAGTAGGGATATAAGGAACATTCCTCAAGATCATAAAAGTCATATACGAAAGATCCACTGCTAATATCATCCTCAATGGGGAAAAACTGAGAGCTTTTCCACTATGGTCAGGATCACGACAGGGATGTCTACTCTCACCACTGTTATTCAACATAGTATTGGAAGTCTTAGCCTCAGCAATCAGACAACACAAAGGAATAAAAGGCATCCAAATCAGCCAAGGAGGATGTCAAACTTTTAGTCTTTGCAGACAACATGATGCTCTATATGGAAAACAAAAGATTCCACAATAAAACTGCTAGAACTGATCTATGAATTCAGCAAAGTTGAAGGATATAAAAATCAATGCACAGAAATCACTTGCATTTCAATGCACCCATAATGTAGAAGAAAGGGAAATCAAGGAATCGATCCCATTTACAATTGCACCAAAACCAATAAAATACCTAGGAACAAACCTAACCAAAGAGGTGAAAAATCTATACACTGAAAACTATAGAAAGCTTATGAAAGAAATTGAAGAAGACACACAAAAAAATGGAAAACATTCCGTGCTCATGGATTAGAAGAACAAATGTTGTTAAAATGCTGATACTACCCAAAGCAATCTACATATTCAATGCAATCCTATCAAAATAACACCATCATCTTTCACAGTACTAGAACAAACAAGTCCAAAATTTGCATGGAACCAGAAAAGATCCTAAATAGCCAAAGCAATCCTGAAAAAGAAAACTGAAACTGGAGGCATCACAATTCCAGACTTTAAGATGTATTAGAAAGCTGTAATCATCGGGGCGCCTGGGTAGCTCAGTCGGTTAAGCGGCCGACTTCGGCTCAGGTCATGATCTCGCGGTCTGTGGGTTCGAGCCCCGCATCGGGCTCTGTGCTGACAGCTCAGAGCCTGGAGCCTGCTTCCAATTCTGTGTCTCCCTCTCTCTGACCCTCCCCTGTTCATACTCTGTCCTCTCTCTGTCTCAAAAATAAATAAACGTTAAAAAAAAAAAAAGAAAGAAAAAGAAAGAAAGAAAGCTGTAATCATCAAGGCAGTATGGTACTGGAACAAAAACAGACACTCAGACCAATGGAACAGAATAGAGAACCCAGAAATGGACCCACAAACATATGGCCAACTAATCTTTGACAAAGCAGGAAAGAATATCCAACGGAATAAAGACAGTCTCTTCAGCAAATGAGGCTGGGAAAATTGGACAGTGACATGCAGAAGATTGAACATGGACCACTTTCTTACACCACACACAAAAATAAACTCAAAACAGATGAAAGACCTAACTGTAAGATAGGAAGCCATCAATATCCTAGAGGAGAAAGCAGGCTTCAGCCACAGCAATTTTGACCTCAGCCGCAGCAACTTCTTACTCAACGTGTCTTCAGAGGCAAGGGAAACAAAAGCAAAAATAAGCTATAGAGACTTCATCAAGATAAAAAGCTCTGTACAGTGAAGGAAACAATCAGTAAAACTAAAAGGCAACCAACAGACTAGGAGAAGATATTTGCAAATGGTATATTAGATAAAGGGTTAGTATCCAAAATCTATAAAGAGCTTATCAAACTCAACACCCAAAACACAAACAATCCAGTGAAGAAATAGGCAAAAGACATCAATAGACATTTTCCAAAGAAGACATCCAGATGGCAAATAGACACATGAAAAAATGCTCAACATCACTCATTATCAGGGAAATAAAATAAAAACCACAATGCAATACCACCTCACACCAGTCAGAATGGCTAAAATTAACAACTCAGGCAGCAAGAGATATTGGCGAAGATGCAGAAAAATAGGAACCCTTTTACACTGCTGGTGGGAATGCAAACTGGTACAGCCACTCTGGAAAACAGTATGGAGGTTCCTCAAAAAATTAAAAATAGAACTACCCTGTGACCCAGGAATTGCACTACTAGGTATTTATCCAAATGATACAGGTGTGCTGTTTCAAAGGGGCACACACACTCTAATGTTTATAGCAGTGCTATCAACAATAGCTAAAGTATGGAAAGAGCCCAAATGTTCATCAACGGATGAATAAAGATGTCATACACACACACACACACACACACACACACACACACACACACACACACTGGAATATTACTCAACAATCGAAAAGAATGAAATCTTGCCATTTGCCATTTGCAACAACATGGATTGAACTAGAGGGTATTGTGCTAAGCGAAATTAGTCAGAGAAAAGACACGTATCATATGACTTCACCTATATGTGCAATTTAAGATATAAAACAGATGAACATAAGGAAAGCAAAAATAATACAATGGAGGGGGACAAAACATAAGAGACTCTTAACTATAGAGAACACACTGAGGGTTGCTAGAGGGGTTGGGGGTCGGGGGTGGGCTAAATGGGCAAGGGGCATTAAGGAGGACATTTGTTGGGTAGAGCACTGGGTGTTATATGCAGGGGATGAATCACTGGATTCTAGTCCTGAAATCATTATTCCACTAAATGCTAACTAACTTGGATATAAATTTTAAAAATAAATAAATAAATAAAACTCAAGTGATTGGATTGGGCTCACTTGCTTAATTCAGGATACTCTCCCTATTTTAAGGCCCATAACCTTATTTACATCTATGCAGTCCTTTCACATGAGCACCCAAATTAGTGTGTGATTAAATCAATGGAAGCTGGTAATCTTGGGGTTCATCTTTAGAATCCTGCCTATCCCCAAGTGTCTTTAGCAGGCCATGAGAGGAGAACAGAAGGGTTTTGCTTTTGCTTTATGTTTTCTTCCTGTCTTTATTCTGTCTATTCTTTAATTAATATTTTTGTTGAGATATAGAGTTATATAAAAGTTCATGTATCAAAGTCAGGAAAAGGAATAGTATCAGCCTCTCAGAAACTCCCCTTTTGCTCCTCTCAGTTTTACAGAAATTGTTGCAAAAGTCAGCTGTAAAAGACACATATAGGGAAAACCAGGGGAAATCACAAATGTTCTGGGTATTGGCTGATCTTAATCAGATGACTGTTCATCTCTGTCATCGGTTGATTGTAGAATTGGAGTCATCTAAGAAAAGGCCCTCAAGTAATTGAGAGTCTTAAAGTATCTGGGGTTGAAATGTCATGAAGCCTGGGCTTTCTTGAAAATATGTCAGCACAGGAAAACAGCTGAAGCAATAATGAGTGACTATCAATGACTGTCAGATCTGGGTGACGGGTCAGTTTCAGGTCATCACAGTATCCTGTACTTTTGTGTGCATTTGCAAATTCTCACAATGAAATATCAAAAAACACCCCACAAGTAATTATAATACTCTCCCTTGTTATTCAAGTAGCTTGAGTTCAATTTCCAAATATTAAGAATATTTTAAAACTTAACATCTTAGGAGGTGACATACGAACCTATTAACAATTATTACATCCGGGAAAAGCAGATAGACAGACAACCACTTTTCTGGATTGAAACACTATAGATTAGTTTTGTCTGCTTTCTCTATTTATATAAATGGAATTGCATAATACGTACCTGTGTGTCTGGCTTCTTTTGCTCGTTATGACATTTGTAAGATTCAGCGATGTTGAATGGAGATAACTAGTTATCTCCTTTCCATTACTGCATAGTTTTCCAGTTTATGAATGTAACACTATTTATCCATTATACTGTTAATGGAATTGTGGGCTGTTTAGAGTTTGGGGCTGTGACAAATAAAATAATGCTATGGACATTCATGTAAAAATATATTGTGGTAAACATATGTATGCATTTCCGCTAGGTGGAAACATATGCGTGGACTTACCGAGCTGTAGGCTGTGCATATTTTCAACTGTGATAAATACCTCTAGACGGTTGCCCAAAGTGGTTTTAACTTGAACTTCAGTCAACAGCGTGTGACTCCACTTTATATTCTTCCTAACACTTGGTGTAGTCAATCTGTTCAATTTTAGCCATTCCAGTGGATATGTAACAGTGTCATTGGTTTTAATTTGCATTTCCCTGGTGACTTTCAGGTTGAGCATATTTTCATATGTTTATTTAATACAATTTTGGTCAAATGCCTATTCAAGTCTCTTGTTGAGATAGAGGGTAACATTTCTCTACTGGGTTGTATATCTTTTTCTTGTCCAGTCTTGTAATTTTTGAGATATTTATAATATGTATATGGATTTATTTGGTACATATTTTAGAAATTTTTTCACCCAGTTGGTGACCTACTTTTCAGATTGTTCATATCTCACGGCACAGAGCTTCTAAGTTAATGTAGTAGCACTTTTTGTATCTTGTTTAGAAAATCTTTCTGGACCCAAGGTTATGGCTACAGAGATGTGAAGTACAAAGAAAACTGCCATAGCCTATTCCATTGAATTTGATTATTGGTGACTCCAAAGGATCCCTTTCCATCATGTGGTGAGGAAAAAACCCAGACTACAAAAGTTTAGAACGTGAGCTCATATGAAAAATAAAACACTGGTCATGGACAATTTCTTTCTCCTTTAAAAAAAAATTGGTTCATTTACTTATTGGTTTGGTGGTGGTAGTGGTGGAAAGATAAGACATTGCTGGAGTCAGCCTGTGGTTTTTCTGTCCAGTGGCACAGAGTGGATTTACTTAAGTCAGCTTTGTGTTTATTGAGAAGTCATTTTGAAATAATTACACTCTTACCATATGACCCAGATCTGTAATGTGGTCCGTAAATATTTAGCATCCAATAGGTCTGCAAATCTTCCTCTTTTTTCCTGGGGTAGTGAAAAGGGACAGGGAGATTAGATTTAGTGGCTTAAGGACTGGCAAAGCTTTCTCTAGCATTTTGGAGAACAGAAAATAAGAACAGCTTGGGAATGTGGTGGAGCGAGAGAACCACTCAACTCCCAGGAGTGCACTCACCAGGCCCACAGATCATTGCTTCTGCACGTTCATCTCAGCCAGTCTTTGCATGCTTTTTTAAAGTTCTTTTTGAACTTCTACAAATGTTTATTTATTTTTGAGAGAGAGAGAGAGCAACAGAGCACAGTGGGGGAGGGGTAGAGAGAGAGGGAGACATAGAATCCAAAGCAGGCTCCACGCTCTGAGCTGTCAGCACAGAGCCTGCTGTGGGGCTCAAACTCATGAATGGTGAGATCGTGACCCAAGCTGAAGTCAGACACTTAGTGAACTGAGCCACCCAGGCACCTCTGCGTGCTTTTTATTATCACTGGCAAGGACCAACCCATTGAATTGAAGACTCTAACCCTTTTTCTCTTCCTCTTCTCACCAGTGCCGGTGAATGGTGGAGCTGAGCATGGAAAATAGGATACATGAAAAGTATAATTGTAAAGCTGATTGGAGATTCTTTTTTTATATGTTTGTTTATTTTGAGAGAGTGGAGAGCGAGCAGGAGAGGGGCAGAGAGACAGAGAGAGAAAGAGAGAATCCCAAGCAGGCTCCATGCTGTCAGTGCAGAGCCTTACATGGGTCTTGAACTCACGAAACTCTGAGATCATGACCTGAGCAGAAACCAAGAGTCAAACGCTAAACCCGCAGAGCCACTCAGGTACCCCTGGTGGAAGATTCTTTTAAACTTCATAGTGAAATGAAAAATAGCATTATTTTTCATAGCAAGAGAATTGTGTAAGGAAAAACTGGCATACATGTCGAAAAAGGATAGAATGTCTGATTTCTTTTTGTGTCTTTAGGGTGATTCGCAGAAGTCTTATCCATAGTCAGTGCTAATTAAATATTTTGAATAAAAATAAACAAAGATGGGTTATATATGATTGGGCAGTGGTGGATTGTTATTTAAAGCTAGGAGAGTGTTATGCTAAGTGAAATAAGTCTTACAGAGATAGATACCATATGTTTTCACTCCTATGTGGATCCTGAGAAACTTAACAGAAACCCATGGGGGAGGGGAAGGGAAAGAAAAGTTAGAGAGGGAGGGAGCCAAATCATAAGAGACTCTTAAAAACTGAGAACAAACTGAGGGTTGATGGAGGGTGGAAGGGAGGGGAGGGTGGGTTATGGGTATTGAGGAGGGTGACTGTTGGGATGAGCACTGGGTGTTGTATGGAAACCAATTTGACAATAAATTTCATATTTAAAAAAATAAATAAATAAAGCTAGGAATGCTTCAAAGCGTGCTCTGTTGAAAACCAACTATTCTTTTCTCACGAATAGACCTGAAATTACAGGTCCCCTCTGGCGAGACCAGCAGTAAACCAGGCATCCTGGATTTTGTTGTCACAGAAAGTTCCAGTTTGAAGGAGCTTGCTCCAGGGACTTTTTAAAAAAGTAATCTCCATGCCCACCATGGGGTTCCAGCTTACAACCCCTAGATCAAGAGCCAGCCAGGGACACTGCTGTTCCAGTGACTTTTAGGCTCAGCTCCTAGAGGTCACTGTGGAAACAGGGGAGCGACTGACAGTCCTCTTTCATCTGCTTTACATGTTGGGGCTCTGGCTACTTATCATTGGAAAACCTCTGAACTAGTCCTAGCCTTCCATTTTTCCAATACAGAAAATGTGGCCCAGAAAGGGTAAGTGACTTGCCCCGGGTCACAGAGCTGGTGGGCAGCAGAGCCAGCCTGCTCTCCAGGTCTTCTAAGTACTAGTCCTGACTCTTGCCCATCTACCTTTCTGACATGCCCCCTTGAGTTTATGTGTGACTATGGTCCCCTCAACTTCCCGAGTGTAACCGGAGATTCAGAATGCTGAGTCTGCAGTGAATCATAATGAATTACAAGTTGCATTCACATAAATTATTTGGCCATGAACCTTTGACTACAAGCCAAATTGGTGGACTCACTCATCTCATCTGTGGTGTGGCTCTTCCTTAGCCAGTGCCCGGAGCTTTTCATCTCCGTGTCTGTGCCGTGAAGCTGCACAGGCTGGTCTGCCCATATCATCTCGTCCAGCCTCCTCCGCATGGCATTCTAACGACAGCTGGCGTGACCAAATCCACTGCACATTCCTGCCTCTGGTCTTGACTCACACCATTCCTCCTCTTTCATCCCCTGAGGCTGCCTCTCCTTTCAGGGTTTGACTTTTGCCACAGCGATCCCCTCAAGGGGGCTCGACTGCCCTGGCTCCTGGTCACCTCTCTGCTCCAATCCTATACGATGTTGCCTATGCCACTCACCTGGTTCTAACATCTGACTGTTCTGTGGGTGATTCTTTGCTGTGTGAGCCTCATCTCACCAAGCAGAGTGTAAGAGACTTGAAGGCAGGGTCAATGACTTGTAGCTCTGTATCCGGGGGCCTCGCACAAGAGACAATGGCGGAGATGGACAAGAACCTCTGATGGGCATGTGGATGGAAGCTGCACGCTGAAGGCGAGAGAAGGAAAGCAGGAGGAAGAGGAAAAGGAAGAGGGAAAAAGGAGAAGGATGTAAGAGGCAGGGGTGGGGAAGATATGGAATGTGGAGAGAAGATAGAGACCAGAGAGGGGTGGAGGAGGGAGCGTAGTTGTTATGGGAATTGAGTCTCTCCAATTTAGTAATTTAGTACAGTAACAATACTGTGTAATATATTTGACACTTGTTAAGAGAGTAGCTCTTACATGCTCTTACCACAAAAAAAACAAAGGGTAATTACGTGATATGACAGAAGTGTTCACTAACTCTATGGCAGCTAACATTTTGAGATATATAAGCGTACCAAATCAATACACTGTGCACCTTAAGCTTATACAATTACATCTCAATAAAGCTGGGAGAGTAAAAAACAAAAGAATAGGCTCTCCAACCGCCATGCCAGCCCTGGTAAGAACCCACAACTTTTCTCCATATCACTGGTGTCCCTGCTTTGTGTCATTCCCCACCTCTCTGGTGATGCCTTTTGCTCTGTCATATGTCCAGCATCCTTGTATTCTGTCTTTCCTCCTCCTATTCAAGTCTGCACTTAGCCATGGATCTAAGGATGCAAAGGCTGATTGATAAAGGTCACAGGAAGCCTTAAATGCTGGGATGAGGATTCTGGACTTCACTCATAGTCAGGGACTGTGAGGGGCGGAGGTGGGAGGCACTGAAGGCTCCTGAGCAGCAGGGGTGGTATTGACGTTTAAAGACAATTTGTCTGACAGTGTTGTGCTAGATGAAATCACGGAGCATGGGGCAAGGAGGTAGCTGTGTGAAAGAAAGAGACTAGAGTAAAAGCCACCGTTTTAGAAGAACCAATGGGATTGGCAGCCGATCATTCTTGGTTGTGCAGAGGCTTACAATGAGTCAAAGGAAACCCCACAGCGAGATGAACATTAATGAACACCTGTTTCAGGCCGCAATGTGAAATATGCCAGACACAATATTGTATAATTCCCCTTATATGAAATAGAGAATAGGCAAATTCCTAGAATCAGAAAGCAGAAGTTACCAGAAGTTTGGGGTAGATAGGCGTGAGGAGTTATCACCTCATAGAGTATCTGTTCAGGATGACGACAAAATCCTGAATGTACTTAATGCCACTGAACTTTATGCTTCAAAATGATGACAGACACAAATGGAAAAATATTCCATGCTCATGCATCAGGAGAAAAAATATTGTGAAAATGTCCATATTACCAAAAGCAATCTACAGATTTACTACAATCCCTACCAAAATATCGACAACGTTTTTCAAAGAACTAGAACAAATAATACTAAAATTTGTATGGGACTACAAGAAACTCCTGAACAGTCAAACCAATCTTGAAAAGGAGGAACAAAACCAGAGGCATCACAATCCCAGATTTCAAGATGTTCTACAAAGCTATAGTAATCAAAACAGTATGGTGCTGGCACAAAAACAGACACAAAGATCAATGAAACAGAATAGAGAGCCCAGAAATAAACTCACAATTGTATGTTCCAATTAATCTTCAACAAAGGAGGCAAGAGTATGCAATGGGGAAAAGGCAGTCTCTTCAACAAATGCTGCTGGGAAAAATGAACAGCTACATACAAAACAATGAAACTGGACTACTTTCTTACACCATATACAAAAATAAGCTCAAAATGGATTAAAGACCTAACTGTGAGACCTGAAACCATAAAAGTCCTAGAAGAGAGCACAGGCAATAATTTCTCTGACGGTGACATAGCAGCATTTTTCAAGACATGTCTTCTGAGGCAAGGGAAACAAAAGCAAATACAAACTTTGGGACCTCATCAAAATACAAAACATCTGCACAGCGAAGGAAACAATCAACAAAACTAAAAGACAACCTACTGAATGGGAGAAGATATTCACAAATGACATATCCAATAAGGGGTTAGTATCCAAAATACATAAACCATTTATGCAACTCAATACCAAAAAAAAAAAAAACCTAAAAAATCCAATTTAAAAAACAACAGAATACATGAACAGACATTTCTTCAAAGAAGACATCCAGATGGCCAACAGACACAAGAAAAGATGCTCAACATCACTCACCATCAGGGAAATGCAAATCAAAACCACAATGAGATATATCCTCACTATAGTTAATTTTGAGTAACATCAAAAACACAAGAAACAGAGTGTTTCTTGTGAGCCTGGGTGGCTCAGTATGTTAAGTGTCCAACTCTTGGTTTCAGCTCAGGTCATGATCTCACAGTCTTTGGATCAAGCTCTGTATCTTGGGATATTCTCTCTCTCTCTCTCTCTCTCTCTCTCTCTCTCTCTCTCTCTCCCTATCTCTCTGCCCCTTCCCCACTCACAAATGTGCAGGCACTCACTCTCTCTCTCAAAATAAACATTTTTTTAAAAACTACAAGAAACAAGTGTTGGTGAGAATATGGAGAAAAGCGAACCCTCTCGCACTGTTAGTGGGAATGCAAACTGGTGCAGTCACTATAGAAAACAGTATTAAGATTCCTCAAAAAATTAAAAATAGAATTACCACATGATCCAGCAATCACATCACTAGGTCTTTACGCAAAGAATACCAAAACGCTAATTTGAAAAGATATGTGCACCCTTATGTTTACTGTTGCATTGTTTACAAAAGCCAAATTATAGAAGCAACCCAAGTGTCCATCCATAGATGAATGGATAAGGAAAAGGTGGTGTATAAGTACAGTGGAATAATACTCAGCCATCAAAAAGAGTGAATCTTCCCATTTGCAATGACATGGGTACATCTAGAGGGTATAGAGGAAAAAGTCAGAGAAAGACAGTATCACATGACTTCACTCATATGTGGCATTTAAGAAACAAAACAAATGAACAAAGACAAAAAGAGACAAAATAATGGATTTTTAATTATAAAGAACTGATGGTTACCAGAGGGGAGGTTTGTGGGGAGATGGGTGAAATAGGTGAAGGAAATTAAGAGTGCACTTATCATGATGAGAAACGAGCAATGTATAAAATTGTTGAGTCACTATACTGTATATCTAAAAGTAACACAACACTGTACATTAATTATACTAGAATTAAAACTTTTAAAAAGCCTTGCCTGGAAAAAAAAAAAGATTACAGTTGACGCTTGAACAATGTGGATCTGAACCACACAGGCCCACTTAAATGTGGATTTGTTTTTAATAAATACAGCACAGTACTATAAATGTGTGTATAAATGTATGTATAAATGTTTCCTTATGACTTTTTTTTTTTTTTTAAGAGAGACAGCAGGGGAGAGAGCAGAGGGAAAAAGAGAATTTCAAGCAGGTTCCATGCTCAGTGCAGAGACTGATGCGGGGCTCGATCCCACAACTCTGGGGATCATGACCTGAGGGGAATTCAAGAGTTGGACACTCAACTAACTGAGCCACCCAGGCACTCCATCTCTTATGATTTTCTTAATTACATTTTATTTTCTCTAGCTTACTTTATTGAAAGAACACAGTATATAATACATATTACATACAAAATCTATGTTAATCAACTGGTTATGTTATCAGTAAGGCCTCTGGTCAACAACAGGCTATTAGTAAAGTTTTTGAGGAGTCAAAAGTTACCCATAGATTTTTAACTCCACAGTGCCCCTAACCCTTGTGTTGTTCAAGAGCCAACTATGCTCACCTTAGAATCTTGGATTCTTCACTTTTCTTTTCTGAGGTCAGTTTCTTTTTTTTTTAAAGTTTATTTATTTTTGAAAGAGGGAGAGAGACAGAGTTTGAGCAGGGAGGGGCAGAGAGAGAGACACAGAATCTGAAGAAGGCTCCAGGCTCCAAGCCATCAGGACAGAGCCTGACACAGGGCTGGAACTCACGAGCTGTGAAATCACTACCTGAGCCAAAGTCAGCCACCCAACCAACTGAGCCACTCAGGTCCCCCTTCTGAGGTCAGTTTCTTAATTTGACAAATAAAAGTAATAATATTTGCCTACCTCATAGGGATTTTCTCTAAGTATCAAATAAAAAATGTGTGTGTGTGTGTGTGTGTGTGTGTGCGCGCGCGTGTGTGTAAAGAGAAAAAAGGGTGCCTGGGTGGCTCAGTTGGTTAAGGGTCCAACTCTTGATTTCAGCTCAGGTCATGATCTCAGGGTTGTGAGATCCAGCCCTGCATCAGGCTCTGTGCCCAGCACGGAGCCTGCTTGAAATTCTCTCTCACACTTTCTCTGCCTTACCCTTGCTCATGTGCATGTGCGCTCGCTCTCTCTCTCTCTCTCTCTCTCAAAAAAAAAAAAATAAATAAATAATAAATAAAAATAAAAATAAAGAGAACAAAGAATAGAGATAAAAAACATATGAGAACTTTCCCCTCAGGAAATTCAGTCTTCTGGTAAGAGTCTTTTCTATTTTGTTTTTTGTTTTTTGTTTTTTAATGTTGCTGAGGAATATAAAAAGACTTGAATAGTGGGAACATATACTTTTATCAAAACAAGAATTTTTAATACTATAAAGGTATCAATTCTCTTTACGTATTAACTAATAATTTCAACACCATGCCAATTAAACTTTTAAAAAATGTTTATTTATTTTTGAGAGAACGAGGGACAGAGCGGGAAGAGGGGAGGGGCAAAGAGAGAGAGGGAGACACAGAATCCGAAGCAGGCTCCAGGCTCTGGGCTGTCAGCACAGAGTCTGACACAGGGTTTGAACTCACAAACCGCGGGATCATGACCTGAGCTGAAGTCAGACGTTTAACTGACTGAGCCACCCAGGTGCCCCAACACCATCCCAATTAAACTCTCCTAGATTTTGGAGGTAAATTAGGAGAAGATCTTAATAAAGTGACTTCAAAGCTGTTCTAGAAAAACAGTACTCAGAAAATAATTTGGAAAATTCTGAAGAAGAATTTTGACAAGGGGGACTTACCCTAGTAATACAAAAAAATACTGTTATTAAAAGCATCACATTGGACCAACAATTAATCTCTATCCTCTTCCGAACAACATGAAATGCCCTCTTTATTTCATAATAAGTCCCCATATATACTTGAATCTACAAATCTATCATTAGAACACAATAGAGAATTCAAAAATAGATTCAAATATACAAAGGATGAATTATTTGATAAAAATATATGAGTGCAAATGGTTAGCCATTTGGATATGACAAAGCTAGACCTGTACCATGTTTCTCATATTCAGTTAAACCCAGATAGATCCAACATTTAAATAATAAGTATGAAACCAAATTAACCAAATAAGAAGAAGAAGGATACAAGAATGTAGGTGCAAAAATTAAGTCTGAAACCACTGAAAAAGAGAGTAGTAAAAACATTAATAAACCTAAATAGATACCTGCTTAGAAAGTAATGTCTAATTTAGGAAAACTTATAAACAACAGGAAACCAAAACATCAGACAAAAATAATTTGGAAGATGAGACTGGGGCAGATCAGAATTAATATTTTCAAGGTCCTTGTATTGTTCAGATGGCAAATAAAGATACTAAAAAACATAGGTATTGTGGGAGCACATTTTCAATATTTAAGGGCTACCTCTATAATAAAAGGAATAGAATGAATAAATTATAAGCCAGTAGAAGGAAGCACAGTGGGAGAAAATCAAACTGAATCACTCTAGTAAAAGGTAGGAAAGGAGAAAAGGAAATATATGGTCAAGAGGAAATATAAAATAAAATGACAGAAGTCCAAATATGTGAGTAATCACAATAGATGTAACTGAATCAAATTCACTGCTAAAAGACACAGAATACCAGATTGAGTGAAAAAAAAAAAAAAAGATCAGCTATATAATTAGAAGAAACAATTTTAAAGCAAAGTAACACAGAAAAGTTAAAAATGAAGTCTGGAAAAAAGATCCATCAGCAAAAATGCTAACCTAAGCTAGTTTCAATACACTAATATGAGCAAAAATAAAATGTAAGGCCCAAAGCGGTATAAAGAAGTGACATCATAATAAAATCTATCCATAAGATTAAGTCAATCATATGCTAGGAAGCACCAAGATATTCTCAAATTACATGAAGTAAACTGTCAGGCTTATAAGGAGAAATGAACAAAGCCATCACGTTATTGGCAAACTGTTAGCTCAGCTAAGCAAAATCTAGCACAAGTGTCAGATATTTATATGGCACAATTAACAACGTATAACAAAATACATACAATGAGAACACACGCTCTTTTGAGGCACATATGGAACATCAATGAAAAGTCACTATGTAGAGAACAAAAGAAAAGTCTCCAAAATTCCAAACAATTGATAACATCTTCTGACCAAAATGCAATTAAATTAGAAACAAAGAACACAAAAGAGTGTTAACAGATAACACACTGGTTAAAGAGAAGTTCATAGCAGTTACGAAATAGAAATAAAAATAAAATTACTCTCTAACAAAACTTGCCAAATGTAGCTAAATGCTTCATTAAAAATCAAAAAGACTGACAACAAATGAGCTAAGTACTGAACTCAAGAAGCTAGAAAAACATAAAAAGCTAAAGAAGAAAACAAAGAATAGAAATTAATGAGGCCGCCAAAAAAATCAATAAAGAGAATAACAACAACACCAAAAACAAAAAACCCTTGTTCTTTGAAGTTACTATACAAACCTCTAGTAAGAGGACCAAGAAAAAAGAGAGAAGCCACAAATAAACAGTATTAAAATGAAAGAGGGGACATACATAGATTTTTGAAACTCATCAGAGAACACTGGGAACAGTGGGATTTTACATCAATAAATTTGAAAACTTAGATGAGCTGGACAATTTTCTAAAATATATATGTTACCAAAATTGACTCAACCAAAAGTCTTAAACAAAAGTAGACTGTGACCTTTACATAAATTGAATCATACTTTTAAAAACTCCCCATAACACCCCATCATTATCCCCCACCCCTCACCTCAAAAAAAATATTAGGCATAAACTACTTTCGAGGCAAGTTTCACCAAGCACTCCAAGTTGGCTGGACAGGTGAGGGAGGTGCCATTGGTCAAACTTCCCAGAGCTTATGATTGGCCTGCCTACGGGTGGGTGGTCAGCACTGGTGTGAGAAATGATTTCAAATTAACCTTGAGAGTCCTGAAAACATTAGACTGTAAATGCCAAACTGTGTTTTAAAAAATCATTTAGGGGTGCCTGGGTGGCTCAGTCAGTTAAGCGTCTGACTTCAGCTCAGGTCATGATCTCGCGGTTCGTTGAGTTCGGGCCCTGCGTCAGGCTCTGTGCTGATGGCTCAGAGCCCAGAGCCTGTTTTGGATTCTGTGTCTCCCTCTCTCTCTGACCCTCTCCCGTTCATGCTCTGTCTCTCTCTGTCTCAAAAATAAATACACGTTTAAAAAAATAATAAAAATAAAAAATCATTTTAAAAAGGGGTGCCTGGGTGGCTCAGTTGGTTAAGCATCTGACTCCTGGCAATGGCTCAGGTCACGATCTCACAGTTCATGAGTTCAAGCCCCGCGTCAAGCTCTGTGCTGGCAGTGTGGAGGCTGCTTGGGATTCTCTCTGCCCTCTCTCTCTGCCCCTCTCCTCCTTCTCTATCAAAAATAAATAAACATTTTAAAAAATAAAAAATAAATTAAAAAGCACTACAAATCATTTAATGAGGTTTATAAGTTTGAGACCACTTACTATTTATACCATTTTATATCATTTATAAGGCCAGCACAAGAAAATGAAATTATAAAACAATCTCTCACCGATATAAACAATGATGCCAAATCATGTGACTAGCTCCACAAGGTAGATGTTACTATTCCCATTTCATTGATGAGGAAAACGAAGGCAGGGAACTTTCCAGGGCCACCGGTCTCTGAGTGGAGCTGGATTTAGTCCCAGTCTACTCTGCTCTTTTCTCTTCCCTCCAGGGCAGGGCTCCAGAGTGAAGGTCCCCTCCCCTCCACCCTTCCCCGAGGAGGTGGCTGGTGGGGGAAAGAGACCTCCCGGCTGGGAACTTACCAGGATGGGCTCCACCAGCCTCCCCTCTGGCATGACAGAGCGGTTCATCTTGGCGATGTGCTCCAGTGTGGCCAAGGCAGCCTGAGTGTTCCCAGTGGAGACATTGAAGCGAGCAGACTCAGGAATAAACTGGGTGCAGAAGGAAAGAACATCAGAGTTGCAACTGCTGGGACCCCGGGGGTTCGGCTATTACTGCTGCATACGTCATGCCGCCCCAGTTTCCAGATGGAAGATTAGCAAGCACAAAGCCACACCAACAGCAGGCAGGCATCCTGTGCATTCCAAGTGGTTCCAGAACAAATAAGGTCATCTTCTCCTTATTGGAGTTCCATCTTGATGACAGCGGGTCAGTACGGATTTGCAGCAATTCAGCTCAACCTACTTGTTAACACAAGTAAATTCTTACATCTGCTTGGGAAATAACTGCTGCCCCAGGGCCTCCACTTCTCTGTCACCCCAGCCTCTCCCCAGTAGCCCTGCGACCTCCCACATGCAACACCCCACAGCATGACTACAGCAGGGACCTCTAGCATCCATGAGGTGGAAGAATTGCTCCTGACTGGCCAGACCCTCAACCCCACTGATTGTTGAATGTCTTGAACATGACACCCAGAAAACGGTACAGGCCTCTATGGAAGGTGGGACCTTGAAAATCACCTTGCACCACTTCCTGCCCCTCAGGCCTCGCAACCAGTCAAGGCCAGATGGTTCTTCCTGAGAAAAGCACCTCCCCCAGCAGCACCCTGCTCCCCACCTGGTGGCCAGGGGCCAGTGGGCAGGGCAGCTCCTCCTCATCGCCCACCAGGATTATCCTGACTGCTTTCCTGGCCTTTTCTGTGTTCCCTCCCACCCAGGCTCCATGGAGCCATGAGCCAGCTTCCCAGCACCCCTCATCCCAGCCTGCCTGCTCTCCCCCAAACGTGTCCCGCATTTCATGCCTTCATGACTGGGCTGACGCAGCAGTCCTGCCAAAATGCCCTTTCCCCACTGTCCGGGGATCCCAATGCAGGCCGTTCCATCCCACAAGGCCAAATTCAAGAGCACCATCCCACTGGAACAAACTACTGTCTCCCCTGCACACTCACAGAAGGAAAGCTGTTATGGCGCCTACCGAGTCTCACTGGTACTACCAGCTTTTACATTCATTCATATCTATGGAGCCTGCTTCAGATTCTGTGTCTCCCTCTCTCTCTGCTCCTCCCCTGCTCATGCTCTGTCTCTGTCTCTTTCAAGAGTAAATAAACATTAAAGAAAAATTTTTTAAAAACCGTATCAATTGTCCAATTATAGTTTTCAGGTGTCTAGATTTGGAAACAACTCACATAGGACAGACCTTGGGTTGTAGTTGATCCTAAGCCCAGCAGTACCCAGCTGTGGGAGGCAGTTGGCTAAGAAGCAGCACAGTCGGCCTACACCAAGCAAGGCAGATGGGCTGCTCACGGGAAGCACCAAGCCCGCTAAACCCTTGGGCCCAGGCACCTGCAGGTCTTTGGGGGACATCAAGTCACAGTTCAGTGCAGAGAGCACCCTGACCACCTGGCTCATCCAGAAAAAAAAAAATGGACAGGGATCTGGGAGCAGGTATCATGGGAAAGAGTTGAAGGTAATGGTACTGTTTAATTCAGAGAAGGAAAGCTTTGGTTAGGCTAGTTTTTAAGTATTTGGAAGAATACCATGTAGACGACATTCCTCTGGTTTTTCACAGAGAAGTGCTAAGACCGCAGGTAAATTCATAAGGGAGGAAGGGGTCCTCTCAAGAGAACAAAGAACTTCCTAAGAACTGGGACTGACTGCAGTTAGAACATACTGAAGGAGTCTATAAAGTCTAAAGTCTAAAACTTCTCAGGGTGGCTCAGGTGATAAGTGTTCCACTTCAGTTCAGGTCATGATCTTACAGTTTGTGAGTTGAAGCCCAGCATCGGGCTCTGCGCTGACAGCTCAGAGCCTGGAGCCTGTCTCAGATTCTGTGTTTCCCTCTCTTTCTGCCCCCTACCCTTCTAGTGTTCTCTCTCTCTCTCTCTCAAAATAAATTAATTAATTAAAATTAAAATGCCCCAAACTTGAAGTATTCCAGCAAAGCTGCAAGTATTCTGGCAGAGACAGGATGTGTACTTTGGGCTGGGGTATGAAACAAATGCCCTTCGAGCACCCTTCTGAAATCTGAAACTCTTTGATTCCACAGTGTTAGGTGACAAACACACAAAATACATCCCAGTTCCACTGAGTGGCCAACCCCGACTTTGAACAATGAACATAATTCAACGGAACCTAAGGAAGATGGCGATTCTGCACATTAGTGGGAGAGCAGAAGGACAAACCAGCTGGTCTGCAGTGGCCTGACAATGCGTACAAGGCATCCAACTACCTGCTCTAAAGCTTAGAGAGGGGTCAGCCCAAATAGGGAGGAGTTGTCAGACGAAACGTTCAGTAATGAACAATCATAAGGCAGGATACAGGAGGGGAGGGATGAAGTGGACTGAGACAGTTTTGAGCAAAGGGAAGATGCAGGTATGAGGTAGGTACTTGTGGGGACACTGGCCCAGCTGGAGGGGAGGACCAGAGGGAGGCTGTGAGCGTCCTCACCTTGAAGGCCAAGATGAGGATAATGCCAGGAATAGAGGCGATGCGGATGAGCCACCGCCACCCGATGGTGGGGATGACCACAGAGGCCAGGCCGATGATAAGCAGGGAGCCAGCCAGCCAGAAAACCTGGGGAGAGAAGGGGCACCTGAGTGGCTCAGTCGGTGAAGCGTCCGACTTCAGTTCAGGTCACGATCTTATGGGTCATGAGTTCGAGCCCCACGTGGGGCTCTGTGCCGACAGCTCAGAGCCTGGAGCCTGCTTCGGATTCTGTGTCTCCCTCTCTCTCTGCCCCTCCCCAACTAGCAGTTTGTTTCTCTCTGTCTCTCAAAAATGAATAAGGGTAAGGAAAAGAAAAAAGAAAAGAGAAAAGAAAAGAAAAGAAAAGAAAAGAAAAGAAAAGAAAAGAAAAGAAAA